>NC_056741.1:949003060-949355560 GCF_019279795.1 Protopterus annectens | reverse complement strand
GTTTAGTCCCAATGTGCAGACTTGAGTTTTCTTACATTTGCCATAAAAACATTAAAGAGCCACTTGGAAAAGCTTTCTTTAATGACTAGATTACATGATTTTCTTCCCCCAAATACTCAAATAACTGATCACATTCTACCAGTGATTTAGTGCTTTCAAAATAGTTTCAGAGCTGTCAGTGCACATGTATAGTACACAGCATTATTTCACCAATGTTCTTCTGTTGTGACAGAGACAAGCTGCTGAACTGATTGGTTCAAAGGAGTTTTAAGACCACTATAGACATAAATAAGGGATTTGTTCTTAGACAGGCCATTTGAATCAGAGGAAGCCTAAGGCAACAGTCTTGTCACCATTGCACCTTGCCATGTCCCATCCTCAACTGTACATCCCCTCTCAAGTAGGGCGAGACCAGTCAAGCCCAGGCTGAATTTATGAATAGTTCCAAACAAAAAGAAGGCCAGCACAACAGTGTATGGTTAAATATTACTATATATTTAATGAAAAACCATATCAAATGGCAGCATAGAAATGCATCCAGAAATTATGCCAAAAGGATGACAACTTAAACCAAACCGGTTTCGGCAGTAAAACTGCCTTCTTCAGTGGAAACAATACATAAGCACACATCCTTGCACCATTTAAATACAAGCAACATCCATCTCATTGGATAAACTAAAGATGATCATTCAATCAAGGACTAACCCCCCCCAGCTTGATGATCCATCTTCTTTCTTTCTTATTTATGCCATCCTGTTTTGTTAATTTGATCTCCCTGAATATTGTCAAAAACCACAAACCTAAAATCAGCTGATGTATGTTTAATGGCATGTTTGTATAAGGTACTAGATAGCCTTTTATTCCTTATATCACTCAGATGTTCAGAAATGCGGATTTTAAGGCTCCTGATGTCTGACCTATGTAAAAGGCAGAACGGGAGTATGTAACCAGATATATAACCCAATCAGAAAATACAGTTGTGTACACTTACCACAAATGTAGATGTTCGAGTGTAATCACTGTTGCAGTCATCACGTTTGGGTTATCTGACTGCAGTAGCCCTCAGTCGGCCTGATTAAAAAAGTCTTGGGTCTTGCGTCAGTTGCTGTCCCTTCTTCTGTGACGTCAGGTCGTCAGGCTATAAAACATGCAGCCTACACCATTACATCAGTTTTTCTTGCCCCAGATGTCAGGTGCCCCCCCTAATGGGAAGCAATTAAATCTATAAATATACAAGGTTATACCTCCAACAAAAAATCAAATACACCAAAAAGCTTTTGAGCATAGTAAAGGAGAGTAGAGGTATAGCCAAGCGAAATAAGGGGGCTGGATGGAGGGAGGGTAACCAGGACTGCAACAGTGAATACATTTGAACATCTACATTTATGGTAAGTGTACACAACTGTGCTATGTTCTTCATGTTTCACTGTTACAGTCATCACATTTGGGTAGATTTCCAAAGCTATGGAAGGGAGGAATTATTTAGATTTAGCATTAGGACCAGCTTTAAGGCCCTGCAAAACTGCAGTAGCAAAGCCAGCACTGGATTTAGAGAAAATTGGCAGATGGTAATGCTTGGTGAAATTATGTACAGAACTCCAGGTAGCAGCTTCTGGGATGCCCTGATAGGGACGCCTTTTAGGAAGGCTGTAGTAGCTTTAATGCTCTTGGGTCCCTGTGAAATGGTCCCAGGATCTGCAGTAGGAGTTTTAAAAAGGAACTTGTGAGAGTCAGGGACCCTGAAATACCGGTCAGGTTTTCTGGGAAAAGGAGGTAGAGAGTCAGGGACCAAGCTAGATTCTGAAAAGGCATCATCAACAATGTCTAGTACAGGAGGTATGGCTAAACGCCTGTGCTGGGGCAAGAGTAAGAAATCCTTAAGCCTTTTTTTAGAATCAGAGAAAAGTACAGTTTTGTACCTACCATAAATGTTGATGTTCGAGTCTAAACACTGCTGCAGTCATTACACTTGGGTTATCCTGCCGTCAGGCGGTTCCCCCAGTCGGCCTGAGTTCCAAAGTCTTGGTCCGCCATCGGTTGCTGTCACCTCCTCCCTGACATCAGTGCAACAGGGGTATATAAGATGCAGCCGATGCCATTTTCTTCAGTTTTTCTTGCCCCAGATGTCAGGTGCCCCCAAATAGGTAGGCAATTCAAACTGCTAATAAAACATACATAAGAAAAGTAAACAACAACTTTCAGTTCCCAGCAAATACTCCCCATAGGTAGTAAAGGGTAGAAGGCATAGGTACGTACCAGCAAGTAAGAGGGGAAGGAGGGATGGTAACCTGGACTGCAGCAGTGATTACACTCGAACATCTACATTTATGGTAGGTACAAAACTGTACTATGTTCATCGTGTTACACTGCTGCAGTCATTACACTTGGGTAGAATCCCAAAGCTGAGGTAGGGTGGCTGGTTCTATAAGGCATTAGGGGTGGCTATAAGGCCCTGCAGCACAGCAGTGGTGACGCCAGCTCTGGATTTGGAGTATAAAGGCTAATGGTAATGCTTGGTGAAGGTATGCACAGAACTCTATGTTGCTGCTTCCAAAATATCCTTGGTAGGTAGTCCTCTGAGATAGGCAGTTGAAGTGGCTGTTGCCCTGGTGGAGTGAGATCTAATGCAGCTAGGTACAGGTTTTCCATGGTGAGTATAGCAGAAATGTATGCAATGTTCTATCCATTTTGAGATAGTTTGTTTTGAAATGGCTTTTCCCTGTGCTCCTGCAGCATATGCTACCAATAATTGCTCAGATTTTCTGAAAGCTTTGGTTTTGTCCAAGTAGAAGCATAACTGCCTGTGAATGTCCAAAGAATGTAGTAGTCTCTCCCCTTTGTTCTGTGGTTTTGGATAGAAAGTTGGCAAGTGAATAGTTTGGTTTAGAGGCACACTTGATACCACCTTTGGCATAGAAGTAGGGTTAGTTCTTAAAGACACCCTGTCCTGGTGGAAAATGAGGAAAGGTTCCACTGCCTTTAGTGCCTGTAATTCTGAAACTCTTCGTGCTGATGTTATTGCCAGTAGCAGAGCAGTTTTCCAAGAGATGTATTTTAATTCTGCTGTGTTAACTGGCTCGAAAGGAGGTAAAGTTAATTTTTCCAAAACAAAGTTGAGGTCCCAAGTTGGGGTAGGTGCTCTGTGGGGCAGTCTTATGTTTTTAGCCCCTCTGACGTACTGTTTGAGCAAAGGATTAGAAAAAATTGGTGGATCCGTGTTGTAATGAGCAGAAATGGCTGAGGTGTGGATCTTGATGGATGAGAAGGAGAGGCCCTTGTCCAGCATCTCAGTTAAATATTGAAGTATCTGAGGAATGTTTGGGACAAGAGGGTCAAGGCTGTGCACCTGGTTCCAGGCACAGAATCTCTTCCATTTATCCGAGTAGGCTTTCCTGGTGCTAGGCCTTCTGGCCTCTAGAATGACATCCATAATAGCTTTGGAGACCGGCATTGCTTGCTTGACTAAGGAATTTTCCATGCAGCTAGGTTTAAGGTCTTTAGCTGGCTGTGAATTTTCTGATTGTTGTGCTGTGTCAGCAAATGTGGGATTTGAGGCAAAATCCAGAGTGGTTCTTGTGCTAAGTTCTTTAAGATTGGGTACCAGTGCTGGCATGGCCAGTCTGGCGCAATCAGGATCATCTTTGTCTCTTCTTGCCTGGCTTTTATGAGTACCTTTGGAAGGAGAGGGTAGAGGAGGGAAAGCGTATACTTGCAGGTTTTTCCAGCTGAGAGGGCATCCACTTTCCATGCTTGTGGATGGTTAATCCTTGTGCAGAATTTCTGTAGCTGGCAGTTCATTGGGGATGCAAACAGATCTATGTCCGGGCTCCACCATTTTTGTTATGATTCTGAATATTTGTGGATTTAATTCCCATTCGTGGGGATCCATGAGGTTTCTCTGCTTGGGTCGTCTACCAGTGTGTTTTTCTCTCCTGGCAGGAATTGTGCTTGCAGATGAACTTGGTGGTCTAGAGCTGTGTTCCACAGGGTCATGGCTTGTCTGCAGAGGGGGTAGGAGTGTGTGCCCCCTTGCTTGTTTATGTACCACATAACTGTGGTGTTGTCTGTCTTTAGTAGTAGTTGTCCTGGATGCAGCAGGTCCGTGAAAGCTATAAGTGCATTTTGTACAGCTAGCATCTCTTTTTGATTGATGTGTAGATGCCTTTGCTCTGTGGGCCACTCGCCCTGAATACATTTTCCTGCCATGTGTGCTCCCCAGGCGTAATCAGATGCATCTGTTGTCAGTGTTTGCCTGGCTGTTGGTTGAGTAAAAGGCTGTCCCTTGTTGAGGTGACAAGCTTGAGGCCACCATCGAAATTCCTGTTAAAGGAAAGGAATAAGTGGTATAACTGTTTCCAAACTTTGACAGTGTTGAGACCATACACTCTTTAGGTACCATTGTAGCTTCCTCATATGTAGTCTGGCATATGGAATTAGTAGTATGCAAGATGCCATGTAGCCCAAGGCCTGCAGAATTTTTCTTGCAGGGAGTTGGGTTTTTGTTGCCATCAATTGAAAGTACTGAGTCAGTTGCCCTTGCTTGTCTGGTGTGAGATAAGCCATCTGGGCCGTTGTGTTCTAGCTGGCACCCAGGAATATCATCTCTTGTGAGGGCACTAGTTTTGATTTCTTTTTGTTTACTGTGTACCCCAGGCAACTTAAAATCTTTTTTACGAACGCCAGATGCTTTAGAAGAATGTCCTTGCTCTCTGCTTGAATCAGGCAGTCGTCCAGGTATAGATAAATTTGAATTCCTTTTTGCCTGCAAAATGCAATTACTAGTGCCAGGCACTTTGTGAAGACCCTGGGTGCAGTAGATAAGCCAAAGGGCAGTGCAGAGAATTGATAGTGCATTGAACCAGCTAGAAATATGAGGTATCTTCTGCAGTTTTGTCATGCCTCCTTGAGGTCCAAAGTCACGAGCCAAGCTTTCTTGCCCAGCATGGGAAGAAGCTGCTGTAGTGTCAACATTTTGAATTTTGGAACATCCACGTAAGGGTTTACAGAAGAAAGATCCAGAATGGGGTCTCCAGGCTTTGTCCTTTCTGGGAACCAGAAAGTGTCTTGAGTAAAATCCTTGCCCTTGCTCCTGTGGTGGTACCTTTTGAATAGCTCTCATGTCCATGAGTGCTATAATTTGTTTTTGAGCCTCTGCCCATTGATTTGGTGGCAGATTTGGCATTCCTTTTAACCTTGGCAGAGTGTGAAAGTGGAACCTGCAACCTTGAGATACAATGTTGAGAACCCATTTGTCTTTAGTGATGCAATGCCAATTGTGATAGAAAAGCGCCAGTTTTCCTCCTAAGGGGGCTGCCAAGAGAGAGCTGTTTGGCAGCTGTAGTGGGAAGTCATTGAGGCTGTTTTTTTATAAGGTTGTGGCCTGCCTTCCCCTTCTTTCTGGCTTGATGTACCCCATTGTCGAGGCCGGTAAGGACCTTGTGCTTGACCTCTACCTCTTGGACGTCTGTATATGCCCCTTTGAGGTCTGTCTGTGACTGGAAAGGACCAATTCTTTGTTGGCCAATTTCTGCTAAAACGAGGAGGCTGAACCTGTAAGAAATCCTTCACCGTTTGCATAGATTTTGCCTTATTCCCCATCTTCTTTAATACCTCCTCTGCCTTAACTCCAAACAACACATCCCGCTGCAAAGGTGCATCCAATAATTTTGCCTTGACATGATCTGGTAACATGTTCTTTTAACCAAGCATGCCTTCTAATGACAGAGCCTGTAACTGCTGCTCTACAGGAGGCCTCTATGGAAACAAACCCACATTGCAAAGTATGTTTTCCCACTTGTTCAGCTGCATGCAATAAATCCTGCATTTCTTTAAAATTAAGAGGATCTGAATCTGGAAGCATGTTTTGTTTCAACTGAGACATCAAAAACTGCTGATATTTTAGCATGTGAAAAGTACAGTTTTGTATCTACCATAAATGTAGATATCCGATAGATATGCAACTGCAGTCATAACATATGGGTTGTCCTGCCTCAGGCAGCCCTCGGTCGGCCGGATTCCAAAGTCTGGGTCCGACGTCGGCTGATGTCGCATTTCTCTCCGACGTCAGGGCGGCTGGAGTACATAAGCATCAGCCGACGCCATTTTCTTCAGTGTTTCTTGCCCCAGATGCCAGGTGCCCTCCAAGGAAGGATGTAATCAAATTGGAAGACAAAAACAGGATTCCAGACAAATAAATGAGCAATAAACAGATACACCATAACAGATATCCCCAGCTAAGAGAAACAGGGATAGGAGTGGACCCTAGGCATAGAGGGGTATGGAGGGAGGAAAATCCGACTGCAGTTGCATATCTATCGGACATCTACATTTATGGTAGGTACAAAACTGTACTATGTCCTTCAAGAATGCAACTGCAGTCATAACATATGGGTAGAATACCATAGCTTAGCTGGGGAGGAGGAATGCTCTAGGAAAAGATGGTGTGGCAATCAAACCCTGCAGGACTGCAAGCAAAGCCTGCTCTAGATCTGGAGTATAGAGGGAGATTGTAGTGTTTGGAGAATGTATGCACGGAGCTCCATGTAGCAGCTTCTAGAATGTCCTTAGTAGGTACCCCTCTTAAGAATGCTGTAGAGGTGGCTGTAGCTCTGGTGGAATGAGGTCTGACATTGGCTGGAACAGTCTTTCCATGAAAGGAATAACAGAATCTGATGCAATGTCCAATCCATTTTGAAATAGTCTGTTTTGAAATTGCTTTTCCTTGGACTGCAGGGGCGTAAGCTACAAAAAGTTGTTCAGACTTCCTACTGGTCTTGGTTCTGTCCAGGTAGTATCGAAGTTGTCTGTGAATGTCCAAGGTATGTAACAGTCTTTCCCCCTTATTCTCAGGATTGGGGAAGAAAGCAGGCAGATGAATAGCTTGATTTAAAGAAACCCTAGGTACCACCTTTGGCATAAAAGTAGGGTTGGTCCTTAATGAAACTTTGTCTCTGTGGAAAATTATGAACGGTGGTATTGCCAATAGGGCCTGTAGTTCCGAAACCCTTCTTGCTGAAGTAATTGCCAACAGGAAAGCTGTCTTCCATGAGAGAAATTGCATGTCAACTGAAGCTGCTGGCTCAAATGGAGGTAGAGCCAGTTTTTCTAGGACAAAATTGAGGTCCCAGGCTGGCACTGGGGCCTTTCTTGGTGGCTTAATGTTCTTGATTCCCCTGAGGAATTGCCTTAGCAAAGGATGTGAAAAGACAGGCGGATCAGTGTTATATCTAGCTGAAATAGCTGATGCATGTATCTTTATGGAAGAATATGAGAGGCCATTCTTTAGCATATCTGCCAAATATTCCAAGATGAGTGGGATGTTCAACAATGATGCATCATGTCCCTTGCTGGTATTCCAAATGCTGAATCTCTTCCATTTTGCTAAGTAAACCTTTCTGGTGGATGGTCTTCGAGCCTCTGTTAGTATCCGCTGAACTTCCTTGGAGAGAGATCGGTTGAGGTTATTCATGGGATCTCCCAGGCTGTGAGATGCAGTGTCTGAAGGTTTGGATGCACTGTTTTGAAGTTGTGTTGAGTCAAAAGTAGAGGCCATTGGGGAAGGGCCCACTTCCTGGTGTGACATATGCTCCGCAGTAGTGGATACCAGTGTTGTCTTGGCCAGTCCGGAGCTATTAGGATCCCCTTGGGTCTCTCTGCTTTGATCTTTAGTAATACTGAGGTCATCAGTGGCAGAGGTGGGAATGCATAGATTTTTAGGAAATTCCAGTTGAATGAGAGAGCATCTATTTTCCAAGCTTGTGGATGGTATGTCCTTGAGCAGAATTTTTGTAGATGATGGTTGAGGTGAGAGGCAAATAGGTCTACTTCTGGCCTGCCCCATGTCGAAGTGAGCTGTGTGAAGATCTTCGGATGTAACCTCCACTCGTGTGGATCTGTGAAATTCTTGCTTAGGCTGTCCGCAAGCGCATTGTCTTTGCCTGGAACAAACTGGGATTGTAACTGAATGTTTAGGCTCAGTGATTTTTCCCAAAGATGCATTGTCAGTCTGCAAAGAGGGTAAGAATGGGTGCCCCCTTGCTTGTTTATATACCACATCACAGTGGTGTTGTCTGTCCATATCAGTAAATGGCCTTGCTGAAGTTGGTGTTGAAAGGCCTCGATGGCATGCATTACTGCCAGCATTTCCTTTTGGTTTATATGCAGATGTGTTTCCTTTGGAGACCATTGTCCTTGTATACACCTGCCTCCCATGTGCGCCTCCCCATCCAAGGTCTGAGGCGTCTGTGGTCATGGTCTGTGTTATCTGTGGTTTTTTGAATGACAAACCTGTGTTTGCCTGGCTCACCGAGGCCCACCATAGGAATTCCTTTTGTAGGCATGGAATGAGCGGGTGTGGTTGTCTCCAAGTTGTTGCTGTGCTGAGACCAAAGGCTTTTTAGGTACCATTGAAGCTTTCTCATGTGTAGTCTTGCTAATGGAACCAGGAGAATGCAGGATGCCATGTAACCCAGGGCCTGTAGGAAACTCCTTGCAGTCATCTGGGTAAGTTTTGCTAAACCTTTGAAGTAATGAGTTAACTTCTCTTGCTTGTCTTCTGTTAGGTAAGCCATTTGAGAGGCTGAGTCTAATTTGGCTCCTAAGAAGATTATTTGCTGGGATGGCTGAAGTCTTGACTTTTGGAAGTTGACTGTGTATCCCAGAGCTTGAAGTAATTGTATGACATAGTCCAAGTTTTTTGTCAACATCAATTTGTCGTCCGCTTGTATGAGGCAGTCATCCAGGTACGGGTAAATTTGGATTCCCTGGAGCCTGCAATGAGCAATTACTGAAGCCAGGCATTTTGTGAATACTCTGGGCGCAGTAGATAAGCCAAATGGCAATGCTGAGGATTGATAATGCTCTGGCCCTGCAAGAAATCTGAGGTATCTTCTGCAGCTGTGTCTGATAGGGACATGCAGGTATGCCTCCTTGAGGTCCAGAGTAATCAGCCAAGACCCCTTGCCCAGCATGGGAAGGAGTTGCTGTAGAGTCAGCATTTTGAAATTTGGTACTATGAGAAAGGTGTTTAATGCGGACAAATCCAGTATTGGTCTCCATTGAGATTCTTTTCTTGGAACAAGGAACAGTCTTGAGTAAAACCCTGGCCTTGTTCTTGTTGTGGAACTCTTTCTATTGCTTTCATCCGAGTCAGCAGAGAGATTTGCTTGATAGCCTCTGCCCTCTGGTTTTGTGGTAGGTTTGGCATGCCTTGTTTTCTTGGTAAGGTATGAAAATGGAACCTGTAACCTCGGTCTATAATGTCCAAAATCCATTTGTCCTTTGTCAGTCTGTGCCAATTTTCTGCAAACAGAGATAATTTCCCACCCAAGGGAGCTTCTATTTGTTCCCTGGTAGGCGGAAGTAGAGGAAAGTCATTGAGATTGTGGCTGTGGGGCAGGTGAAACCCCTGTGTCACTTCTTTGGTTTCCTGGCTGCCATTGTCATCCCCTGTAAGGACCTCTGTATTGTCCTCTTCCTCGGCCACGTCTGTTTTTACCCCTTTCAAACTTTTCAGGATTAGGACAGGACCAGTTTTTTGAAGGCCAATTCCTACTGAATCTGGGGGGTTGAACCTGGAGGAAATCTTTCACCGTCTGAACTGATTTTGCTTTTTCCTCGATGGACTTTAACACATCCTTAGCATTAGCACCAAAAAGCTTGTTCTTTTCCAAAGGTGCATCCAGAAGTTTTGCCTTTACATGATCTGGTAGAGGTTGATCTTTTAACCATGCATGTCTACGAATGACTGCCCCTGTCATAGCTGCCCTACATGAAGCTTCCAGTGCATCATATCCACACTGCAGGAAGCGATTGCTTACTTGCTGAGAGTTATGTACAGCTTCCTGCAAAGCCTTCCTGTCTAAAGGATCAGGAGAGGCCAATGTTTTCTGTAAATCTTCTAACAGGAAATCCTGATATTGTAACATATGAAAAAGGCAATTCAAAGCTCTCATAGATACAGTAGTGGAAGTGTAAACCTTTTTACCCCATCTCTCTAATGACCTAGCTTCCCTGTTGGAGGGCAAGGGATTTTTAGAGGTGGAAGCTGAAACTCCTTTAGGCCCCTGAGAAATAGTTTCCAAATCAGCAGTATGGGCCCTGAATAAATGGGAGTGTGTTTCTGGGACCCTGTAATACCTGTCTGGCTTGGCTGGAGCAGGAGGAAGAGAGTCAGGGGTAACACTAGAGTCAGAATATAAATCATCCAAAACATCAAGCACAGGAGGAATAGCTAAGGGCCTGTGCTGGGGCTTTTTAAGGAAAGTCCGAAGGCGCTTTCTGGAATCAGAATATTCCTGGCCTTGCCACTTGAAATGTTCCCTCATGGTATGCAGAACTTCCCCAAAAGAAATATCCTCAGGAGGGGAGGCCGAGGGGATGGAATCCTCTGCATCCGAGTCCTCATAGGTCTGGAAGAGCTCTTCCTGGCCATCAGAGTGGACAGAGTCCTCAGAATCCTCATCTGACGGAATAGGGTCAGAGGGTTTAACCCGGGGCCTTTTATCACAAGGAGGCTGGGATCCTCTCTCAGGATGGGCCTGTGAACCTCTAATCATAGAAATTAAGTCAGCAGCCATAGTCATAATTTGTGTCTCTGGAGTAGGCTGAGGTAAGGCTTTAGTAGTAAGATGCTTTGTTTTGCTAGCTGCCTTAGCCCTAGTGTAGGCCTTAATAGACATGGCCATAGGAGGCCTGGCAGCTCCACGTGCAGGAGTGACCTTGTCTACAGCAATGGTCTCGGGCATTTCCTCGGTTTCGGTATCCGGAGGAAAATCAATAACTGGCGTCGGAGTGATATCCGGAATCGGAGTAGTCGGTAATGCGGTGTCTTCGGTTCAGAGCGGTGGAAAAACCGTCTCAGAGGGAACTGGAGCACTTGTGGTAGGTTTTGGCGTGGAGTCGGAGGAAGACGCGGGCCGAGGATGTCAGTCCCGGTCTTTTCGTTTCTTGGGAGTTTGCGATGTCGGAAGTTCTGACGGCATTGTGTAAGCAAATTTTTCGCCGAAAAAATCTTCAGCGAACTCCGCCCAGCGCCTGAGAGTGCGCTTGTTGAAGCGAGCACAGGCTACACAGGCCGAGACGTCGTGGTCTGGGCCAAGGCAAGGAAGACAGTAAGAGTGGAAATCCTTATGAGGTATTTGTTTACCACAAGAAAGACAATTGTTAACTTTTTCAGTAATTTTTGACATCGGCTGAGGCAAGAAAAGGTCCCCAATGGGGTACTTAGCTTTTTTGATGACTTCGGAATCGAAGAATAAAGGAGCTGACCGACCGGCACTTGCAAACTGCTTCTGCTTCGGGCACCGCACGGCAAGAAAGACTGGGGAAAATGGCGTCGGCTGATGCTTATGTACTCCAGCCGCCCTGACGTCGGAGAGAAATGCAACATCAGCCGACGTCGGACCCAGACTTTGGAATCCGGCCGACCGAGGGCTGCCTGAGGCAGGACAACCCATATGTTATGACTGCAGTTGCATTCTTGAAGGACATCTGGCAATTTAAGGCTCTCATTGCTAAAGTTGCAGACATATAAACTTTATTTCTCCATTTGTCTAATGCTCTGGAATCTCTGTCAGAGGGAACTGGGTTTTTTGCTGATGAGGCCTTAATCCCTTTGGGTCCCTGAGAAATAGTTTCAGGGTCAGCAAAAGGGCTTTTATACAGAAATTTGTGAGTCAGGGACTCTGTAATATCTATCAGGTTTAACTGGGGCTGGAGGTAAGGAGTCAGGGTTTAAGCTGGATTCAGTGTATACATCATCCACAATATCTAACACTGGCGGAATAGCAAGGGGTCTGTGTTGAGGCAATAAAAGGAAGTCTCTGAGCCTTTTCTTGGATTCTAAGTAATCCTGGCCTTCCCAATGGAAATGCTCCCTCATGGTATGTAAGGTCTCCCCAAAGGAAAAGTCCTCAGGTGGAGAGGCTGATGGAATTGATTCCTCATCATCAGAATCCTCATAAGGGGGTAAAGAATATCCTAGGTCTGAGGATGAATTTGAAGAAATGGACACCTGGTTGGAAGATTCATAATCTGCATCCTGTCTGGGCCTTTTATCAGGAGGGGAATGGGACCCCCCTGATCAGGGTGATTAGGTCTTCGGCCATTTTGAGCATTTGTTTCTTAGGCATGGAAGCCTGTCCTGGAGAATGCTGTATCTGTTTCTTTGTTTTTAAGGGGGCCTTAGACTTAGTAGAGGATTTAATGGTTAACTGGGTAGGTCTGAAAACACCCTCTGAGGCAGTGGATTGCTCAGCTACTTTGGCTCCCTCTGAAGGATTAGTTTCGATAGGCTGAAAACCTAGAGCATCCGAAGTCCCAGCCAGCTCCACGTAGGAGTCAGAGGCGGTTTGTGGTTCTGTGGAAGCGGTCGTCAGAGGCTGCGCGTAGGTGCCTCGCTGAAAATCTGAGAACCATCGACCGGCCTAGAAGAGGTCTCGTCGTCAGTTTTGGGCCTCGGATGCCTGTCCTTGTCTTTGCGCTTTTAATGTATTCCGGTCATCGGATGTTCTGACGGCATCGTATAATTGAATTTTCTGCCAAAATAATGTCGGGCAAAATCAAGCCGACGTTTATAGTGCGCTTGTTAAACCTAGCACAAAACCGACAACCAGTGACGTTGTGGTCTGGGCCTAGGCATGGAATACAATAGGAGTGGAAATCCTTATGAGGTAATTTGCTTCCCACAAGAAATACAGTTATTAACTTTTACTGACATCGGTCTGAGGCAAGAAAAAGTTTCCCCAACGGGGTACTTAGCTTTGTAGAAGACTTCAGTTCTGGATTCGGAATGAAAATCTCAGGAGTCGGTTGACTGGCACTTGCGAACTGCTTCTGCTTCGGGCACCGCGTGGCAAGAAAGACTGAAGAAAATGGTGTCTGCTGCATCTTATATACCCCTGTTGCACTGACGTCAGGGAGGAGGCGACAGCAACCGACGCCGGACCAAGACTTTGGAAGTCAGGCCGACTGGGGAACCGCCTGACGGCAGGATAACCCAAGTGTAATGACTGCAGCAGAGTAACACGATGAACATCCCTGACTTTCCCAACAAATGCTCCCTGAGAGTATGCAAGGTTTCATCAAAAGAGAAATCCTCTGAGGAGGGAAGCAGAGGGAATAGAGTCCTTAGCATCAGAATCCTCATAGGTACATAAGGGTAAATCCTGGTCATCAGAGGAAACAGAAAATTCAGAATCCTGGTCAGAAGTATCATAAGCAAACTCAGTCCTGGGTCTCTTGGAAGGGGGGGAGGCCGGCTTCCCCTAATTAAATAATAAGGTCTTCAGCCATTATCATTTGTTTTTTAATCATAGAGGCCTGACCATGTGGTCTGGGCGTCAGTTTTCTAGGCATGGTTCGAGTTTTAGGCCTTGAAGAAGAAGATAGCGTTGGTTTAATACGCAAGTCCATAGGCCTGAATACACCCTCAGAAGCCGGTGCCTGCGCAGCCGCTCTGGACCCATCCAAGGTGGAGACATCCACAGGTTCCACAGTTGAAGCATCTCGCGGCATACTGGACTCTTAATGGGTCTCAGTAGAGGCCTGCGAATCTGAAGTAGCGGGTATCAGGGGCTGCGAAAGTGCCTCACCGAGTACCGACGAACTGGCGACTGGCTTAGGAGAAGCGTCGTCGGCAGCTTTGGACCTAGGCGGCCTGTCTCTGTCTTTATCTTTGTGTTTTTTCAGAATGTCGGTAGTCGGATGGCTTACTGAATATATATCAGGATAATTGAACCGAGCACCAAAATATTTAGAAGCGAAAATATACCAACGACGGATAGTTCATGGTTTAAATAAGGCACAAAACCGACAGCGAGGTACGTCGTGGTCAGGGCCTAGGCAAGGAATACAGTACGAGTGAAAATCTTTATGAGGTATTTTCTTTCCACAAGTAACGCAATTATTAACTTTTACTGACATCGGTTTAGAGCAAGAAAAAGTTTCCCCAACGGGGTACTTAGCTTTTAGTTGAAGACTTCGGTTCTGAAACTCAAAAATGAAAATTTCAGGAGTTGGCCAACCGGCACTTGCGAACTGCTTCTGCTTCGGGCACCGCACAGCAAGAAAGACTGATGTAATGGCGTTGGCTGCATGTTTTATACCCCTGACAACCTGACGTCATGGAAGAAGGGACAGCAACCAATGCAGGACCCAAGACTTTGTTAATCAGGCCGACTGAGGGCTACTGCAAGCAGATGGTCCTAAATGTGATGACTGCAACAGTGAAAAGTACAGTTTTGTACCTACCATAAATGTAGATGTCCGATAGACATGCAACTGCAGTCATAACATGTGGGTTTTCCTGCCTCAGGCAGCCCTCGGTCGGCCGGATTCCAAAAGTCTGGGTCCAACGTCGGCTGATGTCGCATTTCTCTCCGACGTCAGAGCGGCTGGAGTACATAAGCATCAGCCAACGCCATTTTCTTCAGTGTTTCTTGCCCCAGATGCCAGGTGCCCTCCAAGGAAGGCTGTAATCAAATTGGACGACAAAAACAAGATTCCAAACAAATAAATGAGCAATAAAACAAATACACCATAACAGATATCCCCAGCTAAGAGTAACAGGGATAGGAGTGGACCCTAGGCATAGAGGGGTATGGAGGGAGGGAAAATCAGACTGCAGTTGCATGTCTATCGGACATCTACATTTATGGTAGGTACAAAACTGTACTATGTCCTTCAAGAATGCAACTGCAGTCATAACATGTGGGTAGAATACCATAGCTTAGCTGGGGAGGAGGAATGCTCTAGGAAAAGATGGTGTGGCAATCAAACCTTGCAGGACTGCCGAAGCAAAGCCTGCTCTGGATCTGGAGTAAAGAGGGAGATTGTAGTGTTTGGAGAATGTATGCACGGAGCTCCATGTAGCAGCTTCTAGAATGTCCTTGGTAGGCACCCCTCTTAAGAATGCTGTAGAGGTGGCTGTAGCTCTGGTGGAATGTGGTCTGACATTGGCTGGAACAGTCTTTCCATGAAAGGAATAACAGAATCTGATGCAATGTCCAATCCATTTAGAAATAGTCTGTTTTGAAATTGCTTTTCCTTGGACTGCAGGGGCGTAAGCTTCAAAAAGTTATTCAGACTTCCTACTGGCCTTGGTTCTGTCCAGGTAGTATCGAAGTTGTCTGTGAATGTCCAAGGTATGCAACAGTCTTTCCCCCTTATTCTCAGGATTGGGGAAGAAAGCAGGCAGATGAATGGCTTGATTTAAAGAAACCCTAGATACCACACCTTTGGCATAAAAGTAGGGTTGGTCCTTAATGAGACCCTGTCTCTGTGAAAAATAATAAAGGGTGGTATTGCCATTAGGGCCTGTAGCTCCGAAACCCTTCTTGCTGAGGTAATTGCCAACAGGGAAGCTGTCTTCCATGAGAGAAATTGCAAGTCAACTGAAGCTGCTGGGTCAAAAGGAGGTAGGGTCAGTTTTTCTAAGACAAAATTGAGGTCCCAGGCTGGCACCGGAGCCTTTCTTGGTGGCTTAATGTTCTTGATTCCCCTGAGGAATTGCCTTAGTAAGGGGTGAGAAAAAAACGGAGGATCAGTGTTGTATCTAGCTGAAATAGCAGATGCATGTATCTTTATGGAAGAATATGAGAGGCCGTTCTTTAACATATCTGCCAAATATTCCAAGATGAGTGGGATGTTCAACAATGATGCATCATGTCCCTTGCTGGTATTCCAAATGCTGAATCTTTTCCACTTTGCTAAGTAAACCTTTCTGGTGGATGGTCTTCGAGCCTCTGTTAGTATCCGCTGAACTTCCTTGGAGAGAGATAAGCTGAAGTTATTTATGGCATCTCTCAGGCTGTTAGCTGCAGTGTCTGAAGATTTGGATGCAGTGTTTCGAAATTGTGTTGAGTCAAAAGTAGAGGCCACTGGGGAAGGGCCCACCTCCTGGTGTGACATATGCTCCGTAGTAGTGGGTACCAGTGTTGTCTTGGCCAGTCTGGAGCTATTATGATTCCCTTGGGTTTCTCTGCTTTGATCTTTAGTAATACTGAGGTCATCAGTGGCAGAGGTGGGAATGCATGGATTGCAAGGGAGTTCCAGTTGAATGAGAGGGCATCTATTTTCCAAGCTTTTGGATGGTATGTCCTTGTGCAAAATTTTGGTAGGAGATGGTTGAGGTGAGAGGCAAATAGGTCCACTTCTGGCTTGCCCCATGTCGAAGTGAGTTGTCTGAAGGCCTTCGGATGTAACCTCCGGTGTTGAAAGGCCTCGATGGCATGCATTACTGCCAGCATTTCCTTTTGGTTTATATGCAGATGTGTTTCCTTTGGAGACCATTGTCCTTGTATACACCTGCCTTCCATGTGCACCCCCCATCCAAGGTCTGAGGCGTCTGTAGTCATGGTCTGTGTTATCTGTGGTTTTTTGAATGACATACCTGTGTTTGCCTGGCTCACCGAGGCCCACCATAGGAATTCCTTTTGCAGGCATGGAATGAGTGGTATGATTGTCTCCAAGTTGTTGCTGTGTTGAGACCAAATGCTTTTTAGGTACCATTGAAACTTTCTCATGTGTAGTCTTGCGAATGGAACCAGGAGAATGCAGGATGCCATGTAACCCAGGGCCTGTAGGAATCTCCTTGCAGTCATCTGGGTGAGTTTTGCTAGACCTTTGAAGTAATGAGTTAACTTCTCTTGCTTGTCTTCTGTCAGGTAAGCCATCTGAGAGGCTGTGTATAGTTTGGCTCCTAAGAAGATTATTTGCTGGGATGGCTGCAGTCTTGACTTTTGGAAGTTGACTGTGTATCCCAGAGCTTGAAGTAATCGTATGACATAATCCAGGTTTTTTGTCAACATCAATTTGTCATCCGCTTGTATGAGGCAGTCGTGCAGGTACGGGTAAATCTGTATACCCTGGAGCCTGCAATGAGCAATTACTGAAGCCAGGCATTTTGTAAATACTCTGGGCGCAGTAAATAAGCCAAATGGCAATGCTGAGAATTGATAATGCTCTGGCCCTGCAAGAAATCTGAGGTATCTTCTGCAGCTGTGTCTGATAGGGACATGCAGGTATGCCTCCTTGAGGTCCAGAGTAATCAGCCACGACCCCTTGCCCAGCATGGGAAGGAGTTGCTGTAGAGTCAGCATTTTGAACTTTGGTACTATGAGAAAGGTGTTTAATGCGGACAAGTCCAGTATTGGTCTCCATTGAGATTCTTTTCTTGGAACAAGGAACAGTCTTGAGTAAACCCCTGGTCTTGTTCTTGTTGTGGAACTCTTTCTATTGCTTTCATCCGAATCAGCAGAGTGATTTGCTTGATAGCCTCTGCCCTCTGATTTTGTGGCAGGTTTGGCATGCCTTGTTTTCTTGGTAAGGTATGAAAATGAAACCTGTACCCTCGGTCTATAATGTCCAAAATCCATTTGTCCTTTGTCAGTCTGTGCCAGTTCTCTGCAAACAGAGATAATTTCCCCAAGGGAGCTTCCAGTTGTTCCCTGGTAGGCGGTAGTAGAGGAAAGTCATTGAGATTGTGGTTGTGGGGCAGGTGAAACCCCTGCGTCACTTCTTTGGTTTCCTGGCTGCCATTGTCGTCCCCTGTAAGGGCCTCTGTATTGGCCTCTTCCTCGGCCATGTCTGTTCTTTCCCCTTTGAAACTTTTCTGGATTAGGAAAGGACCAGTTTTTTGAAGGCCAATTCCTACTGAATCTGGGGGGTTGAACCTGGAGGAAATCTTTCACAGTCTGGACTGATTTTGCTTTTTCTTCGATGGTCTTTAACACATCCTTAGCATTTGCACCAAAAAGCTTGTTCTTTTCCAAAGGTGCATCCAGAAGTTTTGCTATTACATGATCTGGTAGAGGTTGATCTTTTAACCAAGCATGTCTGAATGACTGCCCTGTCATAGCTGCCCTACATGAAGCTTCCAGTGCATCATATCCACACTGCAGGAAGTGATTGCTTACTTGCTGACTGTTATGTACAGCTTCCTGCAACGTCTTCCTGTCTAAAGGCTCAGGAGTGGCTAATGTTTTTTGTAAATCTTCTAACAGATAATCCTGATATTGTAACATATGGAAAAGGCAATTTAAAGCTCTCATAGATAAGGTAGTGGATGTGTAAACCTTTTTCCCCCCATCTCTAATGACCTAGCTTCCCTGTTGGAGGGCAAAGGATTTTTTGAGGTGGAGGCTGAAACTCCTTTAGGCCCCTGTGAAATAGTTTCCAAATCAGCAGTGTGGGCCCTGAATAAATGGGAATGAGTTTCTGGGACCCTGTAATACCTGTCTGGCTTGGCTGGAGCAGGAGAAAGAGAATCAGGGGTAGCACTAGAGTCAGAATACAAATCATCCAGAACATCAAGTACAGGAGGAATAGCTAAGGGCCTGTGCTGAGGCTTCTTAAGGAAAGTCCTAAGGCGTTTCCTAGAATCAGAATATTCCTGACCTTGCCACTTGAAATGTTCCCTCATGGTGTGCAGAACTTCCCCAAAAGAAATATCCTCAGAAGGGGAGGCCAAGGGGATGGAATCTTCTGCATCAGAGTCCTCATAGGTCTGGAAGAGCTCTTCCTGGCTATCAGAGTGGACAGAGCCCTCAGAATCTTCATCTGAATGTGTAGGGTCAGAGGGTTCAACCCGGGGCCTTTTATCAGGAGGAGGCTGGGATCCTCTCTCAGGATAGGCCTGTGAACCTCTGATCATGGAAATCAAATCAGCAGCCATGGACATAATTTGTGTCTCTGGAGTCGGCTGAGGTAAGGGTTTAGAAGTAATATGCTTTGTTTTGCTGGCTGCCTTAGCCCTAGTGTAGGCCTTAATAGACATGGCCATAGGGGGCCTGGCAGCTCCACGTGCAGGAGTGACCTTGTCTACAGCAATGGTCTCGGGCATTTCCTCGGTTTCGGTATCCGGAGGAAAATCTATAACTGGCGTCGGAGTAATGTCTGGAATCGGAGTCGTCGGTACTGCGGTGTCTTCGGTTCGGAGCGGTGGAGAGACCGTCTCAGAGGGAACCGGAGCACTCGTGCTAGGTTTTGGCGTGGAGTCGGTGGTAGATGCGGGCCGAGGATGTCGGTCCCGGTCTTTTCGCTTTTTGGGAGTTTGCGATGTCGGAAGATCCAACGGCATGGTGTAAGCAAAATTATTGCCGAAAAAATCTTCAGCGAACTCCACCCGGCGCCTGAGAGTGCGCTTGTTGAAGTGAGCACAGGCTACACAGGCCGAGACGTCATGGTCTGGGCCCAGGCAAGGGAGACAGTAAGAGTGGAAATCCTTATGAGGTATTTGTTTACCACAAGAAAGACAATTGTTAACTTTTTCAGTAATTTCTGACATCGGCTGAGGCAAGAAAAGGTCCCCAATGGGGTACTTAGCTTTTTTGATGACTTCGGTATTGTAGAATACAGGAGCTGACCGACCGGCACTTGCGAACTGCTTCTGCTTCGGGCACCGCGCGGCAAGAAAGACTGAAGAAAATGGCGTCGGCTGATGCTTATGTACTCCAGCCGCTCTGACGTCGGAGAGAAATGTGACGTCAGCCGAAGTTGGACCCAGACTTTGGAATCCGGCCGACCGAGGGCTGCCTGAGGCAGGACAACCCACATGTTATGACTGCAGTTGCATTCTTGAAGGACATCATGAACAACATCAACAAGTTAGAATGGTAATAAAAGGTGAAAAAGAAGAAAGGGGATGGAGGAAGGGAAACCAGGACTGCAACAGTGAATACACTTGAACATCTACCTTTATGGTAAGTGTACACAAAGTACTGTTTTGTACCTACCATAAATGTAGATGTTCGAGTGTTCACCCTGCTGCAGTCATTACACTTGGGTTATCCTGTCGTCAGGCGGTCCCGCAGTCGGCCGGATTTCCAAAGTCTTGGTCCGACATCGGTTGCCGTCGCCTCATCCCTGACGTCAGTGCGCCAGGGGTATATATATATTGCAACCGACGCCATTTTCTTCAGTTTTTCTTCCCCAGATGTCAGGTGCTCCCAAAAAGGTGATCCAAATCAGTACCAAATGGTGTGAACACTGTACAAACACAAAATCCCTTCAGCTATAAGCAAATACATCAGTAAGGCATAGCAGAGGTTTAGCCAGTAGATCAGAGGGGTTGGTGGGAGGGTAACCTGGACTGCAGCAGGGTGAACACTCGAACATCTACATTTATGGTAGGTACAAAACTGTACTATGTTCATTGTGTTATCCTGCTGCAGTCATTACACTTGGGTTGAGTCCCAAAGCTAAGGTAGGGTGGAGGCATCATAGAGGGTTAGTGGAGGCAATGAGGCCCTGCAGAACTGCAGTGGTGAAGCCTGCCCTGGACTTAGAATAAAGAGGTAAGTGATAGTGTTTGGTGAAGGTGTGCACTGAACTCCAAGTTGCAGCTTCTAAGATTTCCTTGGTAGGAACCCCCCTGAGAAAGGCTGTAGAGGTAGCTGTTGCCCTGATAGAGTGGGATCTAATGGTAGGAGGAACTGATTTCCCATGATGGGTACAGCAGAATCTGATGCAATGGCCTATCCATTTAGAAATGGTTTGCTTGGATATGGCCTTCCCTTGAGAGGCTGTAGCATAGGAAACAAAGAGCTGGTCAGTTTTTCTGAAAGCCTTACGAAGCTGCTTGTGAATGTCCAAAAAATGCAGGAGTCTCTCACCTTTGTTCTGGGGATTGGGGTAGAAAGTGGGTAGGTGGATGGTTTGATTTAGAGCTACACTGGAAACCACTTCACGCATAAAGGAAGAAGGAAGGATTAGTTTGTAGAGAAACTCTGTTTTGATGAAAAATGAGGAAAGGTTCCACTGCCATAAGTGCCTGTAATTCTGAAACTCTCCTTGCAGAAGTTATTGCCAGGAGCAGGGCAGTTTTCCAAGATAGGAACTGAAGGTCTGCAGAAAAAGCTGGTTCAAAGGGAGGTAGCGTTAGTTTTTCCAGAACAAAATTGAGGCTCCATGTTTGTGTAGGAGCTCTTCTAGGTGGTCTAATGTTTTTTGCCCCTCTGAGGAACAGACTTAGGAGAGGATTTGAAAATAAAGGTGGATTTGTGTCGTAGTGAGCTGAAATAGCTGAAGCATGGATTTTAATTGAGGAGAAGGAAAGTCCTTTATGCAACATCTCAGCTAAATACTGCAGAATGTGAAGCATATGAGGCTGAGTTGTGTCTTGGCCTTTAGCTTGGTTCCAAGCAGAAAACCTTTTCCATTTGTCCGAGTAAGCCTTCCTGGTGCTTGGCCTCCTGGCTTCTAGAATAACATCCAGCACTGCTTGTGAAAGAGGGGCTGGTTGAATGCTTAATTGATTTGCCATGCAGCCAGGTTTAAGGTTTTGATCTGGCTGCGTAGAATCTGCTTGTCTTGCTGCATGAGCAAATGAGGTATTTGAGGCAAAATCCATGGTGGGCTGTGAGCCATATTCTTCAATAGTGGGTACCAGTGCTGGCGTGGCCAGTCTGGGGCTATGAGAATCATTCGAGGTTTCTCCTTTTTGACCTTCAAAAGAACCTTTGTGAGAAGAGGCAATGGAGGAAAGGCATATACTGTCAGGTTTTTCCAACTGAAGGAGAGCGCGTCCGCTTTCCAAGCTTGATGGTGGAATGTCCTTGTACAAAATTTTGTCAGCTGGTAGTTTTGAGGACTGGCAAACAGGTCTATATTTGGTAGGCCCATCTTTGAGTTATTGTAAATATTTATGGGTTTAGCTTCCATTTGTGGGGATCTTTGATGTTTCTGCTTAGGTCGTCTGCCAATGTGTTTTTCTGTCCTGGCAGGAATTGAGCTTGTAACTGGACTTGGAAGGCCAGAGTTGTGTTCCATAAGATTATTGCTTGCCTGCAAAGAGGGTAGGAATGTGTGCCCCCTTGTTTGTTTATGCACCACATTACTGTGGTGTTGTCCGTTTTTATTGCAAGTTGTCCAGGCTGTAGTAGATCCTTGAAGGCTGTCAGAGCTTTCTGTACAGCTAGCATTTCTTTTTGGTTTATGTGCAATTTTCTTTGTTCTGCAGTACATAGGCCTTGAATGCATTGTCCTGCCATGTGTGCACCCCAGGCATAGTCTGAAGCATCTGTTGTGATAGTTTGCCTGGGTGGGGGCAAGGTGAAAGGCTGACCCTTGTTGAGGTGACATGCCTGTGCCCACCATAGAAATTCCTGTTGAAGGCAGGGAATGAGAGATATCACTGTGTCCAAGCTGTGGCTGTGTTGAGACCATACGCTTTTTAGGTACCACTGTAGTTTCCTCATATGCAGTTTTGCAAATGGTATTATCAGAATGCAAGATGCCATGAAGCCCAAAGCCTGCAGAATTTTTCTTGCAGTTAATTGGGTCTTTGTTGCCATTGTTTTGAAATATTGAGTCAGGTGTAATTGCTTGTCTGGTGTCAGATAAGCCTTCGGGGCCGTTGTGTCCAAGCTGGCACCCAGGAATGTCATTTTTTGTGAGGGTACTAGTTTTGAATCCCACAAATTTCTTTACAAAAGCCCAGTAGCTGACCCAGAGACTATCTCCCAGGGTCCCAAGGGGGCTAAGGCTTCCATGGCTAAAAATCCAGTACCTTCTGAAAGGGATTCAAGAGCACTAGACAGATGGGGTGAAAAGGTTTATACCTCAGCCACTTTAGCTATGAGAGCTCTAAACTGTCAATTTCATATGCTTAAGTATCATCAATTTCTGATCTCTCAGTTAAAACAAAAGATAACCACCCTTCCCTCAACAATCTGAATTGAAAGAAGTACAGTATTTGTTGCACGCCACCGAACAGGTAGGCAAACATACCTTGCAATGTGGGTTTGATTCTTTAGAGGCCTCTTGCAGAGCAGCTATCACTGGATCAGTTGTACGTAGGCATGCCTGGTTAAAGGAACAAAGTCTGCCTGATCATGTTAAAGCAAAACTACTAGATGCTCCCTTACAGCAGGATGTTCTTTTTGGTGTTAAAGCAGTAGAAGTTTTAAAGAAATTGGAAGATAAGGCAAAATCAATGCAGACAGTCAAAGATTTCCTACAAGTACAACCCCCTCGCTTCAGCAGAAACTGGCCAACAAAAAATTGGTCCTTTCCAGCCACTGACAGGCCTCAGAGGGGTAAATACAGGCGCCCAATGGGCAGAGGACAACCACAAGCTCAGTATAAACCTCGCCAATGTGTACCCCAGACAATTCAGTAGATGCTTCACAAAAGCCAGATGTTGTAAGAGAATGTCTTTTCTTTCTGCTTGAATGAGGCAGTCGTCCAGGTATGGATATATTTGAATTCCTCTTTGTCTGCAGTATGCAATTACTGGTGCCAGGCATTTTGTGAATACTCTGGGCGCAGTAGATAAGCCAAAGGGCAGTGCAGAGAATTGATAATGGGTTGAACCTGCAATGAAATGGAGGTATCTTCTGCAACTTTGTCTGATAGGGACATGCAGGTATGCCTCCTTGAGGTCCAACGTTACCAGCCATGCTTCCTTGCCCAACATGGGAAGTAGCTGCTGTAGTGTTAGCATCTTGAATTTGGGAACTTGTAAGTAAGTGTTTAGAATTGAAAGGTCCAGAATTGGTCTCCAAGCATTTTCTTTTCTGGGTACTAGGAAGAGTCTTGAGTAAAATCCTTGGCCTTGTTCTTGAGTTGTCACCCTTTGAATGGCTCTCATGGCCATGAGAGCTGAAATTTGCTTTTGAGCCTCTGCCCTTTGATTTTGTGGCAGGTTTGGCATTTCTCTTTTTATTGGCAAGGTGTGAAAGTGGAATCTGCATCCTCGTAAAATTATGTCTAGTACCCATTTGTCTTTTGTGACCATGTGCCAGTTGTCTGCAAATAGTGCTAGCTTTCCCCCCAGGGGGGCTGACAAAAGAACTATGTTTGGCCAGCTGAGGTGCAAGTCACTGAGTTTGCCTTCTGGTGGCTTGAGACCTGTCTTCTCCTCCCTTCTGGGTTGGAGTGCCCCATTGGCGAGGTTTATACTGAGCTTGTGGTTGTCCTCTGCCCCTTGGGCGCCTGTATTTACCCCTCTGAGGCCTGACAGTGGCTGGAAAGGACCAATTTTTTGTTGGCCAGTTTCTGCTGAAGCGAGGGGGTTGTACTTGTAGGAAATCTTTGACTGTCTGCATTGATTTTGCCTTATCTTCCAATTTCTTTAAAACTTCTACTGCTTTAACACCAAAAAGAACATCCTGCTGTAAGGGAGCATCTAGTAGTTTTGCTTTAACATGATCAGGCAGACTTTGTTCCTTTAACCAGGCATGCCTACGTACAACTGATCCAGTGACAGCTGCTCTGCAAGAGGCCTCTAAAGAATCAAACCCACATTGCAAGGTATGTTTGCCTACCTGTTCGGTGGCGTGCAACAAATACTGTACTTCTTTCAATTCAGATTGTTGAGGGAGGGTGGTTATCTTTTGTTTTAACTGAGAGATCAGAAATTGATGATACTTAAGCATATGAAATTGACAGTTTAGAGCTCTCATAGCTAAAGTGGCTGAGGTATAAACCTTTTCACCCCATCTGTCTAGTGCTCTTGAATCCCTTTCAGAAGGTACTAGATTTTTAGCCATGGACGCCTTAGCCCCCTTGGGACCCTGGGAGATAGTCTCTGGGTCAGCTACTGGGCTTTTGTAAAGAAATTTGTGGGATTCAGGTACTTTGTAGTATCTGTCAGGCTTGGCTGGAGCAGGAGGCAGAGAGTCAGGGTTGAAACTGGATTCTAAATGGACATCATCCACAATGTCCAAAACAGGAGGGATGGCTAGAGGCCTGTGTTGGGGGAGTAAAAGAAACTCTCTGAGCCTTTTCTTGGAATCAGAGTAATCCTGACCTTCCCAGTGAAAATGTTCCCTCATAGTATGTAAAGTTTCCCCAAAAGAGTAATCTTCTGGAGGGAAAGCTGAGGGAATAGAGTCCTCAGCATCAGAATTTCCATAAGGAGAGAAGGAATAGTCTTGGTCCTCAGAGGAATCTGAAGAAATAGACAGTTGTTCAGAGGAAGCAGATTCTTCCTCTAGTCTAGGCCTTTTGTCAGGAGGAGGTTGAGAAAGTACAGTTTTGTACCTACCATAAATGTAGATGTTCGAGTGCTAATACAGCTGCAGTAATCACAGATGGGTTCTCTGCCGTCAGGCGGTCCCTCGGTCGGCCGAATTCCAAAGTCTAGGTCCGGCGTTGGTTGTAGTCGCTTTCTCTCCTGACGTCAGTGAGGCTGGAGTATACAAGACACAGCCGACGCCATGTTCTTCAGTCTTTCTTGCCCCAGATGTCAGGTGCCCCCAGAAGGAAGGCAATACATAAATTATGTATATATTTATATATATATATATATATATATATATATATATATATATATATATATATATATATATATATATATATATATATATATATATATACAAGCAATGCAATATAATCCAAAATCAGTAGTTGCAAGCAAATAAACCATAGAAGGATAACCCAGTCAGGTTGTATGAAGAGGTTGTTAGGCCCCAAGCCTTTAACCAAGTGGGGAAGGAGGAAACCTGTACTGCAGCTGTATTAGCACTCGAACATCTACATTTATGGTAGGTACAAAACTGTACTATGTTCATCGTGCATACAGCTGCAGTAATCACAGATGGGTAGAGTCCCAAAGCTACGCACAGGGTGGTAGGTACTAGGAGGAACTGGGTTGAGCCAGAATGCCCTGCAACACAGCAGTGGCAAAGCCTGCTCTAGTTCTGGAATATAAAGGCAGGTGGTAGTGTTTTGTGAAGGTATGTACAGAACTCCAAGTGGCTGCCTCCAAAATATCTTTGGTAGGAACTCCTCTGAGGAAGGCTGTAGAGGTAGCTGTGGCCCTGGTGGAGTGTGATATGATACCTGTAGGAACAGATTTCCCATGATAGGAATAACAAAACCGTATGCAGTGGCCTATCCACTTTGAAATAGTCTGCTTGGAGACTGGCTTCCCTTGAGCCCCTACAGCATAGGACACAAAGAGTTGTTCTGATTTCCTGAAGGACTTTGTTCTGTCCAAATAGTAACATAGCTGCCTATGGATGTCTAAAGAATGTAGCAGCCATTCCCCTTTGTTTTGAGGATTGGGGTAAAAGGTAGGAAGGTGTATGGCTTGATTTAAAGCTACCCTGGATACCACTTTAGGCATAAATGATGGGTTGGTACGAAGGAAAACCCTGTCCTGATGGAAGATGAGAAAGGGCTGCACCACCATGAGGGCCTGTAGTTCCGAAACTCTGCGAGCTGAAGTGATAGCCAGAAGGAAGGCTGTTTTCCAGGACAAATATTGAAAATCTGTTGAGGCAGCTGGTTCAAAAGGAGGCAATGTTAATTTTTCTAGTATGTAATTAAGATCCCAGGCTGGTATTGGTTGTTTCCTTGGTGGTCTTATATTCTTAGCCCCTCTGAGGAACTGTCGTAAGAGTGGGTGAGAAAATAGAGGAGGATCCATGTTGAATTCTGCAGAAATGGCTGAGGCATGGATTTTTATGGAAGAGAATGAAAGTCCACTGTTCAGCAGCTCAGCTAGATACTGTAATACCGGAGGCAAGTTCAGTTTTCTAGGGTCCTGGCCTCTTTTCTCATTCCAAGAGCAAAACCGCTTCCATTTTGCGGAGCAAGCTTTTCTAGTAGATGGCCTTCTGGCCTCCAAAATGACATCCTGCACCTCCTTGGAGAGTAGGGTCTGTTGTGGTGTTAAGGAATTTTCCATGCAGCGAGATTGAGTGTTTTCAGCTGACTGTGAAGAGTTTTGTAGCTGTGCTGAGTCAGCAGAAGAGGCATTAGAGGCAGGGACCAGGAGGAGTATGTGTTAGGCTCCTCAGGAGGGGATACCAGTGTTGCCTTGGCCAATCTGGAGCAATCAGTATCATCATTGGTCTGTCTGCTCTTGCTTTCAAAAGCACCTTGGGCAGAAGAGGCAGAGGTGGGAATGCATAAACTGTCCATGCTGTCCAACTGAATGAAAGGCGTCCACTCTCCAGGCCTTTGGATGAAAGGTCCTCGAACAAAACTTTTCCAATTGATGATTTCTGTGGGAGGCAAAAAGATCTATGTCTGGCCTCCCCCACGCTTGGATTATTTCTGTAAACACCTGAGGATGTAACTTCCATTCGTGTGGATCTGTCATATTTCTGCTTAGATTGTCTGCCAGTGTGTTTTCCAATCCTGGCAAGTACTGTGCTTGAAGTTCGATTTGCCATTCCAGAGCCAAGTTCCAAAGAGTCATGGCTAGTCTGCACAAGGGGTATGAATGTGTTCCTCCTTGTTTGTTTACGTACCACATCACTGTGGTGTTGTCGGTTCTTATCAGTAATTGTCCTGGATGCAGGAAGTCCTTGAAAGCTGTAATTGCATTTATTACTGCTAGCATTTCTTTTTGATTGATGTGAAGGTGCTTTTCCTTTTGAGACCATTTGCCCTGAATGCACCTGTCCATCATGTGCGCTCCCCAGGCGTAATCTGAGGCGTCTGTTGTGATGACTTGCTTTGCTTGAGGCTTGCAGAATGGGAGGCCTGTGTTTGCTTGACATGCTTGGGCCCACCATAGAAATTCCTTTTGCAAACATGGAATTATTGGTATTATTGTTTCCAAACTGTGACTGTGTTGAGACCATAGGTTTTTTAGGTACCATTGAAGTTTCCTCATATGCAGCTTTGCACATGGGATTAAAAGAATGCAAGATGCCATGAATCCCAGAGCCTGCAGGATTTTCCTTGCAGTAAGCTTGGTACTTTTTGCTAGTATTTTGAAGTACTGAGATAGTTGC
Source organism: Protopterus annectens (assembly GCF_019279795.1). Lineage (NCBI taxonomy): Eukaryota > Metazoa > Chordata > Ceratodontiformes > Protopteridae > Protopterus > Protopterus annectens. The sequence continues at coordinate 949,327,868 of NC_056741.1, read as the reverse complement.
CCCTGTTTTTCTGGTGTAAGGTAGGCCATCTGGGTGTTTGTGTCCAAGTTGGTACCCAGGAAGGTTATTTTCTGAGATGGTGTTAGCCTTGATTTCTCTTTGTTGATTGTGTATCCCCGAGAAATCAGTAACCGTGTCACATATGCCAGATGATCCAGAAGTATGTGCTTGCTGTCCGCTTGGATCAGGCAGTCGTCCAGATAAGGGTAAATTTGTATCCCTTGAAGTCTGCAGTAGGCAATCACTGATGCCAGGCACTTTGTGAATACTCTGGGTGCAGTAGATAAGCCAAAGGGCAATGCAGAGAATTGATAGTGGATTGAACCTGCAAGAAATCTGAGGTATCTTCTGCAGCATTGTCTGATTGGGACATGCAGGTATGCCTCCTTGAGGTCCAATGTTACCAGCCAAAACTCCTTGCCCAGAATGGGAAGAAGCTGCTGTAATGTGAGCATCTTGAATTTTGGTATGAGTAGAAATGTGTTTAGGATGGATAAGTCCAAAATGGGTCTCCAGTCGGTTCCTTTCCTTGGTACCATAAAAAGCCTTGAATAAAAACCTTGACCTTGTTCGTGAGTAGGTACCTCTTGAATAGCTCTCATGCTTATGAGCTTTGAAATTTGCAGTTGTGCCTCTGCCCTTTGATTTTGTGGCAGGTTTGGCATGCCTCTCATTTTTGGAAGAGTGTGAAATTGCAATTTGTAGCCTCTATTTATAATGTCCAGGATCCATTTGTCTGTTGTGACAATATGCCAATTGTTTGCAAATAATGCTAGCTTTCCTCCCAAAGGTGCCGCCAGCTGACATGGAAATGAGGGAGTCATTGGGTTTGCTTCCTGTATTGTTGTGCACTGTCTTCGCCACCTCTTGGTGCTGGAGTTTGCCATTGTCGGCCTCTATATGATCCTTGTGATTGTCCTCTGCCCCTTGTGGGTCTGTATCTACCTCTTTGGGGCTTGTCAGTGGCTGGAAAGGACCAGTTTTTTGAAGGCCAATATCTGCTAAAACGTGGTGGTTGGACCTGTAAAAAAGCTTTGACAGTTTGCATAGATTTGGCTTTTTCTTCCATTTTCCGTAGTATCTCCTCAGCATTAATACCAAACAGCACATCCTTTTGTAAAGGAGCATCTAGAAGTTTAGCTTTCACACGATCAGGCAAATTTTGTTCCCCAAGCCAGGCATGTCTGTGAATGACTGATCCTGTAGCAGCCGCTCTACTTGAGGCCTCTAGGACATCATAACCACATTGTAAGGTGTGTTTACCCACTTGCTCTGCACTATGCATCATATCCTGTAACTCCTTCAAATCTGGTTGTTCAGGTTGAGACATTTTATTCCTTAATTGTGATAACAGGAACTGTTGATATTTAAGCATATGAAACTGACAATTTAAGGCCCTCATGGCTAGGGTGGCCGAGGTATGTACCTTTTTTCCCCACCTTTCTAAAGATCTTGACTCTCTCTCTGCAGGAAGTGGATTCTTGGCAGTGGAGGCCTTCAATCCCTTGGGGCCTTGTGAAATGGTTTCAGGGTCAGCATTATGGCTTTTGAAGAGAAATTGGTGAGAGTTAGGTACTCTGTAGTACCTATCAGGTTTGACTGGTGCAGGAGGCAGAGAATCCGGGTTAAGGCAAGCCTCCGAATAAACATCATCAAGTATGTCCAAAAGGTACAGTTTTGTAACTACCATAAATGTAGATGTCCGATAGATATGCAACTGCAGTCATAACATATGGGTTGTCCTGACTCAGGCAGCCCACGGTCGGCCGGATTCCAAAGTCTGGGTCCGACGTCGGCTGATGTCGCATTTCTCTCCGACGTCAGAGCGGCTGGAGTATATAAGCATCAGCCGACGCCATCTTCTTCAGTGTTTCTTGCTCCAGATGCCAGGTGCCCTCCAATGAAGGCTGTAATCAAATTGGAAGACAAAAATAGGTTTCCAGACAATAAATGAGCAATAAACAGATACACCATAACAGATATCCCCAGCTAAGGATAATAGGGATAGGAGTGGACCCAAGGCATAGAGGGGAAGGAGGGAGGGAAAACCCGACTGCAGTTGCATATCTATCGGACATCTACATTTATGGTAGGTGCAAAACTGTACTATGTCCTTCAAGAATGCAACTGCAGTCATAACACATGGGTTGAATACCATAGCTTAGCTGGGGGAGGTGGTATGCTCTAAGAAAAGGATGGTGTAGCTATCAATCCCTGCAGGACTGCCGAAGCAAAGCCTGCTCTGGATCTGGAATATAAAGGGAGGTTGTAGTGTTTGGAGAATGCATGCATGGAGCTCCATGTAGCAGCTTCTAGAATGTCTTTTGTAGGCATCCCTCTTAAGAATGCTGTAGAGGTGGCTGTAGCTCTGGTGGAGTGTGGTCTGACATTGGCTGGTACACTCTTTCCATGGAAGGAATAACAGAATCTGATGCAATGCCCAATCCATTTTGAAATTGTCTGTTTGGAAATTGCTTTTCCTTGTACTGCAGGGGCGTAAGCCACAAAAAGCTGATCAGACTTCCTACTGGTCTTGGTTCTGTCCAGGTAGTAGCGAAGTTGTCTGTGAATGTCCAAGGTATGCAACAGTCTTTCCCCTTTGTTCTCAGGATTGGGAAAGAAAGTAGGCAGGTGAATTGCTTGATTTAAAGAAACCCTAGATAGCACTTTTGGCAGAAAGGTAGGGTTGGTTCGTAAGGAGACCCTGTCTCTGTGAAAGGTTATGAAAGGTGGTATTGCCATTAGGGCCTGTAATTCCGAAACCCTTCTTGCTGAAGTAATTGCCAACAGGAAAGCTGTCTTCCATGAGAGAAATTGTAAGTCCACAGAAGCTGCTGGCTCAAAGGGGGGTAGAGTCAGTTTTTCTAGGATGAAGTTGAGGTCCCAAGCTGGTACTGGAGCCTTTCTTGGTGGCTTTATATTCTTGATTCCCCTAAGGAATTGCCTTAAAGGATGTGAAAACACAGGTGGATCAGTGTTGTATCTAGCTGAAATAGCTGAAGCATGTATTTTTATGGAAGAATACGAGAGTCCATTCTGTAGCATATCTGCCAAATATTCCAGAATGAGTGGGATGTTCAATAATGATGCATCATGACCCTTGCTGGTATTCCAAATGATGAATTTCTTTCATTTTGCCGAGTAAACCTTTCTGGTGGATGGTCTTCGGGCTTCTGTTCGTATCCCCTGAACTTCCTTAGAGAGAGATAGATTGAGGCTGTTCATGGGATCTCCCAAGCTGTTAGCTGCAGCGTCTGAATGTTGGGATGTACTGTCTTGAAGTTGTGTTGAGTCAAAAGTTGGGGCCATTGGGGAAGGGCCCACTTTTTGTTGCGACATATGCTCCGCAGTAGTGGGTACCAGTGTTGTCTTGGCCAGTCTGGAGCTATTAGGATCCCCTTGGGTTTCTCTGCTTTGATCTTTAGTAACATTGTGGTCATCAGTGGCAGAGGTAGGAATGCATAGATTTTTAGGAAGTTCCAGTTGAATGAGAGAGCATCTATTTTCCATGCTTGTGGATGATATGTCCTTGAAAAGAACTTTTGTAGATGATGATTGAGGTGGGAGGCAAATAGGTCTACTTCTGGCCTGCCCCATGTCAAGGTGAGTCGTATGAAGATTTCTGGATGTAATCTCCACTCGTGGGGGTCCAGGAAATTCCTGCTTAGGTTGTCCGCCAGCACATTGTCTTTGCCTGGAACAAACTGGGATTGCAACTGCATGTTTAGGCTCAGTGATTTTTCCCAAAGATTCATTGTCAGTCTGCAAAGGGGGTAAGAATGGGTGCCCCCCTGCTTGTTTATGTACCACATCACAGTGGTGTTGTCTGTCCGTATTAGCAGGTGGCCTTGCTGAAGTTGTTGTCGAAAGGCCTCGATGGCATGCATTACTGCCAGCATTTCTTTTTGGTTGATATGCAGATGTGTTTCCTTTGGGGACCATTGTCCTTGAATACATCTGCCCTCCATGTGCACCTCCCCATCCTAGGTCTGAGGCGTCTGTGGTCATGGTCTGTGTTATCTGAGGTTTTTTGAACGACATGCCTGTGTTTGCCTGGCTTACCGAGGCCCACCATAGAAATTCCTTTTGTAGGCATGGAATGAGCGGTATGGTTGTCTCTAGGTTGTTGCTGTGTTGAGACCATAAGCTTTTTAGGTACCATTGAAGCTTTCTCATGTGTAGCCTTGCTAATGGAACCAGTAGAATGCAGGAGGCCATGTAACCCAGGGCCTGTAGGAATCTCCTTGCAGTCATCTGGGTGAGCTTTGCCAAACCTTTGAAATAATGAGTTAACTTCTTTTGCTTGTCTTCTGTCAGGTAAGCCATTTGAGAGGCTGTGTCTAGTTTGGCTCCTAAGAAGGTTATTTGCTGGGATGGCTGAAGTCTTGACTTTTGGAAGTTGACTGTGTATCCCAGAGCCTGTAGCAATTGTATGACATAATTCAAGTTTTTTGTCAAAATCAGTTTGTCGTCCGCTTGTATGAGGCAGTCGTCCAGGTACGGGTAGATTTGGATCCCCTGGAGCCTGCAATGAGCAATTACTGAAGCCAGGCATTTCGTGAATACTCTGGGCACAGTAGATAAGCCAAATGGCAATGCTGAGAATTGACAATGCTCTGGCCCTGCAAGAAATCTGAGGTATCTTCTGCATCTGTGTCTGATAGGGACATGCAGGTATGCCTCCTTGAGGTCCAGAGTAATCAGCCAAGACCCCTTGCCCAGCATGGGAAGGAGTTGCTGCAGAGTCAGCATTTTGAACTTTGGTACTATGAGAAAAGTGTTTAATGCGGACAAATCCAGTATTGGTCTCCACTGAGTTTCTTTTCTTGGAATAAGGAACAGTCTTCAATAAAACCCCTGGCCTTGTTCTTGTTGTGGAACTTTTTCTATTGCTTTGATCTGAGCAAGCAGAGAAATTTGCTTGATAGCCTCTGCCCTCTGGTTTTGAGGTAGGTTTGGCATGCCTTGTTTTCTTGGCAAGGTATGAAAGTGGAACCTGTAACCTTGGTCTATAATGTCCAAAATCCATTTGTCCTTTGTCAATCTGTGCCAATTGTCTGAAAACAGAGATAATTTTCCGCCCAAAGGAGCTTCTGTTTGCTCCTTGGTCAGTGGAAGTAGAGGAAAGTCATTGGGATTGTCCCTGTGGGGCAGGAGAAACCCCTGTGTCACTTCTTTGGTTTGCTGCTTGCCATTGTCATCCCCTGTAGGAACCTCTGTATTGTCCTCTTCCTCGGCTACGCCTGTTTTTGCCCCTTTGAAATCTTTCAGGATTAGGAAAGGACCAGTTTTTAGAAGGCCAATTCCTGCTGAATCTGGGTGGCTGAACCTGGAGGAAATCTTTGACTGTTTGAACTGACTTGGCTTTTTCCTCAATGGACTTTAACACATCTTTAGCATCAAAAAGCTTGTTCTTTTTCAAGGGTGCATCAAGAAGTTTTGCCTTAACATAGATCTGGTAGAGGTTGTTCTTTTAACCATGCATGTCTACGAATGACTGCCCCTGTCATAGCTGCCCTACATGAAGCTTCCAATGCATCATATCCACACTGAAGAAAGTGATTGCTAACTTGCTGAGAATTATGTACAGCCTCCTGTAAAGACTTCCTATCTAAAGGTTCAGGAGAGGCCAAAGTTTTCTGTAAATCATCTAACAGGTAATCCTGATATTGAAACATATGAAAGAGACAATTGAGAGCTCTCATAGATAAAGTAGTGGAAGTGTAAACATTCTTCCCCCATCTCTCTAATGACCTAGCTTCCCTGTTGGAAGGCAAAGGATTTTTGGAGGTGGTAGCTGAAACCCCTTTCGGTCCCTGTGAAATTGTTTCTAAATCAACAGCATGGGCCCTAAAGAAATGAGAATGTGTTTCTGGGACCCTATAGTATCTGTCAGGCTTGGCAGGAGCAGGAGGGAGAGTATCAGGGGTAACACTGGAGTCAGAGTATAGATCATCCAAAACATCAAGCACAGGAGGTATAGCTAAGGGCCTGTGTTGGGGCTTTTAAGGAAGGTTCAAGGCACTTTCTGGAATCAGAATATTCCTGGCCTTGCCACTTAAAATGTTCCCTCATAGAATGCAGAACTTCCCCAAAAGAAATATCCTCAGGAGGAGAGGCCGAGGGGATGGAGTCCTCTGCATCAGAGTCCTCATAGGTCTGGAAGGGCTCTTCCTGGCTATCGGAGTGAACAGAGTCCTCAGAATCTTCATCTGAAAGGAGAGGGTCAGAGGGTTCAACCCTGGGCCTCTTATCAGGAGGAGGCTGGGATCCTCTCTCAGGATGGGCCTGGGAACCTCTGATCATGGAAATTAAGTCTGCGGCCATAGTCATGATTTGTGCTTCAGGAGTAGGCTGAGGTAAGGCTTTAGCAGTAAGGTGCTTGGTCTTGCTGGCTGCCTTAGCACGTGTGTAAGCCTTGATAGACATGGACATGGGAGGCCTAGCAGCTCCACGTGCAGGAGTGACCTTATCCACAGCAATGGTCTCGGGCATTTCCTCGGTTTCAGTATCCAGAGGAAAATCAATAACTGGCGTCGGTGTGGACTCTGGTATCAGAGGTATCGGTAACGCGGTGTCTTCGGTTCGGAGGGGTGAAATAACCACCTCAGAGGGAACCGGGGCACTCGCGGTAGGTTTTGGAGTGGTGTTGGAGGAAGACACGGGCCGAGGATGTCAGTCCCGGTCTTTTCGTTTCTTAGGAGTCTGCGATGTCGGTAGTTCCGACGGCATCGTATAATCGTATTTTTCGCCGAAAAAGTCTTCAGCGAACTCCGCCCGGCAGCTGAGAGTGCACTTATTGAAGCGAGCGCAGGCGGCACAGGCCGAGACGTCGTGGTCTGGGCCAAGGCAAGGAAGGCAGTAAGAGTGGAAATCCTTATGAGGTATTTGTTTACCACAAGACAAACAATTATTTACTTTTTCAGTAATTTCTGACATCGGCTGAGGCAAGAAAAGGTCCCCAATGGGGTACTTAGCTTTTTTGATGACTTCGGATTCGAAGAATACAGGAGCTGAACGACCGGCACTTGCGAACTGCTTCTGCTTCGGGCACCGCACGGCAAGAAAGACTGAAGAAGATGGCGTCGGCTGATGCTTATATACTCCATCCGCTCTGACGTCGGAGAGAAATGCGACATCAGCCGACGTCGGACCCAGACTTTGGAATCCGGCCGACCGAGGGCTGCCTGAGGCAGGACAACCCATATGTTATGACTGCAGTTGCATTCTTGAAGGACATCAGGGGGTATCACCAGAGGTCTGTGTTGAGGTAACAAAAGAAATTCCCTAAGCCTTTTCTTGGAATCTGAAAAGTCTTGGCCTTCCCAATGGAAGTGTTCCCTCAAAGTGTGCAAGGTTTCCCCAAAGGAAAAATCCCCAGGAGGAGATACAGAAGGAATGGACTGCTCTGCATCCGAATCCTCAAAAGGGGAGTAAGAGTGTTCCTCTACATCAGAATGTTCTGATAAAATTGATCCCTGAACAGAAGAGGGAGAATCTTCCTCCACTCTGGGTCTCTTGTCTGGAGGGGGTTGAGAACCCCTGATAAGAGTAATTAAATCCTCAGCCATTTTAAGCATCTGTTTTTTAGGCATGGGACCTGGAGATGGGCCCTGTGCAACCGGCCTCTTGGGATGCCTGGCTGCTTTGGATTTAGTAAAGGCCTTAATAGAAAAAGAAGATGAGAGTCTAAAGACACCATGGGTGGAAGTGGACCTGTCCACATTAGTAGGCTCAACAGTAGCAAAGGCTTCGGTGGTTGTAGTCTGGGAAAGGGCCGAGGTCCCAGCGGTCTTGGGTACAGAGGACACCACCAAAGGAGTGTCGTCGGTAGTCAGGGACTGCAAAGGCGTCTCGCTGAGAACCGGACCACGTGTAGCCTGTTTTGGCGTGGTGTCGGCGGGGACCGTGGGCCTCGCGTGTCGGTCCTTGTCCTTTCGTTTTTTGGACAAAACGGTAGTCGGAGTGTCCGACGACATTTTATAATCAAAGGCTTTACCAAAATAGTGTTGGGCGAACTCCGCCCGACTCTTAATAGTACGTTTATTGAAGGTAGCGCAAAAGCGACAGCCCGAGACATCGTGGTCTGGGCCTAAACAAGGTATGCAGAGGGAATGGAAATCCTTATGCGGTATTTGCTTCCCACAAGAAATACAATTATTAACTTTTTCTGACATCGGTCTGAGGCAAGAAAAGTTTCCCCAACGGGGTACTTAGCTTTAATTAAGACTTCGGTTTCCAATATTTCCGTAATTCAGGAGCTGGCCGACCGGCACTTGCGAACTGCTTCTGCTTCGGGCACCGCGCGGCAAAAAAGACTGAAGAACATGGCGTCGGCTGTGTCTTATATACTCCAGCCTCACTGACGTCAGGAGAGAAAGCGACTACAACCGACGCCGGACCTAGACTTTGGAATTCGGCCGACCGAGGGACCGCCTGACGGCAGAGAACCCATCTGTGATTACTGCAGCTGTATGCACGATGAACATCCCCTGATAAGAGAAATCAAATCTTCAGCCATCTTGAGCATCTGCTTCTTAGGCATAGGGCCTTGAACAGGAGACTGAAGGTTTGGAAGGAGTCTTCGACTTGGAAAATGTTTTGACTGTAAGAGTCGTCGGTCTGAAAACGTCTTCAGAAACCGATGGCGTTTCAGAAGCACCAACGTCCTTGGAAGGTAAATCGTCGGTAGGGCCTGAAGTAAAAGGCTGCGTCAGCCTAGTGCATTCCGTCAAAATATCTGTAGCGGTCTCGGTTTCTTGAACTGCGGTAGTCAGAGGCTGCGTTGGAGCCTCACTGATAACCGGAGACCGGATCAACCGAGGCCTCGGAATCGGGCTTAGGCCTGGGCTGTCAATCCTTATCCCTGCGCTTTTTGTGCAAGCCGGTAGTCGGAAGCTACGACGGCATGTTATAATTAAATTTTCTGCCAAAAAAGTGTCGTGCGAAATCAAATCGTCTTTTAATAGTACGTTTATTAAATCTAGCACAAAAACGACAAGAAGTGACGTCGTGATCAGGGCCTAGGCAAGGTATGCAGTAAGAATGAAAATCCTTATGAGGTATTTGCTTCCCACAAGAAATACAATTGTTAACTTTTTCTGACATTGGTCTGAGGCAAGAAAAGTTTCCCCAACGGGGTACTTAGCTTTATAGAAGACTTCGGTCTGAAATTCGAATTCGAAAATCTCAGGAGTCGGCCGACCGGCACTTGCGAACTGCTTCTGCTTAGGGCACCGCACGGCAAGAAAGACTGAAGAAAATGGCGTCGGTTGCAATATATATACCCCTGGCACACTGACATCAGAGATGAGGCGATGGCAACCAACGTCGGACCAAGACTTTGGAAATCCGTCCGACTGCGGGACCGCCTGACGACTGGATAACCCAAGTGTAATGACTGCAGCAGGGTAACACGATGAACATCTGTACTATGTTCTTTGTGTTTCACTGTTGCAGTCATCACATTTGGGTTGATTCCCAAAGCTGAGGAAAAGGGTGGAGGCAGTCAATGAAACTATGGGCTGGCTAGGATGCCTTGCAAGACTGCAGAGGCAAACCCTGCCCTGGATTTGGAGGAGAGACGTGGGTGGTAATGCTTGGTAAAAGTGTGAACAAATGTCCAGACGCAGCCTCCAGGATGCCCTGGTGGGGATCCTCTGCGGAAAGCCGCAGAGGTGGAGGCTGCTCTGATGAAGTGTGTCCTGACCTCCTTGGGAGGAGGTTTTCCATGCTGTTTGTAGCAGAAATGGATGCAGTGTGCTATCCATTTGGAAATGATTTGTTTGGAGATAGCTTTGCCTTCTGCCCCTGTAGCAAAGCTAACCAGCAAATTGATCGGACTTTCTGAAGGATTTAGTCCTGTCTAGATAAAATCTGAGCTGTCTGTGCACATCTAGAGAGTGAAGAATCCTTTCCCCCTTGTTCTGGGGATTAAGAAAAAAGGTGGGCAAATGAATGGATTGGTTGAGAGCCACACTGGACACCACCTTGGGCTTGAAGGATGGATTAGTTCTGAAGGATACCCCGTCTAAATGGAAGATGATGACAGGTTCCACAGCCATGAGTGCTTGCAGCTCAGACACTCTTCTGGCTGAAGTGATGTCCAGAAAGAATGCCGTCTTCCAGGAGAGAAATTTTAGCTCTGCAGAAGAAGCTGGTTTGAAAGGGGGCAGTGTGAGATTTTCCAATACAAAGTTAAGGTTCCAAGCTGGTGTTGGTGCCCTTCTGGGTGGCCTCAAGTTGCCAGCCCCTCTTAGGAACTGTTTGATCAAAGGGTGTGAGAAAAGGGGCTGCTCTGTGGGAAAATGAGCAAAAATGGCAGATGCATGAATTTTTACAGAGGAGAAAGAGAGGCCACTGTGTAGTAGGTCTGCCAAGTAATCCAGGATGAGAGGGAAGAGGGGCTGTGCCACATTGGCTCCCTTAGCCTGGATCCAGGTGCAGAACCTTTTCCATTTATCAGCATAAGACCTTCTGATGCTAGGACATCTGGCCTCACGGATAACATCCAGAACCTGTTTACTGAGGTTGGCAGATTGGTTCGGGGTTAGGGAATAAGCCAATCTGCCAAACTGAGTGTCGGCAATTGGGTGCATGAATTCCCCTTCACTCTGTGTCAGGAGGTTTGGAATCTGAGGAAGATGCCATGGGGTAGTGAGAACAGGCTTCACAGCAAGGGATACCAGTGCTGCCGGGGCCAGTCTGGAGCTATAAGAATGGTTCTTGGTTTTTCCCTCCTTACTTTGGGCAGTACCCTGGGGATGAGAGGTAGGGGAGGAAAGACATAGACTGATAGATTGACCCAAGGGAAGGACAGGGCATCCACTTTCCAAGCCATGCATTGATGCTCCTTGATACAGAATTTGCTGAGCTGATGGTTGGTATGGGAGACAAAGTGGTAGACTTTCAGGGTTCCCCATTTCTGAGTTATTAGGGTGAAGGTACTTCTGTTGAGTTGCCACTCATGTGGGTCCAGAAGATTTCTGCTTAATTGGTCTGCCAGAGAGTTGAGAGAGCCTGGTAAGAATTGTGCTAACAGATGTAGTTGCATGGCAGAGGCTGTATGCCAAAGGGTTATGGGCAACCTGCATAGAGGGTAGGAGTGAGTTCCTCCCTGCTTGTTGATGTACCACATCACAGTGGTGTTGTCTGTTTTGATCAGGAGAGCCCCTACAGAGAGAAGGGGCTTGGAAGTTATCAAGGCATGCTGCACAGCCATCATCTCTTTTTGATGTGCAGAGGGATTTGCTGTGGGCTCCATTGGTCCTGTATGCACCTGCTGTCCAGGTGTGCACCCCAAGCATAGTGTGATGCATCTGTGGTGAGGGTCTGGGTGGCAGGGGGTGGGGAGAAAGGCATTACTTTGCTGTGGAAGCATGCTGTTGCCCACCAAAGAAAATCTTTTCGGAGGCAAGGAATTATAGGTAGAAGAGTTTCCAGGTCTTGAGTGTTGGCACCAAACATTCTATAGGTACCACTGAAGTTTCCTCATATGCAGTCTGGCATATGGAATGAGTAGTATGCAAGATGCCATGTACCCCAGAGCTTGCAGGATCTTCCTTGCAGTTAGCTGGGGCCTGGTGGATAGTTGAGAGAAGTAGGCTATCAGGAGAATTTGTTTCTCTGGAGTAAGGTATGCCATCTGGAAAGCTGTATCAAGACTTGCTCCCAAGGAAGATTATCCTTTGGGTGGGTACCTGTTTGTATTTCTTTTCATTGATTGTGTACCCTAGGGAGGTTAGTAGGGTTTTTACAAAGGCCATGTGTTTGAGCAGCTTCTCCTGGCTGTCTGCCTGAATAAGGCAGTCTAAGTATGGGTAAATCTGAATATTTCTTTGTCTGCGAAAGGCAATGGCCAGAGCCAAACATTTTGTGAAAACTCTGGAAGCAGTAGATAAGCCAAAGGGAAGCGCAGAGAAATGAAAGTGTTGAGATCCTGCCCTGAAGCAGAGATATTTCCTGCACGATTCCCAGATAGGAATGCAGAGATAGGCCTCTTTTAGATCTAGGGAGGCTAGCCAAGCATCCTTTGAGAACCATGGGTAGCAGCTGCTGGAGGGTGAGCAATTTGAATTTTGGGATCACCAGGAAGGTGTTTAGAATGGATAGATCGAGGATGGGGCACCAGGTGCCCTCTTTTCTGGGCACCAGAAAAAGTCTGGAGTAGAACCCTTGGCCTATCTGTTCTGCAGGAACCTGCTCTACTGCCCTCACAGAGAGCAGGGAAAGGATTTTCTTTTGAGCCTCTGCCCACTGATTTGGTGGTAGATCTGGAAACCCTTTTGGGGTTGGAAGGGTGGGATGGAAAATTTGTATCCCTGAGACACAATGTTCAGAACCCAGTGGTCCTTGGTAATGGTGGCCCAGGTGCTTGATGGACAGGAGAGTTTTCCTCCTAGGGGTAAGTGAAGGTAGGGAGGGGGTGGAGGAGGCAAGTCAATGTGAGATCTTACCATAAGGGGGTGGCTTAGAACTCCATGGTTTTGAAGTGGAGGTAGACCACTGCTTAGGTGTCTGCATTCCCCTGGGGTTGCTGTCGGGGGGGGGTCTGCTTCCATGGGGCCTAGGCTGAGACGGTTTACTGGGGGCAGGAAAGGACCAGTGTTAGGAAGGGCAATGCCTGCTGAACCTAGGGGGCTGGACCTGCAAGAAATCCTTAACTGTTTGCATAGAGTTTGCATTTTCTTCCATCTTTTTTAAGACCTCTTCTGCCCTAGTGCCAAATAAGTTCTTTGTGCAAAGGGGTATCCAACAATTTAGATTTTACATGATCTGGCAGGGGCTGTTCCTTAAGCCATGCATGCCTTCTAATTACAGATCCAGTGACTGCTGCCCTGCGAGAAGTGTCTAGGGCATCAAAACCACAGTGCAAGGTGTGTTTAGTTACTTGACTTGCAGAATGCATTACCTCTTGTAAATCTTTAGATTCTGCCCAAGCAGGAAAGGAAGACATTTTTTGTTTAAGGAGTTCCAATGTATGTTGCTGAAATTTCAGCATATGGAACTGACAATTTAGTGCCCCGATAGCAAGAGTAGCTGAGGTGTATACTTTCTTACCCCATCTGTCCAATACTCAGGAATCCCTGTCTGAGGGGGTGGGATACTTAGCAGAATTTGTTTTAATTCCTTTTGACCCTTGAGAAATGACCTCAGGGTCAGCTGTAGGATTTTTAAAAAGATATTTGTATGAGTCAGGAACTCTGTAGTACCTGCCTGTTTTTCTGGGAGCAGGAGGAAGGGTGTCGGGAGTCAAGCTGGATTCGGGGAAAACATCCTCCACAACATCCAGGACGGGGGGGGGGGGGTGGCCAAGGGTCTGTGTTGTGGAAGATCTAGGAATTCCATGAGACTCTTTTTAGACTGAGGGTAGTTCTGACTCTCCCATTGGAAATGTTCCCTTAAGGTATGTAGGGTTTCCCCAAAGGAAAAATCCTCTGGGGGAGAGGCTAAAGGAAAGGAATCCTCTGCATCAGAATCCTCATAAGTGGAGAGGGGTTGCATGTCTTCATATTCAGATGCATCAGATTCATCTGACTCTTGTTCAGAAAAAACTACAGGGGACAGATCTCTTTTCCTTTTGGAGGGGGCAGCTTGGCTTCCCCTGATCAGCATGATAAGGTCTTTCACCATTTTAAGCATTTCAGACTGAGGCAAGTTAGCAGACGCCTGAGAGTGGTTCGTCAGTTTCTTGAGTGTGGTTCATACCCTGGGCCTAAGAAACTTGGTAGCTTTAGAAAGAATGGTAGTCGCGAAAGAAGACATTGGTTAGTGCAAAAAAAAAAAAAAAAAAAAAAAGATCCCCAATGGGATACTTACCTTTAGAAGACTTAAACTTCCAATTTGGTAGATGAAAACTCAGGTAGCAGCCAACCAGCACTCGAGCGAACTGCTTCTGCTTTGGGCTCCATGGCAAGAAAAACTGATGTGATGGCATTGGCTGCCTTACTTTATACTACTGACGACCTGATGTCAGTCCTCAAGTGACAGCAACTGATGCAGAAATACTAAATCTCTGGTATTCGGGCCGGCCGAGGGCTACCCTGCCAGGGATAACCCAAATGTGTTGACTGCAACAGTGAAGCACGAAGAACATCTTCAGTTGCTAAAACATTTAATATCATAAACCTGGGATGTGTTTCTACTGGAGAATTGCTTAGACTTATATTTATAAACCTGTTTTCCCAGTGAGACAGGATATCCCAGTCTATCTGTCCCCACTCAGACATATATCATTAGCATTAACAGTAACAATCCTTCCATAGTTACAACAGTGCAGTTATGCAGAATAGCCAAACAGAATCTTTGTTAATGGCAGAATGAAGAATGTGTCACTTTCCCTACTTATAAAACTACTCAAGTGACCATAACAGTACTCCAATTAGAAATAAACTAACATTCAGTTAGATAGAAATCATGGATGAGAGCAGGGATATGGCAAAGTAATTAAGACTGCATGTAAACAGAGCACTGGTTACTGAATGCTCCAGGAAAAATGCATGAAAAATGCATAACAAAAGACAGAGAGAGAGACATCTAGAATTACTCAGTGTTGACTACAACACCTCACACTGCTGCTTTTAGACTGCAAACTGATACATACACTGGAAATATATACCTTAAGTCATCAGCGATTAAACTAATTACACAAGACTCTGTAAAAGAGGAAGCTGGTGGGCTGAGGCTGGAATTGGTCATTTATCAGTACTCTACGCCATTTCAGTTTGAATAAAGCAAAGGAAAAACATTGTGCAACAAACTGACTGATATTTAGTTTAATAGCATGCTGCCTAACTGTACTTTCAGACCTTTGTACCAACTTAAGGACTGATAAGGTTTAAAAACACATATGAAACTAATACAAGACATCTACGTTCAATTAAACAAAGTTACAATCCACAGTCAATAGAACAGGCAGCAGGTGTACACTGGAATTTCTTTTACTGTTTTGTAAGTATTTATGAACATTTTAAAAGTGTGTGTGTCCTCTTGATGACCAAGTTTATAAAAAGACTGCAAACAATTCTGAAGAGATTAAGATCACTGTACAGCACAAGCAACTACACTACTGTTCTTGGAGATGGTTTCCCAAGTTATAACAGCTGAAGGAAAAGCCAAAAAAAAAAAACAACAAATCACTTGCTCAAATAAAGCAGAATCATAGCACAACATCTAAATGCAGTGCTTTAACCTTTCCTCCTGCCCCAAGCAGAAAACATGAGTTTTCCAAAGATCATAACTAGGATTTTATCAGTATTTCATGAAGCAAAATCTTGGTAGCTAATACATTTGTGTAACATTTAGAAATGTGTCAATAACAAAAAACTTCAAGATTTTCTTGAGGCCTATTCCTGAACCCTTAAACTCTGCACAAAATGCCACAACAATACTGAAACCTGAAGGCCAGCAAACATACATAGAATATATAAAATACAGTCCAAGCAATTTTCTTTATAGACTTAAAAAGTAAAACTAGGCCACAGATTTGGAATCTTGTGGATTATCCGATTCATACCCCCCCCCCCCCCCCCCCAGCACAGTTTACGCAGTGCTGTGATGGATAGGCTTTTTTTTTTTTCTAAATGAAGATGATGGGAGTATGGGGAAGAGAAATAATCACACAGCTTGGTAAAGGAAACTTTCAATAACATTACAATTTTCTCATCTGTTATAAAGTACACTCTCTTACTTGTAATTTCAGACATGCTGGCGTACCAGACACCCGATTACAAACCACATGACAAACATTTCCACAGAAGACACTATAGATCCAGCTATGACATTCCCCTTTAGTATGCAAATCATAAAGGTAATACTGGTGGTTTTCTCTGAAATACACCATATAAAAATTTTGTACCAAGGATGGACAAAAGGAGAAGCTAATATATTGTATGTCATTTCTGCACTATTACAGATGATACGGAAGAAAGTTATGATAGTTTGGTAATGTCACTTCTGAACATAGCTGCTTAAGAGAGTTTTGCTTTCCCTAATTTTTTTCTCCTTTTGATAAGTTAAACACTAAAGATATTGCTGGGCGGTGGAGGGCCCACAGCCCCAGCAGGTATTGCAATGCTATTCTGCTAGTTAAAATTCAGATATGAAAGTGTAATCTGCTCAAGCATGACCTCATGAATCCCTGATCTGATCCCAAATCTCAATTAAAGCTGCAGCAAGACTGGCATAATTATGAAATTCTGTTTTGATAATCTGATTTTTATAATGTAAATTTTGACTGGCTGATGCTCAGATGTACCAGCCAATCAGGAGTCACATTACAAAGTGTCGTGCTGGTCGGACCAGGCAGAGGAGGAAGGAATTGTGCCACCCTTGCCAGCTCACCCATCCTGGGGACATGGAGGCAGCTTGGCTCACTGCACTAGCACCACCTGCAGGAATGCAGGTGTACCACAGCAGCATACACGGCCTCATATGGACATGCTACAAAAGCAGTATTCCACTTGGTTGACACATTGTGCATAACTGGAAGAATGCATATACTTTCCAGGACTCTACAGAATTACCATTGAACAGTGCAAGTTACACAACTCATTCTTTCATTTTGACGGTATACTGTACTTAAGCATCAACATAATTTTTAACATACAGAATAGAGCGACTTATAACCTTAATTTTCCCAAAGATCTGAAAAGCTAGCAGAGTCATACAACGCATGCTGTTTCTATGGATAGTGCGTCTTACACAACTCATTCTTTCAGCATGAGGGTATAGTTTAATTTGCTTTCTGTATGCATTTACAGCATTTTTAACATAGGGAGTACAGTGACATGAAATCTTAATCCTCTCAAAGAACAGAAAAGCTAGGCGAGTCGTACTGTGCTTTCTACTTCTATGCATTTCACTCTACAAAATGATCATACAATAGTGTGGCTTGCAAAACTCGTTTTTTTTTTTTTTTTTTTTTTTTTAGTATAATGGCATACTGTACTTTGCTTTCTGTGTGCACTTACAACATTGTTAACACAGGGAATAGTGACTTAAAACTTTAATTTTATCAAAGAACTGAAAAGCTAGGAGAGTCGTACTGTGCATACTGCTTCTTTGAACTGCACTGTACAAAATGGATGTACAACAGTGTGTCCTGGGCAACTATTTCTTTCAGTATGAGAGTACACAGTACTTTGCTTTCTGAATGCATTTACAGCATTTTATACATACAGAATATTGTGACCTGAAACCTTCAGTTTCTCAAACTAAAAATTTGCCCCCAAGTCCAGTTGTTCAGGATTTAGGAACTTATGTGAACAGTCACCTAACTTTTGACCAACATGTGCCAATTGTTGTAAGAAAGTCCTTCTATATTGCACAGCTTATAAACAAAAGGATTGTGTCTAGATCTAGAGATGTCATTGTCTCCCTTCACTCAGCCTTCATTAGGCCAGTCATTGAATACAGTGCTCCCTTTGGTAAGTATCTGTCCAGACACATGCAAATGAAACACCCACAGAGATACCCTACTAAAAGGTTACAAGGCCTAAACAACATGGACTGACTCAAAGCCCTGTCACTATACTTGGCATCCTACAGATTGCTAAGTGGTGACCTGTGACTGGAATACAAGACATAATCTTACTCATTACTGATGGATTTAGTGCACATCAGCAAGTTATATGGCATCAGAGATACTCAATCTACGGATATAAACATCTTCTGCAACATCAACAGAACGGTACAGAAGGAAGGGGTCCTAATGGAGAGATGAAAAGTCAGCAAGCAAAGGAAAGTAGTAGTGCTGAAATTGAATTCATCCTCAAGTCTTGGTGAGTACCTTCACGAGGTGGACCCTGTTTTTCACAAAATCTTACCAAGGCGACACGGATATATAGACTGCATTTATATACCATATATCATGGACAGAAGTAAGTCAAATACAAAAAAAGATAGCTTAATGCACAAGACCCAGGATAAAAAAAACTGCCCAATCCTGGTAGGTGCACTGGTGCCAGGACTGGAAAAAATGACAGTGTAGAATCCTCAAAATACAGAAACATTCGTACAATGGGGGGGGAGGACAGCCCCCCCCCCCATTGTAGAACGAAGTAGCAGTCCACAAAAATCACAAAAACTGACAGGCCAAAGAAGAGCCATAAAGACAATAGAGTGGACTATTGAGGATAAGAAAGAAATTATGTATTGTTACTATTATGTAAAAAGCCCAGAATTTCCAGACAGAGGATATACAAAGAGATTAAGAGATAAATTAGAAGAAAGAAAAATACTTTCACAAGAAAAACTGTTAGAAGCTTCAAATACAAAATGTGCGTTCATTAATACAACAGATATTTGAAAAACAGTATATAGATCAAGAAACTTTGATCAGTTTGAAAAAAGCAACCGAGGAAGTGCAAAAATGTAAAAACAAAGCCTAGATATTTTTGAAAAGTATCAAAAAGAAATATGGACATGGGAACAAGAGAGATTTGATATGATGCGATATTTATGCAAAGGAGAAAGCCAAGTTAATTAATATAGAGAAGGCAGCCCCAAAGATATTCGAAGAGAAACAGAGGCAAAGGCATCCAGATATGGAAAATTTCACAATAAAAAAACTAATATCACAAAGATGGAATGTGGAAAACAAGATTAGTAAAGCAGGAGTTACAGAAATAGAAGTTGAAGTTATGGAGTGCCTGCGAAGTGAAGGATTTAATATAGAAGGTATAAAACAGATTACAACACAGCACGCAGCTGCATTGACATGAGCATTTAGAGGCTTGCCTCAAAGGCAGTTTTACTTTCCCTAAGAATGAACGAGTCCCTTGAAATATTTTAATTGGTTTTAAAAACTGACTCTAAGGACACATATTGGATGCTTGCATAAGATCAGCGGAGCGGATTTTTTGTTATTCATTGCGCACACACAGAATCAAGTTATGAAAAATGTCCTGTTTTATTCTATAAAAATTATAAAAACTAACAGTATCCTTAAGTTTATATATATGGCAGTCAAATACAAGTAATCACAAGAGGGGGAGAATTGCATAATAAAATCTAAGCAGAAGGAATGAAATGATTATGGATTTAATGGCCGACTATTTACCTGGGTTGAATTGGCTTAGTACCACTGAAGTCATTCTTTAAGAAACGCGGCATAGTTAAAAGGATGCAGTAATGGGTTTTGAAAGGTGAGTTCACCCTCAGATTGTAGTGATTGACACATCCTGGAGGTGCGCTTCCTTAAGCTATATTGATAGGAGCATTTTGGAGGCTTGCTTTTAAAGGCAATTCAAATGGATTTAAGAACACAATAAAGATGGGCTTCCTGAATTAATTTGATTGGCTCTTAATTGTTTTTAAGGATGTTTATTGGATGCTTGGACAGGATCTGAAGAAGGCTACGACAGAAAGTGTCTTTTTGTTTGCTCCACGTTTTGCCAAAGCCTTTTATTAAAGTTTTTTTTTATTTTAACAGAACCTTGAGTCCATGGTGATACGTCCATTCAGTTTTCTTTGATTTTTGCTGGTGTTTGGACTACCTTCAGTAGCGTTATAATCCTCTTTTCATACATCACAGCATGATGGAGTGAGTCCCCAGACTAAGTAAAAGCAGGAAGATCAGGAGACATCTGTAGAAGAAATATGGACATGGGAAAGGAAAACAGATTTAATATGGTGTAATATTTATGCAAAGGAGAAAAAACTAACCAATACAAAAAGAGCAGCACCAAAGACATTTAAAGAGAAATGCAGGCAAAGGTATCCGGACATGGAAAACTTCACAATACAAAAAAATAAGAAGACTAAGAGGAAAGTAGATTAGTAATGGAAAAGTCAAAGAAATAGAAATTGAGGTTGTGGAGAACCTGCAAAGTGAAGGATTCAGTGTAGAAAATCTAAAACAGAAAGCACCACAACAGGATAAAGCAATGGATATCCAAATTAAGGGGAAACCAGTGGAACAGGAAGCACCTGGTCAGGTGCCATATCAAGATATTTTGGAGCCTTTCACAGGAAACCAGTATAAACGTTCACTTGAAGTTAGACAGCAAGTGAAGGAACAGGAACAGGAGACTGTGGAAACTCTGATGCAATCAATGTTGAGGAGTGAAAGGCCAGTAAATTCCCATATGACACAGCAATGGATGGCACAGGACGAAACTGAGGAGATATTACTGTGCAGATAAACTAATAACTGATAAAGTTCTACAACAAGAATACAAGACAGTGACAGAAAGGAAGGGGAGAAATTGAATATCATCATGGAAGTATCGAAGAGAGAAAAATATAAAGCAATTAAGACAAAAAGTGTCACTGTTAGAAGACTATAGAAGAGGGGACAGATCAACAAAAATACTAAGAAAGATAGATGTGATAAAAGCAATGCACAATATCAGAACAGACCATGATCTATCATGCACTATTGCAAATAAATTAAAAATGTCAGCATAGGCGGAAAAACTTAGAAGATACACAGATAAATATAAAGGAAAAGTACAAAAATAAGCAATTTATCGATGACCCAAAAAAGTTTTATAGAGAATTGGGAAACAAGGTAAAAGGAACTGAAAAACTGCCAAAAAAGAAGAAATAGATGCATTTTGGAGAAGTATTTATGAAGATCCTGGGAACACAACAAAGATGCTAACTGAATAAAAGAAGTAAAAGAAAGAATAAGAAGTTTGAAGGCATAGGATATGACATGGGATGAAGTAACATCCAGAGAGATTGAAACAAAGTTAAGAAAAGCCTCTAATTGGAAAACCTCAGTATCCAACTTTTAGTTAAACATATTAACATCTTTGCATAAAGATTTAGCCACGAGTAAGAAGTATTTATATGGGCAACCCTAACAGATATCAACCTGACTAACAACAGATAAAACAATGCTCCTACTTAACAGTGAACCTGCAAGCTTCCCCAAAAATTATAGACCAATAACTTGTCTTCTGATGACAAATAAACTATACGTGGGAATTGATGCCAGCAGAGTTTATAGTCATTTAGAAGAAAACTCAATTACGGCAGTAGAACAAAAGGGTAATAAAAGTCATATGGAACAAAGGATCATTTGTTGTTAAAGTCATAGTGGAGAACTATAAAAAGGGGAAGAATCCAAATATGACATGGATTAACTACAAAAAACATTTTGATAGTATTCCACATTAATGGATAAAAAAGTGCTTAAAAATGTATTAAGATACATCCTACACTGATTGACTACATTACAGTGACCATGAAACAATGGCAGACCACTTTACAAGTAAGCCATGATAAAGGACAACTTATTATTCTAGGGATAAAAATTCAAAGGGGGATATTCCAGGGTGACTCTCTGTCACCGCTGCTATTCTGCCTTGCCCTTAACCCATTAAGCTGTCTATTTAACAGTTTAGTTCATGGCTATAACTTGGCTCCAGAAAACAACAAAGTACGAAGACTTCTCATCTTCTCTTGGTCAATGATTTGAAACTGTATAGCTCATCAGATGAGGAACAAAAAGCACAGCTGCAGGTTGTCAAAACTTTTTCAGATGATATTAGAATCTTATTTGGCCTTGACAAATGTGCAAAAACAACCTTTAAAGCAGGAAAACTGCAGCACCAGGAAATCAATTTGGGATAAGAATGCGATATAAAAACTTGAGCGAGAGGGAGTGTATATATACTTGGGAACTGATGAAGGATCAGCAATAAAACATGAACAAATGCGAGTAAAACTTAGGAATACTTCAGAAGGCTTAAATTAATCCTGAAAACAGCATTGACATCTAGGAACAAATCCAAGCTACAAATCAATTTGCTCTTCCTGTCCTAACTTACAGTTTTGGAGTGATTGATTGGCCCAAAAAAGGTGCTGGATAGATTAGATATTAAAACAGGGAGGGTGCTTCAAGCTCACCAAATTATTTATAAAAATCAGTGTATACCAAGATTATATATTCCCTGTTTCAAAGGAGGGATGGGCCTCCTTGAAACTGATTACATGTATAGATCTGCAATCATGGGACTCCACACATTTGCTGACCTCATGAGACACAAACGTAGTGAAAGTTTTGAAACATGAAGAGAAGAAACCTAAGATGACTTCTCTGATTAATCTAGTAGAAGCATATCGGCATCAAGCAGGAACGGAAATCAAACCAGAAGTAGATAAAAATAAGGCAGAAACTGAATGTGCTAAAAATCAAAAGAAAGAGTATAAGGTAAAGGACCAGAAGAGAAGGCAAGAAATGTGGAAAAAGCATAAATATAGTTGTAAGTATAGAAAACTTCTGGAAGAACCTCATGTTGATCAGGAATGAACACAGGAATGGTTAAGGAGAGGTGAATTCAAACCAAGAGATGAAGGTTAATATTGGCAGCCCAAGATAGTGGGCTACATATACATTAGTTTACAAAGTCCATTGAACATGTGTGAGAAACAGACAAATGTAGGTTTTGTAAAACAGAATTGGAAACTGTTACACACCTCATTGCTGGCTGTGACATACTAATGGCAGGAGGACTGTATACTGAAAGGCATAATAATGTGGTAAGACTGTTGCACTGGGGATTGTGCAAACATTATGGTAGTGAAATGGCTGTAAAACACTGGAAACATGAGCCACAAAGCATAACAGAAAATAATGAAATCTACTTAATATGGGATCATCGATTACCAACAGTTCAATAGAAAGACTCTAGAAAACCAGATATAGTGGTCCAAGAAAGAAGACAAAAGTAGCATTGATCATTGAAATTGCCACACCATGTGACTACAGTGTCCTGCACACAGAGACACACAGTCATAAAATATCAGGATTTGCAAGCAGAAATGAGAGCAATGTGGAAGAAAGATACCCAAATAGTTCAAATAGTAGTAGGGGCAACGGGTCTTACAAAGAGTCTACAATCATATTTAGATATGCTACCAATACATGTAACTCCATACGAATTACAGGAGGAGTCATTACTGGGCACACTGTGGGTGCTGCAAAGAGCACGTTTGGCTGATAGTGTGTGAAACAATACTAATTTCATGAACTTTAATCGTATTTTGACTTAGGAATGCGGTCCATTCCTGTCATGCTATTAGAAACCCAAAAGATGTGGAGGAATTAAAAACAGGACAAGATAAACTCTAGAAAACTGGATATAGTGGTCGAAGAAAAAAAAAGACAAAAATAGCATTAATCATTGAAATCACCACACAAAGTGACTACAGTATCCTGCGTACACAGAGACACAAAGTTATAAAATATCAGGATTTGCAAGCAGAAATGAGAGCAATGTGGAAGAAAGATACCCAGCTAGTTCCAATAGTAGTAGGAGCAATAGGTCTTAAAAAAAAAAAGTCTACAATCGTATTTAGATATGCTACCAATACATATAATTCCATATGAATTGTAGGACAAGTCATTACTGGGCACATTGCGGGTGCTACGAAGAGCACTACTGGCTGACATCAAAGAGTGAAACACTAATTTCATGAACTTTAATTGTACTTTGACTTAGCAATGGGGTCCATTCCTGTCACGGTATTAGAAAAGTACAGTTGTATACACGTACCATAAATGTAGATGTTCGAGTGTGTTCACTGTTGCAGCCATTACATTTGGGTTATCTGCTTGCAGGTTGCCCTCAATCAGCCTGATTAACAAAGTCTTGGGTCCTGCGTCAGTTGCTGTCCATTCTTCCATGACATCAGGTCGTCAGGGGTATAAAAACATGCAGCCAACGCCATTACATCAGTTTTTCTTGCCCCAGATGTCAGGTGCCCCCCTAATGGGAAGCAATTAAACAAAAGCGCAAAGATATACCTCCAACAAAAAAGCAAATACACCAAAAAGGCTTTTAAGTATAGTAAAGGCAAGCAGAGGTATAGCCAAAAGAAGTTAGGGGGCTGGAGGGAGAGTAACCAGGACTGCAACAGTGAATACACTCTAACATCTACATTTATGGTAAGTGTACACAACTGTACTATGTTCTTCATGTTTCACTGTTGCAGTCATTACATTTGGGTAGATTCCCAAAGCTATGGTTGGGAGGAGGAGTTTAGATAGCATTAGGGCCAGCTATAAGGCCCTGCAAGACTGCAGTGGCAAAGCTAGCTCTGGATTTAGGGAAAATTGGCAAGTGATAATGCTTGGTGAAAGTATGTACAGAACTCCAGGTAGCAGCTTATAGGATGTCCCTGGTAGGGACGCCTCTCAGAAAGGCTGTAGAGGTAGATGCAGCCCTGGTGGAGTGAGGTCTGATCCCCTGGGGGATAGGTTTTACATAGTGCTTATAGCAGAAATTAATGCAATGGCTTATCCATTTAGAAATGGTTTGCTTTGAAATAGCCTTCCCATCTGCCCCTGCAGCAAATGCTACCAGCAGTTGTTCAGATTTCCTTTGAGGTTTAGTCCTGTCCAAGTAGTATCCAAGTTGTTTGTGCACATCTATGGAATGCAGTATCCGTTCCCCTTTATTCTGTGGATTGGGAAAGAAGGTTGGCAAATGAATGGACTGTTTAAGGGCCACACTGGATACCACCTTGGGCATGAAGGATGGATTGGTTTTGAGGGACACCCTGTCCGCATGAAAGATGATGAAAGGCTCCACTGCCATAAGGGCCTGTAATTCAGATACCCTTCTAGCTGAAGTGATTGCTAAAAGGAAAGCTATTTTCCAAGAAAGAAATTTTAAGTTTGCAGTAGCAGCTGGCTCGGAAGGAGGTAGAGTGAGTTTCTCCAAGACAAAGTTAAGGTCCCAGGCTGGAGTTGGAGCTCTCATGGATGGTCTCAAATTTTTGGCCCCCCTGAGGAACTGCTTGAGCAGTAGATGAGAGATGAGGGGAGGTTCTGTGTTATAATGAGCTGAAATGGCTGAGGTGTGGATTTTAATGGAGGAAAAAGACGGGCCCTTGTGAAACATCTCAGTTAAGTATTGGAAAATCTGAGGTAAATTGGGCGCTGCTGTGCTCAACCCTTGAGATTAGTGCCAGGCACAGAATCTTTTCCATTTTTCAGCATAAGATTTTCTAGTACTAGGCCTCCTTGCCTCTAAAATAATATCCATCACAGGTTTGATGAGGGATGGTAAAGAAGAGATTAAGTAATTAGCCAGGCTGCAAGGTTTAGTGTTGGAAGCTGAAGTGCAGAATCTGGTTCTCCTGCTGCGACAGCAGGGAAGGAGTCTGAGGCAGGTGCCATGGAGATAAATGTGACACACCACGCAGGAGGGGGTACCAGTGTTGGCGTGGCCAGTCTAGAGCAATCAAAATCATCCTTGGTTTGTCCTGTTTGATTTTTAGTAATACTTTGGAGAGCAGAGGCAGAGGGGGGAAGGCATAGACTGATGGTTTTTTCCAGCTGAAGGACAGAGCATCCACTTTCCAGGCTTGTAGGGAGTCCTTGTACAAAATTTGTCCAATTGGTAGTTCTGGGGAGAGGCAAACAGGTCTATATCTGGGCTCCCCCATTTGCTTGTCAACATGTTGAAAATCCTTGGTTCCATTTTCCACTCGTGTGGGTCCATGAGGTTTCTGTTTAGTCCGTCTGCCAGTGTATTTAATTTTCCTGGCAGAAATTGAGCTTGTAGGTGCACTTGGTAGCTCAAGGCTCTGTTCCACAATGCCATGGCTAGTCTGCAGAGGGGGTAAAAATGTGTACCCCCCCTGCTTGTTTATGTACCACATAACAGTGGTGTTGCCCATCTTCTTTACCATTAGTTGTCCTGGAAGAATGTGGTCCTTGAAGGCTGTCAGAGCATTCTGTACAGCTAACATTTCTTTTTGATTGATATCCAGGTGCATTTGACTTGGGTTCCATTTGCCCTGAATGCACTTCCCTGCCAGGTGAGCCCCCCCATGCATAGTCTGATGCATCTGTTGTTAGGGTTTGGGTGGCAGGGGGTGGTGTGAAAGGTAGTCCCTTGTTTTGGTGGCAGGCCTCTGCCCACCAAAGGAACTCTAGGCATAGGCAAGGTATGATAGGAATCATTGTTTCTATGTCTTGAGAATGTTGACACCATAGGCTTTTTAGATACCACTGTAGTTTCATCATATGCAATCTTGCATATGGAATTAGAAGAATGTAGGAGGCCATGAACCCCAAGGCTTGCAGTATTTGTCTTGCAGATAGCAGGGTTTTTGTGGTCACTTGTTTGAAGTAGGTTGTCAAATGAATTTGCTTTTCAGGCGTGAGGTAAGCCATCTGGGAAGTTGTACTCAAGCTTGCTCCCAGGAATATAATTTGTTGACAGGGTACCAGGTGTGATTTATTTTTGTTTATGGTGTACCCCAGACAAGTTAGAACCTTTTATTACAAAGGTCAGATGATTCAAAAGTATGTCCTGGCTTTCTGCCTGAATTAGACAATCGTCCAGGTATGGGTATATTTGAATATTTCTTTGCCTGCAAAATGCAATGACTGGAGCTAGGCATGTTGTGAATACCCTGGGTGCAGCACATAAGCCAAAGGGCAGTGCAGAGAACTGATAGTAGTGTGTAGCCTGCTTTGAAGCGTAGGTATCTTCTGCAAGATTCCCTGATTGGAATGTGCAGGTAAGCTTCTTTTAAATCTAGTGTTACCAACCAGGCATCTTTGCCTAGCATAGGAAGTAATTGGTGAAGAGTTAGGATAGGATGCCATGAATTGTCTTTTCTGGGTACCAGGAAAAGTCTTGAATAGAAACCTTGTCCCTTTTCGTCTTCTGGTACCAGTTGAATAGCCCCCATGCTTAAGAGAGAAAGTGCTTGTTTTTGGGCCTCTGCCCACTGATTTGGGGGTAGGTCCAGCCACCCACTTGGTGTTGGCAACATGTGGAAGTGAAATCTGTATCCCTGGGACACTATATTTAAAACCCATTTGTCCTGGGTAATGAGTTCCCAATTATTTTCATGAAGAACAATCTTTCCCCCCAAAGGGGCAGTCAGCTGATGAGTGCTTGGAAATTTTAAAAGGAGGTCATTGAGACAGTTTACCATGGCGGGAGTCTTATTATTCCCAGACTTGGAAGTGGAGGCCCCCCACTGATTAGTTCTGTGTGTCCCCTGGGACTGAAACCTGGGGTTTTTGCTGTGTCTGGGTTTGGCTTGAGAAGACCTGGAGGGGGCTGGAAAGGACCAATTGGGCCAGTGCCTACTAAATCTAGGAGGCTGAACTTGTAAAAATTATTTAACAGTTTGCATTGATGTAGCTTTATCTTCCATCTTTTTAAGAACTTCCTCAGCCTTGTTGCCAAACAGGCGGTCCTGATTTAAAGGAGCATACAACAATTTAGCTTTAACATGATCAGGCAAACACTGCTCCTTAAGCCAAACATGCCTTCTGAGCACAGACCCAGTAATAGCAGCCCTGCAAGAGGCCTCTAATGAATGAAAACAACACTGCAAAGTATGTTTTCCAACTTGTTCGGCTGAATGCATTAAATCCTGTAAATCTTTACTTTCCACACAGTCAGGAATCCACATCATTTTCTGTTTAAGCAGTCCAAATTACATGTTGCTGATATTTTAACATATGAAACTGGCAGTTTAAAGCCCTAATGGCCAAGGTTGCAGAAGTGTAAACCTTCTTACCCCATCTATCCAGTGCCCTGGAGTCTCTATCAGAAGGGGTAGGATTTTTAGCAACAGAAGCCATAATGCCCTTGGGCCCCTGTGAAATCGTCTCTGGATCTGCAACAGGATTTTTGAAAAGGAACTTGTGGGACTCAAGGACCCTGTAGTATCTGTCAGGTTTTCTGGGAGCAGGAGGCAGGGAATCAGGGGCCAAACTAGATTCCGAGAAAGCATCATCAACAATGTCTAGTACAGGAGGAATAGCTAAAGGCCTATGCTGAGGTAGGAGAAGGAAATCCCTAAGCCTCTTTTTTGAATCAGAAAAATCCTGGCTTTCCCAGTGGAAATGCTCCCTTAGAGTACGTAAGGTTTCACCAAAAGAAAAATCCTCAGGAGGGGAAGCAGAGGGAATAGAGTCCTCTGCATCAGAATCCTTATAAGTAGGTAATGGCAAATCAAGATCATCAGAAGAATCGGAAAAAAACAGAATCCTGATCAGAAGATTCATAATCAACTTCAGTACTAGGCCTCTTAGAATGGGGGGGGGGGGGGGGTTGGCTACCCCTGATTAGAGTTATTAGATCTTCAGCTATTCTTAGCATTTGTTTTTTAGGCATAGAGGCCTGAGCATGTGGCCCGGGAGTCGTTTTTTTAGACATGGATCGAGATTTAGGCCCAAGTAAAGAAGGAGGCGTTGATTTAATATGCAAGTCCATAGGCCTGAATACACCCTCAGAAGCCGGTGCCTGCACAGCGGCTCTGGACCCATCCAAGGCAGAGACATCCACGGGTTCCATAGTTGAAGCATCTCGCTGCATACCGGACTCCGAATGGGTCTCAGTAGAGGCCTGTGAATCAGAAGTAGCGGGTATCAGGGGCTGTGAAAGCTCCTCACGGAGTATTGGCGAACTGGCGACTGGCTTAGGAGAAGCATCATCAGCAGTTTTGGACCTCAGCAGACTGTGTCTATCTTTATCTTTGCATTTTTTCAGAATCCCAGTAGTTGGATGGCTAACCGATGACATTTTTGGATAATTAAACAGAGAACTGAAATATTTAGAGGCAAAAATATACAGACGACGGATAGTGCGCTGATTAAATAAAGCACAAAACCAACAGCAGGTACGTCATGGTCAGGGCCTAGGCAAGGAATACAGTACGAATGAAAATCTCTATGAGGTATTTGCTTTCCACAAGTAATGCAATTATTAACTTTTACTGACATTGGTAAGGAGCAAGAAAAAGTTTCCCCAATGGGGTACTTAGCTTTAGTTGAAGACTTCGGTTCTGAAACTCGAAAACAAAAATTTCAGGAGTCAGCTGACCGGCACTTGCGAACTGCTTCTGCTTCCAACACCGCATGGCAAGAAAGACTGATGTAATGGTGTCGGCTGCATGCTTTATACCCCTGACGACCTGACGTCATGGAAGAAGGGACAGCAACTGAGGCAGGACCCAAGACTTTGTTAATCAGGCCGACTGAGGGCAACCTGCAAACAGATAACCCAAATGTAATGACTGCAACAGTGAAACATGAAGAACATCCCAAAAGATCTGGATAAATTAAAAAAAAAGGGACAAGTATATCTTGCAAAGGATACTGCTGCTGTAGAACAGACTCCCTATCTACACAAAACAAAGCTCATCCCTGTCCATATTCAAGCACAATTTAGATCTATGGATGGGAAACAGAAAAGTTACATAAAAGTTGGTGACACAAGCACCACGATGTCATATAAAAAGACTTAGTTTATTATAATGCACTAGTAGACAATACTTTCACCTGTCAAACTGCTAAAAAAACACCGCAAGACAACTTCGGAGACTGACGATTTTATTTAGCCATAACTATTCAGTCCTGCTGCGTAGACTGTAAGGAAGCTGCATTATCCAATCTACTATTTATTGCCTCCACTTTCTGGGACAACAATTCAATGAGTTGCGTTAGTCTATTCATATCATCCACATATCTATTTACATCCTTCAGTACTGCCAGCGTGTTGTCCAATGAATTGTCTACCATGGTGTGCACAAAACTCCTGCACACCATGGTAGACAATTCGTTGGACGACATGCCAGCAGTATTGAAGGATGTAAATAGAGATGCGGATTATATGAATAGACTAACGCAACTCATTGAATTGTTGGCCTAGAAAGTGGAGGCAATAAATAGTAGATTGGATAATGCAGCTTCCTTACAGTCTACGCAGCAGGACCAAATGGTTATGGCTAAATAAAACCGGCAGTCTCCGAAGTTGTCTTGCGGTGTTTTTTTAGCAGTTTGGTGTAAGTTGTGTTTTTCCTTCAGAGTTTTGTGCACGCCATGGCAGACAATTCGTTGAACGACACGCCGGCAGTATTGAAGGATGTAAACAGAGATGCGGATGATATGAATGGACTAATGCAACTCATTGAATTGTTGTCCCAGAAAGTGGAGGCAATAAATAGTAGATTGGATAATGAAGCTTCCTTACAGTCTACGCAGCAGGACCGAATGGTTATGGCTAAATAAAATCGGCAGTCTCCGAATTTGTCTTGCGACATTTTTTTAGCAGTTTGGTGTAAGTTGTGTTTTTTCTTTCACCTCTCAAAGCTTCTTCAGGCAGAAAACTGCATACATGTTTGAACATGGCTTAAATAGAGTTGATTAACATTATGTGACTTCCATTAATTATAATTTAAAGATATATATCATGTAAAAAGCATAAGCATATAAACTGAATATTAAGAGTATAAAGATATATATAAAAAATATCACAATTTATTACGAATATCCTTCAGAAGTGGTTTTAAACTAAAATAATCATTTAATCCAGGGTATTGATAAGCTTTAAAGCGTAGAATCCATCTATTCTCCATTAATTCAGTGTAGTTAGATACATCACCCCCTCTAATAGATTTTCTAATATTTTGTAGAATTAAAAAATTAAATATATATGTGTATCATCTGTATTTTGTGCTCGTCTATATAATGCATTCGTTTCTAACTTCCGCTTAATCTCTGAAAGATGTTCACATATTCTATCTTTTAACTTCCTATTACTCTTGCCTATATAGAACACAGTACACTGAGAGCATCTAGCCATACAAGTAATATCTATGGTATTACATGTACCGTAACTTCTTCTATAAAATATTGTAGAAGTTATTGGATGAATGAAACCATCTGTACAGATATATTTACAGAAATGGCAGTTATAATATTTTAAAGTGCCCTTTTTGTTTTTTATACTGTTCCTTACAGCATAATTGATGTTTTAAGTTAGCTTGGTTCTTATATCCAAAAGTCAAATGTTCAAGAGATACATCCTTAAAAGCTGGTACACATTTTATGTTTCTTAATAATGTTCTGCATCTTATTTGTATTCACAAGCACTAGCATTATTTGTAGCGCTCCTAGACAAAAATCTATTCTTGTGTTGTTGAGCATGAGTGCTTGAAAAGGTTAGATATATGTCATTACTATTAATTTCTTGGTTTGTGTCATTAGTTAATTTAGTTACCATATTTTCAGCACATCCTCTATCCAAAAAGTCTACATTGATGGCCTGCAACTGTGTACCCATTAGTTCTTTATCGGTATTAAGTCGAATAATGCATTTAGTTTGGTTTTTAACTATATTTGTGAATATATGTGGAGGATACATGCATCTCTATGAAGATAGGTGCTTTTTTTTTTACAATTTTCTTAAAGTGGTATCAATTGTGCCATCTAACTGCTTAAATATTTTTATAACAAGAAATTCTATACTTAAATAGTTATTATATTTAAACCTTAGAAAAGTACTTGTATGCAAATAAATTCTTCAAAAAGTAAAATAGTTGTTGTGTCTTTTGGCTTTTCCCGGTTAGGGGTCGCCACAGCGGAACTCCGATCCGCTAATGATTGGTAGTTGATTTTTATGTGCCGAGTTACCAGCCCTGACGCACAACCTTCAAAGAAGGTACGCCCATTCACACAGGTCTCCACGCAGAAGACGCTCTAGCTGAGGATTGAACCGGACAGCGGCTTACTGTGAGGCGACAACGCTACCGCAATGCATCCCAAATAAGGAAGAGATCATCTACAAATCTCTTGTAAAATAAAATACTGTTTTGCGCTAATACGTATTTAGTTTCCCAGTAATTAACAACGAAATTTGCATAGGTGTTAGCCATGGGCATGCCCATAGCCACACCTCTACATTGTACACCACATTCTGAAATAAAAAGACATTATTGTTCAATATTAAATCACTTAAAGCACAAACAGCTTCTATTTCAGTAGAATTAAATATGGACAAAGATGTAACATATTCCATTAAATAGTCAATTCCAATATCATTCGGAATAGATGCAAAAAGACCATCAACATCTAAAGTAACAAAATAACAAGTAGAAATATCATGTTCATTAGACCACATATATAACTGCTCTAAAAAAATCAGGTGCATCTTTTACAATAGTAGCTGAATGACTCAAAGCTGTCTTTAGTTGTAACTCAACATATTTAGATAGTGGTTCTGGAATCCAGCCTGATGCTGAAACAATAGGTTGCATGGGGGGGCATGCAATTGTGCACTTTTGGAGTGCCATAAATAAGGGAATTTTAGGATGCATAACATGAAAATATTGTAACACTTCTAAAGAAATTTTATTATTCAAATGCATATCATATACATTTGTTTTCACATTTTGAATACTATTTACTTAATTTGTGTTTAAAACAATATAATCTTCAGTATTTAACAATGCCATTATACTTGTTATATAATCAGATAAATTCAAAATAACTATTCCCCCTCCCTTGTCGGCTGGTTTAATAACTGTTACCATTGCCTATAAGTAATTTAATAGCTCCCTGCTCTTGTTTATCTGAATAAAAACTTTTCTTGTCAGAAAAAAACAGGTCATAAATTTAATTTACAACAACTTCTTCAAAAGCAGCAATTAATGGATTATTAACCGGAACAAAAGTAATTTTTCTTCTTACGGTAAAATTGTCCGAGTCATGTTGATTCAGTCCATAAACAGATTTCAAATTTAAGTTGCGAATAAATAGCTTAAAGCTCATAATTATATCTGAAATGTCTGCTAACTGCCATGGAATACAAGTCGAGCCTCTATTTAAAAGTTGCTGTTCTTGTTCTGTTAAGGAATAGTCTGAAAGATTATACACAATACCATTTAGTACCTCTTTTGGCTTCGAGTAGTCATTCTGCATCCTGTAGTCCTGGTACAACTTCAGCCCCTGCTGCTGTGATAATTCCGTTTCTCCTTCGGTAAAGGGTATGGCTTGTTGAGCTGGAGAGGTGGATCTAAAGCGGTCACCAAATTAGAATCCACGACTGTATTTGTTAAATGATAGGAATTAGTTCTTTCTGCATTAAATGTAGGATTTGAATCTACCATAGTCTCAGCCATTGGATGCTCTGCTGCAAGTGGCATTTCTGTTGATTCAGTTCACACGGTCACACCCACGTGCATTGGGCGCCGTGGTTGATTGGATGAGTTACCTAGCTCATTATTTTCTCTCAAGTCTGACTGGCTTAGAACTCCTTCCTCATCCAAAGGCTCTTTTTGAGATTCTCAAGTAGTACTTCTACCAATGTTAAAAACACCCCCCAATTTAAAGTCATTAATGTCTCTCCGAATTTTACGTGTTTTGCACTAAGTCTTTTCATATGCTGTTACATGATCTAGCATATCTTTTAAGAGCGCAGAATGACTATTTTGCACAGTTAAGCTGGTTAATTAAGCAAATTCACCAAGTGATTCTTGTTTAAGTTGTTGTTCTATGGGACTAAAGAATTCATTCATAAGAATCATGTATTCACTGGAGTCTTTTAGATTTATCTGTTGCCAACATTGTAGTAATATAATACTGGGTACTTGTCACAATAATTAGGCATATTAAATATGTGTAACCCTCTTGGGACTATTTTCTGTTTGATACAAATATCAAATGAAAGTAATGAAACAACAAAGAAAAAAAATATATATAAGCAACAACAAAGACCAACAGTGAGTCCCAGCTCTACCTTCCAAAATGAAAGTAGTTGTCACTGCAGGCATTTAAAAAACTGCATTTTAGACTGAAAGTCATGCAAAAGTTTATCATAACTTACTGATGGTGGCATATTCTCCAAGCTTTGTCCCATAAATTCTGTATGCAGAGGGTTCTAAGCCATTTCAAGCAGTCTGTTCAAACTAACAGTTTGGAGCTGGATAGCACTAGTAGTAGATATTTGAGACATCGTGTTCATGGGTTAGAGCCCCAATTAAACAGCAAAAATACAACAAAAAGGCTCTTACCATGCAGATAAAGCAACTGTCGCTACAAACAGTATACAAACATATACATACAAAAAAAATTAAATTGTATCATTATGAATAGTTCTCAAGCCAAATGTGGAGTCTGGCAGTGCAAATTGTGTTACAAAATAGCAAAGCATTTTACATCCTGTACAAGTATGGGGCAGACCATACAAATCACAACTGTAGATACTAAGGCCTTCACATAAGATGTCACAGTCTCCCAGCACTTTTTGTTGTTCTCTGAATTATTAAGGGGCTAAATTCAGTTTTGGATGCTGAAGGTGCCAGAACCTCCAAATATGGTGCCAATCTCCCACCACTGCTTTGTCTTTGTCCACATTACTGAGAAAGATGACCCTGGTTTGAGATTCTGATAGCCTATGTTTCCAGCTAATTTGCTTAGTTCAGCAGTCTTCATTCTTTAAATCATGTAGCTACAATGTACCAGATGTACCCTCTTCATTAAGGTCAAGATCCACCTAACTTGTGCAAGAAAGTAGTACCAAGTTCCAAATCCTTCCACACAAGAAGAAGAAGAAAGAGTTGAACAATGACTGTTCAACCCTATCTTCATGACTAATCTACAGTGCCGAGTCTTGTTTCTCAAACCTCAGGCATTAACAGCATACTTAAAAGCCTTACTTCATGCTAGTGAGATGGTTTGCCCAACTTAATTCTACATATTTATAAGAATCATGGGATGCCTCTAACTTGGTGACATTAAGTCACAGGACAAGATATCACTTCAGAACTATTTATAACACAAATGTAAAAACTACAGTAAGCAAACGTGAACAGAAATCAAACTGAATTATTCAGAATCAGACAGTGCTAGTGTTTATTTCCTATTGGTTTGACTTTGGAAACCACATTACCGGGTAACAGACTTGGCTTCTAAACATTCTGAAAAATACAGAAACTACAGTCAATATGAAATGCATCAAACCACAATACACAATTAAACAAGGCATATACATATATATACACATATGTACACACACACATGTATTTTTTGCACACACACACACACACACACACACACGCACACACACGCACGCACACACACACACACACGCACACTTACTTGCAATACAGAGCAGCATCAGTGGGGAGTGGTGGTATTAGGGAGGTATCACAATCTTCCAATGATATAAGCAAATCTCAGTGTTCCAGTGCACTGGGCATGGAATGAGAGATGCATATCTACCATCATACCTCTCAACATCTTACAGCAAGAAATCTGGACAAAGTCTAAAATAATATAGGGGGTGAAAACCCCCAAAAAGGTACAGATTTTAAATATTGCTCTTATAAACTTAGAAAGTTATTACAATAACAGGACTTGTGTCAGCATATATTTTCTGAATGATATGAAGTCTGAAACTCAAATGTATGTCATTTAGTGGCTGTTATCCTCAGAGATTTGCCAGAAAAAAAATTTTGCATCAGGAACAGACCAAAAATATGAAGCAAAAAAAATCTGGGCAGTTGAGATGGATGTCTTATGATTTCTCATACGTAATACACTTTTATTACACAGCCTGTAAGGAAATGAAATTTTTAGCTATCGCTTATGTTTTTGTGTTGCTCATCTTAAAACCTACCACCACCCCAGATTATATATATATCCGAAGGCAGGTAAAGGCTAGGACTGTGGTAGTGAGGGTCAGAACTTTGAATGTTGGCAGTATGACTGGTATAGCGAAAGAGCTAGCTGATATGATGGACAGAAGGAAGGTTGGTATATTGTGTGTGCAAGAGACCAGATGGAAGGGGAGCAAGGTTAGGTGTATTGGAGGTGGGTTCAAATTGTTTTATCATAGTGAGGATGGGGGGAGAAATTCAATGGCATAGGAGTTATCCTGAAGGAGCAGTATACTAAGAGTGTTTTGGAGGTGAAAAGAGTGTCAGAGTGATGTTTATGAAGCTGGAAATTGATGGTGTAATGACGAACGTTGTTAGTGCATATGCTCCACAAGTTGGGTGTGTGATGGATGAGAAAGAAAAATTTTGTGGCGAGTTAGATGAAGTGGTGATGACTATACCCAATGGTGAGGAAGTGGTGAATGGAGCAGATTTCAATGGGCATGTTCGCCAAGGGAAAGTACAGTTGTGTACACCTACCATAAATGTAGATGTTCGAGTGTCTTCACTGTTGCAGTCATAACTGTAGGGTGCTCCTGCCGGCAGGCAGCCCGAGGTCGGCCAGAATCCCAAAGTCTGGGTCCGGCGTCGGCTGTACAAGCCAGTACCCTGACGTCAGTACGCTCTGGTACATAGCCCTCAGCCAACGCCATCTTCTCCAGCCTTTCTTGCCCTAGATGTCAGAAGCCCCTAATAAATCATAAATGAATCCCACTAGGAAACACAAATACACCACAAAAAAGAGAAAAAGAGGGGATAGGAGGGAGGGAAACACCGACTGCAACAGTGAAGACACTCGAACATCTACATTTATGGTAGGTGTACACAAATGTACTATGTTCATCGTGTTTCACTGTTGCAGTCATAACTGTAGGGTGGAATCCCAAAGCAGTGAAAAGAGGGGGAGGTTTAGACAGAAGAAGGGGCAGCAAGAAGACCCTGCAAAACAGCAGAGGCAAAGCCTGCCCTGGTCTTAGAATACAAAGGGAGATTGTAGTGCTTGGAAAAAGTATGCACAGAACTCCAAGTGGCAGCTTCCAAGATATCCTTGGTAGGAACTCCCCTGAGAAAAGCTGTAGAAGTAGCAGCTGCTCTAGTAGAATGAATTCTCACAGTACCTGGAAATTGTTTCCCATGATGAGTGTAACAAAATCTTATTCCAGAAGAAATCCATTTGGAAATAGTTTGTTTGAAAATAGCCTTTCCAAGAGAACTGGAGGCAAAATAAACAAACAATTGGTTAGATTTTCTGAACTCTTTAGTCTTGTCCAAATAAAATCGTAACTGTCTGTGCACGTCCAAGGAATGCAAAATCCTTTCCCCTTTATTCTGAGGATTAGGAAAGAAGGTAGGAAGGTGAATTGTTTGATTCAAAGCCACTTTCGAAATCACCTTAGGCATGAAAGTAGGATTGGTCCTCAAGGATACTCTGTCCTGGTGGAAAATAAGGTATGGTTCCACAGCCATGAGAGCTTGCAACTCTGAGACCCTTCTGGCAGAAGTCAAAGCTAACAAAAGAACTGTCTTCCAAGATAAAAACTTAACATCTGAAGATGCAGCAGGCTCAAAAGGAGGCAAAGTAAGTTTTTCTAAAACATAATTAAGATCCCAAGCAGGAACAGGAGGGTTCTGGGAGGCCTTAAATTCTTAGCCCCTCTCAAGAATTGTCTCACCAAAGGATGAGAAAAACAGGGGATCAGTATTGAAATGAGCAGAAATAGCAGAAGCATGAATCTTAATGGAAGAAAAGGAAAGTCCATTAGACAAAAGATCCGAAAGGTAAAGCAAAATAGAAGAGAGATCAGGTACCAGAGGGTCCAAGCCTCGGTCCTGCATCCAAATGCAAAATCTCTTCCATTTAGAGGCATATGATTTCCTAGTGCTAGGTCATCTAGCTTCCAAAAGAACATCCAAAACTTGTTTGGGAAGACTAGAAGAGATCAAATTCCTTTGAAGAGCCAAGCTGCCAGACAAAGGGTCTTGAGACTGGAATGTAGCAACTGACCCTGATGCTGGGACAGAAGAGAAGGGTTCAGAGGGAGAATCCAAGGAGGTTCCAAGAACAGGTGCTTTAAAGTTGGATACCAAAACTGTCGAGGCCAATTTGGAGCAATCAATATGAGGAACTTGGGCTTGTCCTGTTTTATCTTTAGTAAAATCCGAGGAAGAAGAGGAAGAGGAGGGAAGGCATATCCCGAAAGGTTTCTCCAGCTGAAGGACAGGGCATCCACTTTCTAAGCTGTTTTGTGGAATGACCTGGTGCAAAAGAGAGGCAGCTGATGATTGAGATGGGATGCAAACAGATCTATCTGGGGGCATCCCCAAACTGCAGTAATCTTGTCGAATAAGTTGGCGTCTAGCATCCATTCGTGAGGATCTAAAATGTTCCTGCTCAGGCTGTCTGCTAAGAGATTCTGTTCTCCTGGTATGAATTGGGCCTGGAGATGTAGATTCAGATTTAGAGCTGTCCCATAAAGCCATAGCTAGTCTGCAAAGGGGGGTACGAATGAGAACCCCCCCTGCTTGTTTATGTACCACATGACTGTGGTGTTGTCTGTGCAAATCAAAAGAGGTCCTGGATGCAAAAGGTTCTTGAAGGCTAGAAGAGCATTTTGAACTGCCAACATTTCCTTCAGATTGATGTGCCAGTGAAGATGATCCTTTGTCCAGGTTCCCTGCTGGCAATTGCCTAGAAAATGTGCTCCCCAAGCATAATCCGAGGTGTCTGTGGTTATGATTTGAGAAGGTTGAGGAGGACGGAAAGGCTTTCCTTCGTTTAATGCACACACCCTGGACCACCAAAGGAACTCCTTCTGGAGGCAGGGGATCAGAGGAATCAGAGTGTCCAGATCGTGGTAATGCTGCGACCATACACTTTTCAGATACCATTGAAGCTTTCTCATATGAAGCCTTGCATTTGGAATCAACAGAATGCAGGAAGCCATGTAGCCCAGTGCCTGCAGGAATTTCCTTGCAGTGAGCTGAGGTAGAGTTGCCAAAGTCTTGAAAATTGAAGCCAGCTGTATTTGTTTTTCTGTAGCGAGGAAGGCCCTTTGTAAGGTTGTATTTAAGAGGGCTCCCAGAAATACCATTTGTTGAGAAGGGATCAAATGTGACTTTTTTGTGTTCACTGAAAATCCCAGTAGGAGAAGACGTTGAACAAAATCCAGATGTTGAAGTAAAAGATCCTTGCTGTCTGCCTGAATAAGGCAATCGTCCAAATAGGGGTAAATCTGAATCCCCTGGAGTCTGCAATAAGCCACTACTGGTGCCAGGCACTTGGTAAAGACTCTGGGCACAGTAGATAAACCAAAGGGCAGTACAGAGAATTGAAAGTGTCTCGAACCTGCCTTGAACCTGAGGAATTTCCTGCATTCCTGCCTGATGGGAATGTGTAAATAAGCTTCCTTTAGATCCAATGTCACCATCCAGGCGTCCTGAGAGAGCATTGGAATCAGCTGCTGCAGAGTAAGCATCTTGAATTTTGGAATTTCCAAAAAGGTGTTTAACACAGAAAGGTCCAGAATAGGTCTCCATGAGCTTTGCTTTCTTGGAACCAGAAACAGTCTTGAATAAAAACCTTTTCCCATCTTTGAGAGTGGAACAGGCTCTATAGCTCTCATGGCCAGAAGAGCATCCACTTGATTTAAGGCCTCTGACCATTGATGTTTTGGCAGATCTGGCCAACCGAAAGCCCTTGGCAAGGTGTGAAAGTGGAATTTGTAGCCTTTTAAAATCATGTCCAATACCCATTTGTCCTGGGTAATACGAGTCCAATTTCTGTAAAAAAGAGAAAGTTTTCCTCCGAAAGGGGCATCCAGGTAAAGAGGTCCTGTAGCCCAACCGAGAGAGTCATTGAGTTTGCTTCCTTTGAGACTGGGATCTGTCTTCTCCCCGTCCAGGTGAAGAAGCAGTCCATTGTCTCATTCTGTAGGAGGTCTGAGCTTGGCCACAACCTCTGGAGCGTCTATATCTTCCCCTTTGAGGCCTGTCAGACGTGGGAAAGGACCAATTTTTGGAGGGCCAATTCCTGGAAAATCTAGGCGGCTGAACTTGCAAGAAATCTTTCATAGTTTGCATAGATTTTGCCTTTTCTTCCATCTTTTTAATAACCTCCTCAGCCTTAGATCCAAAAAGAACATCATGCTGAACAGGGGCATCTAATAATTTAGCCTTAACCTGTTCAGGTAAACTTTGCTCATGAAGCCAAGCATGTCTCCTGATAACAGTACCAGAGGCTGCGGCCCTGCAAGAAGCATCCAAAGCATCAAAACCACAATGCAAGCTATGTTTGTTCAGTTGTTCAGTTGCATGCAATACATTCTGTAGTTCCTTATCTTCTGCACATGCAGGAAGGGAGGCAAGCTTTTGCTTTAAAACAGACACAAGAAATTGCTGATACTTAAACATATGAAACTGGCAATTTAAAGCCCTAACAGAGAGGGTAGCAGAAGTATATACCTTTTTACCCCACCTGTCTAAGGCACGAGAATCCTTCTCAGAGGGAATAGGATTCTTAGAAGTAGCAACTTTAGCAGCCTTAGAGCCCTGAGATATAGTTTCAGGATCTGCAGAAGGATTCTTAAACAAGAACAAATGAGACTCAGGAACCCTATAAAACCTATCAGGCTTAGAGGGAGCAGGAGGCATGGAGTCAGGATTCAAATTAGCCTGGGAAAAGCATCATCCACAATGTCAAGAACAGGAGGGATAGCCAAAGGCCTATGTTGAGGAAGAAGAAGGAATTCTCTAAGCCTCTTCTTGGAAGCAGAATAATCCTGACCTTCCCAATGAAAATGTTCCCTCATCTCATGTAAGGTTTCCCCAAAAGAAAAATCTTCAGGCGGAGAGGCAGAGGGCAAGGAGTCCTCAGCATCTGAATCCTCATAAGGAGGAAAAGAATATTCCTGATCAGAGGAAGAGACAGAAGATATAGAAGCCTGGTCAGAGGAATCCATAGGAACATCCTGTCGAGGCCTTTTCTCAGGGGGGGGGGGGTGAGAACCCCTAATCATAGTAAGCAAATCTTCAGCCATCCTTAACAATTGCTTCTGTGTCCGGGGAGTAGATTCAGAAGTAGCATGAGCAGGAGCTTGGACTTAACAGGAGTCTTTGTCTTTGCCTTTGAAATATTGATGTGAGTAGGCCTGAATACCCCCTCAAAAGCCGGTACCTGCACAGCGGTTCCGGACCCATCGAGGGAGCGACGTCCGAAGGTCCTGCAGCAGATAAAATAGAAGGCCTTGATGGCTCCCCATGGGAGTCCGTATCGGCCATCGGTTCAGAAGTGGCGGACGACAGGGGCTGCAAAAGCACCTCACTGACGACAGCCGAACCGGACGCTGGCTCCAGCTGCAACGAGTCCTGTTTGGACCTCGGAGGCCTGTCCTTGTCTTTGCGCTTCTTTTGAATTCCGGTAGCATCCGACGACACTCTATAATTGAAGCGTCTGCCAAAGTAATTCAGAGCCCAGTCGTACCTGCGTTTGATAGTACGAGAATTAAACCTGGCACAGAACCGACAACAAGAAACGTCGTGGTCAGGGCCTAAGCAAGGTAGACAGTAAGAGTGGAAATCTTTATGAGGTATTAGTTTCCCACACATAATACAATTATTAACTTTTTCTGACATCGGAGGAACAAGAAAAAGATTCCCCGACGGGGTACTTAGCTTTGAGAAGAGAAGTAAGAACTTCGGACCAACAACAACCAAAAACGCTGTTCGAAAATCGCCAACCAACGACTTGCAAGCTGCTTTCCACCGCATGGCAAGAAAGACTGGAGAAGATGGCGTCGGCTGAGGGCTATGTACCAGAGCGTACTGACGTCAGGGTACTGGCTTGTATAGCCGACGCCGGACCCAGACTTTGGGATTCTGGCCGACCTTGGGCTGCCTGCCGGCAGGAGCACCCTACAGTTATGACTGCAACAGTGAAACACGATGAACATCAGAGGGGATGAGGAAGTGATGGGTGGACATGGTGTTAAGCAAAGGAATGCAGAAAGTCAGACGGTATTGTATTTTATGAAAAGGATGGACATGGCTGTGGTGAATACGTATTTTAACAAGAGGGAGGAGCATAGAGTGACATACAAGAGTGGAGGAAGATGCACACAGGTGGATTATATCTTATGTAGAAGGGCCAGTCTGAAGGAGATTGGTGACTATAAAGTGGTGGCAGGGGAAAGTGTAGTTAGGCAGCATAGGATGGTGGTTTGTAGGATGGTATTGGTGATCAAGAAGAGGGGGAGGAGTGTGAGAGCAGCACCAAGGATCAAATGGTGGAAATTGAAAAAGGGCAATTGTGAGGTGGAGTTCAGGGAAGAGTTAAGACAGCCACTGGGTGGCAGTGCAGAGTTACCGAATAGCTGGGTAACTATAGCAGAGCTAGTAAGGGAGATGGCTAGAAAGGTGCTTGGTGTAACATCTGGAAAGAGGAAGGAGGACAAGGAGACCTGGTGGTGGAATGAGGAAGTACAGGAGAGCATACAGAGAAAGAAGTTGATGAAGAAGTGGGATTGTCAGAGAGATGAAGAAAGTAGACAGGAGTATAAGTAGGGTTGCCACCTTTTCAAATGGCCAAAGTGGGACATTTTCAGTACAAACATCAGATTTTACAGGCCGACACATACCCACGGTCAGTACAAAGGATAGAACTTAACTTTTTTGCCCAAATGAAAGATTATTCTTGTAGCATTTTAGTTGCTTATTCTGTTTCTTATAACATTTAGGTATTTTAGATACAGAATAACTGTTTTATGCAACTATTACAAAAAATATAGGAAATAATTTTGTCCTACAATCTCAGGACATTTGCCATTTTTAAAATGTTTTGTCAGGACACAACTTCCCAAAGAGGGACTGTCCCTCGCAAAGTGGGACAGGCGGTAACCCTAAGTATAAGGAGATGAGGTGCATGGCAAATAGGGAGGTGGTGAAGGCTAAGGATAAGGCATATGAAGAGTTGTATGAAAGATTGGACAATAAGGAGGGAGAAAAGGACCTGTACTGATGGGCTAGACAGAGGGACCGAGCTAATAAAGATGTGCAGCAGGTAAGGGTGATAAAGGATAATGAGGGAAACGTACTCACAAGCGAGGAAAGTGTGCTGAGCAGATGGAAAGAGTACTTTGAAAGGCTGATGAATGAAGAGAATGAGAGGGAGAGAAGGTTATATGATGTGCGGATATTGAATCATGAAGTGCAGTGGATTAGCAAGGAGGAAGTAAGGATAGCTATGAAGAGGATGAAGAATGGCAAGGTTGTTGGTCCACATGACATACCTGTGGAAGCATGGAGGTGTTTAAGTGAAATGGCACTGGAATTTTTAACTAGATTGTTTAATGAAATCTTGGAAAGTGAGAGGATACCTGAGGAATGGAGAAAAAGTGTATTGGTACTGATTTTTAAGAATAAGGGATGCACAGAGCTGTTGTAACTACAGAGGGATTAAATTGATCAGTCACAGCAAGAAGCTATGGGAAAGTAGTGGAAGCTAGGTTAAAAAGGGAGGTGATGATTAGTGATCAGCAGTATGGTTTCATGCCAGGAAAGAGCACTACAGATGCGATGTTTGCTCTGAGAGTGTTGATGGAGAAGTAGAGAGAAGGTCAGAAGGAGATGCATTATATCTTTGTGCACTTGGAGAAAGCATATGACAGGGTGCCTAGACAGGAGTTGTGGTATTGTATGAGGAAGTCAGGTGTGTCAGAGAAGTATGTAAGAGTGGTACAGGATATGTACGAGGGTAGTGTGACAGTGGTGAGGTCTGTGTTGGGAGTGATGGATGCATTTAAGGTGGAGGTGGGATTACATCAAGGATCAGCTCTGAGCCCTTTCTTATGTGCAATGGTGATGCACAGGTTGAAAGATTAGATCAGACAGGAGTCCCCGTGGACTATGATGTTTGCAGATGACAATGTGATCTGTGGTGAGAGTAGGGAACAGGTGGAGTAGACCCTGGAGAGGTGGAGATATGCTCTAGAGAGAAGAGGAATGAAGGTCAGCAGGACTAAGACAGAATATATGTGTGTGAATGAGAGGGAGGCTACAGGAATGGTAAGGATGCAGGGAGTAGAGGTGGCAAAGGTGGATGAGTTTAAATACTTGGGATCAACAGTTCAGTGTAGTGGTGAGTGTAGAAGAGAGGTAAAGAAGAGAGTACAGGCAGGATGGAGTGGGTGGAGAGGAGTGTCAGGAGTAATTTGTGACAGACGAGTACCAGTAAGAGTGAAAGGGAAGGTCTACAAGAGGGTAGTGAGACCAGCTATATTATATGGGTTGGAGACAGTGGCACTAACAAAAAGGTAGGAGTCAGAGCTGGACGTGGAAGAGTTAAACATGTTAAGAATTGCACAGGGTGCAACGAGGGTGGACAGGATTAGGAATAAGTATATTAGAGGGTCAGCCCAGGTTGGAAGGTTTGGAGACAAAGCCAGAGAAGCAGGATTACATTGGTTTGGACATGTGCTGAGGAGGGATGCAGAGTATATTGGGAAAAAGATGCTAAGGATGAAGTTGCCAGGTAACAGGAAAAGAGGAAGGCCTAAGATAAGGTTTATGGATGTGGTGAGAGAGGACATGCAGGTGGTTGGTGTGACAGAGCAAGATGCAGAGGACAGGAAGAAATGGAAACAAATGATCCACTGTGGCGACCCCTAACGGGAGCAGCCGAAAGATGATATACATACATATATATATATATATACATACATACACACACACACACACACACACACACACTTTCTTGTTGTATACACATATACATATACATATTATACATACATGTATACACATATGTAAGTACAAAAAGAGAGAGGAAGACATATCTGTAAACAAAGAAATCTTTACTTATTCATGTACTAGCAAACAGTCTTTTAAATTTAAATGCCTCACCTTCACTGCCAGGAGATCTAAACACAAAGCAAATAAAAATGGAGCAAGGGGCAATCTTGTCTTATTACCCTTGATAATTTAAAAAGAAATACCACTCTTGCACAAATTTTCACCCTACCAACAAAAGTCAAATATAATGCCATGTTCAACTCAACAAATTCTACTGATAACCAAATGTATGAAACCAGCTTTGTTAAATAGTTCAACTCTAT
The DNA here is from genome assembly GCF_019279795.1 of Protopterus annectens. Taxonomy (NCBI): domain Eukaryota; kingdom Metazoa; phylum Chordata; order Ceratodontiformes; family Protopteridae; genus Protopterus; species Protopterus annectens. The sequence continues at coordinate 949,283,334 of NC_056741.1, read as the reverse complement.
TCTACAAAAGGACGTCAGAGTCAACTTGCCACTAACTCTATTTTCAGTACATATTATTGAAAGTCTATCTTCCTCCAACAAATGCACACTGATTATTTTTGTTCCCTAGAGAAAGACATTACCAATCTCTTTGCAATTATTGACACAAACTTCTAATCAAAACACACCAATGTTGTGAACCCGATTTTGGTCTTTGTCTTCTTTTGGGATAAGATACTGATGAGAAAGTGGACTGTCACTTATCTCCAAAATCTTATTTTAAATCCTAACCATATAAGGCATTAATTTCCATTTATCAACAGTCCAAAGCTCTACTGAAGTACCATCAGTGCCTGGTGTTTTTCCCTCACCTGTCCTAGTAAAAGGCACTCTAGGTTTTCCTGTGTAACTGAAGTCACCATTACTATTGCTTTTTTCCTAGAAAGTTTTGGTAGCTGCAAACATTGCAAGTACTTTGAAATCTCCCACTAATATTTACCCCCCATTCTCTGATTAATATAACTTTTGGCAATGCTGACTGTTAGATTTTATGAATATAAATCTGAAATTAATTATGTTGTAAATATGCTGAAAGAAAAGGCTTGCTTAAATGCAGAAACAAAGTTTAGTAATATGTGATCAGCAGTCATACTAAATGACCATGGCTTGGAAAAGGAATCTGCTGAATGGACATTCTTCCCTTACAGACTCAAACAGGATGTATGCAAGAGCAAAAATACAAAATCTGCTTTTAAAGAATGGACAATGACACTGTGACAATGTGTTTTCTCAAAAATATGTTTTTCTGCATGGAATACAGGATATGGCACAAGAACAGATGTTTTTTATACAAAGATCCAAATAAAATACAGGATGTTCACACTGTCAGAAAAGCTGATCTCTGACAATGTGTTTTCTCAAAAATATGTTTTTCTGCATAAAAAACAGGATATGCTTATCAGCATTGGTACAAAAACATATGTTCCTATACACAGATCCAAATAGAATACAGAACAATGTGTTTCCTCAAAAATATGTTTTTCTACATGGACATTAGGACACTGTTACAGGATATTCACACTGTCAGAAAAGCTGGTCTCTTACAAGACATTGTTAAACAAGGAGGCTTAGTATTGTTTCTACAGGACTAAAACTGTATATAAAGAGCTGTATAAATCCAGCTATGTTAGAGGTATGATAGGGACACAAGTCCTAAGGTAAATGTTATATCTCTCACATCATCTGTACTATATGAGAAGTAAAGTTGGAACAGTACTTTTAAGCTGCAACGTGTTTCCGTTTGGTTTATTATAAAAAGTTATTTGTTACTGCTCTCTAAAGTTGATGCTGCAAAGTATATTCTCTCATCAGTGTATATTCTGCAAGTTTCTGTATGCAACAGACTGTGAATGCAAATATAACTAGACTTTGAATTTTAGCAGAATCCAGCCAGCAAGACTGAGTGTCTTAAGAACACCTCAAATCCATCCCACAGCAAGAAGCAGCAAGCAGTAAGCAATGAGATCAAAATATTTTTTCAATGGCGAGGCAGCTGAGTGACTAGCACCATATAAATTTTCAATGGCAAGCTAGTCTGCATTTGAACCTACAATCTGCATTCAAACACAGGAGGAGTGATGGTAAGCCCTGCAGAGGGTCACTTCATTCAAATTGCAGTAACTAACATTTGTACGTATGTGTAAATCCTAAACAGAAGTATTCCAGTTTATGCAGCTTGCAGTAGTAAAGTTTTTTAGACGTCTACAATCCGGAGTGAGACTAGGTTCAAGAAATTCGCAGTGCCATAAATTCTTCAAGAAAAGGGGGATATCCACTAGCCCAATAGTTCACTGCCTGTTGTGCTTTCTCAGCTTCTCAAGTGACTCTGAAAAATTTCTAGCCATCTGCAATAGCAGCCTGATCACCTGTTTTCTTGCTAACTGGTAAGACTTTTTTCTGTGTCACATATTTAGTGTGGATGATGTTAAAACAGTTTGTGTATTCTTAAGAGAGTTTTTATATTCTTAAGACAGTTTATATATTCATATATAGTTTCTGTATTCCTAGACAGGTTGTATATTATTAGATAGTATGGATATTATTTATAATTCATGCAGGAGTAAACCAAACTTTAGTAAATTGCTATGTTGGTATACACAGCACATTAGTAAATGTAAAACCTTATTAGGGCAGGTTGATAGTAAGGCATTATGCAAATGTATTACAATATTTGACTGGTATCTCAAAGAAAACCATGTGAAATATGACAAATGTTTATTGTGTGCTTCAACAAAAACTGCATTTTGTGTATTATGTCATAAAATAATATTGCATCATATTGCTAAAAAATAGACTGTAAAGACAGATCTGAAGAATTAACTAAGGGTAAAGTGTTTCCATTACATTCTGATGTTGAACAGTTATGTCCTGTCACCACATGTGAGTCAAATCAGTTACTGATAGAATCCCTAGTACATTTTGTTACAAAGGAATGTAGTAAACTTCTAAAAGACAGACATAATGAGTTCAGGAAGCTTAGACAAGTTATACATACATCTTTTCAAAAGTGCATAGGAGTTTCAAATTCAGCAGAACAGCTTACTAAAGAATGTCAGAAAGACCATGCAACATTACTGAAACTTCAACAGCAGTTGCAGGATAAAGGAAATAAATTAGCTGAACTGACAGAGACTGGGAACTTCCTGCATACACAGTTAATCTGTGCAAAAGAAATATATTTTATAATATGTTTATGTTTTGAAAATGGTTAAACATACATGGTAGGATGGTAGGATCTCATGTCTGGACAAATCATTCTTAAATGTTTTACTTTCATTCAAGTAAAAGCAAGACATCTATCAGTACTACAGTAAAGTAAAGCATATGAATGCCATTCATTAGCATAGTCAAAAGGTAAACAAAACTGTTCTAGTGTATAAAATTAAATAAAAATAGTTAATAAGAATAAAGATTTAAAGTCACAAGACTGACATGCTTGTATAAATATACAAGACAGACATGCATGTGTGTTCTTTTCATCTAGAGTACATCTGTTACAATACGCAAGAATAACAGGCAGACAACAGCAAATATAAATAATATAAATATAAATGTGTTGGTTAAACTAATATCTATTTTGTTTTTTACAATTTGTTTATAATTATATAGTAACACCAAACAGTTAAAGTTCTGAATTTTAAAAAGAAAATCACAGATGGTATTATTCAAACAGTTTTTGTAAAATTAATGGCAGGACAGTTAAATAGATGCAAAAATAAAAAATATTGAAATCCATGTAAGGTAATTGTAAAATGATGTCTATTTATGTAGTATAAATGTATAGTTATGCAAATCACAATCACATTAAAAGAAAAATGTCAAAAGAATTAACTATAGTTTACAGAGTATGAAATGTGAGCTCAGACCTTCCTAGACTGAATGAATAGTTACAGGAAATGTTGAAAAGATAAGATAAACAAGACTGATTGCCAGGCAAGTAGCTTGAGTTTTTCTAGAGCATCATTGTTATTAAAACATACTTGTTAAAATGTTTACAAGCAACACTATTTAGTAATTGTAATAAAATGCCACAATTGTGCATAGATGTCACTGATAATCTGTTTGCAAGTAAATGTTAAAAGAGAAGAAAAAAAAGTACAGCCAGCAAATGGGCTATAGTATACATACAGTTCAAATCAATGGTGCAGGAAGGTGTAAATACCTACTAGAGGTAATATACAGTGAAAACTTTATTTAGTAACCTAATAAAATAAATGTATGGCCAAAGTGTTGGGCTGACATACATTCTATTCTCACAGCATAGGGCAGGTAAACAGTGCTGAAGTACTACAGGGGGAGGGGTACTTTCTCAGTTTTACACTGACTGTATAAGCAGTACTGCACAAGGGTCTGAAATAAAGCTACAGAAAAAATAAACAACAAGGGTCTGAAATAAAGCTACAGAAAAAATAAACAACAAGGGTCTGAAATAAAGCTACAGAAAAAATAAACAACAAGGGTCTGAAATAAAGCTATAGAAAAAATAAACAACAAGGGTCTAAAATAAAGCTAGAGGAAAAAATATCTCATTCCTTCTTGACAATACTCTTTTAGGGGGAGGGAAAACAGGTATTAGTGTATTAGAAATACTGGTAAACTGGATTAAACCTGACAGGATAATATATTTTACAAGTTAATAGCTATCATAATGGTTATTATTGTATTGTTTACTATTAAATTGTATTTACAACCTGTTAAACTGTAAAGCTATACAAGAGATGGTTTAAAAAACAAGAGATGGCTTAAAATTGATTACAGCTATACAAAAGAGTAAAGATATGTAAAAAAATTTAACAAGATTGGTCACTATTTTTAATATGTTTTTGGCAAAACAATGTTGGTATAAAAAAGCATCAATGACAATGTTGGTATAAAAAAGCATCAATATTTTAATTAAGATTGGTCACTATTTTTAATATGTTTTTGGCAAAAAAATGTTGGTATAAAAAAGCATCAATGACAATGTTGGTATAAAAAAGCATCAACATTTTAATTGCTGAGTATGTAGTTTAAAATAACAGGACATATGCCTTCGATGCCAGTTCCACTAGATATTTCTAAAGAGACAAACATTTTCCAAGATTTTGCTCAATATTAATGTTATTAAATTTGTAAGATTAGACTAAATGTACTTTATATTCATTGTATGTACAAATGCAGAAGAATTCAGTACAAATGAAATTAATGTCTAGTAATGAATATGTGTGAAAAAAACATATTTAAAGAAAACAATGGGTCCAGAGTACCTACTAGATTGAAATGCATAAATAGCAAACAGTCTGTGTAAATACATACTGTACAGGATACATCGTAATAAGTTCAAAAGTAATTTGTCAAGTTGTAATATCACTGGTTTTACCCCAGTAAAATAATTGCTTTCAAATATTTATTATCTAAGCCCAGTTCAGTACTTTACCAAGATGTTAATGGCAGTTCAAAGACATGACCACAATGTTATGGTTAAAATGACATTGAAATTGTGTGTTTTCAGCAGTGTATAAATGCTTGCAGTAGCACATAGTTATTGTCTCATAGTTAATTCAACAGCTGCAAAGAGTTAATGAAACAATTCTAAGTCATAAACTAAATTCTGTGATTGCAAAAGAATAAATTGATCAAGTTAAACTAAAGCAGACACAGCTCATAACTGATAAAATATTTTCACAGAATGGTCTGCAAAAGAAAAAGTTGTTAAATACATTCAGTTTTGGTAGTAATACTTTAATATCATTGTATTAACTATGTAAAATTGCATTTTGATTTGTTGTATCAAACTAAAGGTTTGTTTCTTGTGTTTTCTATATAAAATGTTTGAGTATATTTAAAAACAGAGGGAATTGTTAGATTTTATGAATATAAATCTGAAATTAATTATGTTGTAAATATGCTGAAAGAAAAGGCTTGCTTAAATGCAGAAACAAAGTTTAGTAATATGTGATCAGCAGTCATACTAAATGACCATGGCTTGGAAAAGGAATCTGTTGAATGGACATTCTTCCCTTACAGAGTCAAACAGGATGTATGCAAGAGCAAAAATACAAAATCTGCTTTTAAAGAATGGACAATGACACTGTGACAATGTGTTTTCTCAAAAATATGTTTTTCTGCATGGAATACAGGATATGGCACAAGAACAGATGTTTTTTATACAAAGATCCAAATAAAATACAGGATGTTCACACTGTCAGAAAAGCTGATCTCTTACAATGTGTTTTCTCAAAAATATGTTTTTCTGCATAAAAAACAGGATATGCTTATCAGCATTGGTACAAGAACATATGTTCCTATACACAGATCCAAATAGAATACAGAGCAATGTGTTTCCTCAAAAATATATTTTTCTACATGGACATTAGGACACTGTTACAGGATAGTCACACTGTCAGAAAAGCTGGTCTCTTACAATACATTGTTAAACAAGGAGGCTTAGTATTGTTTCTACAGGACTAAAACTGTATATAAAGAGCTGTATAAATCCAGCTATGTTAGAGGTATGATAGGGACACAAGTCCTAAGGTAAATGTTATATCTCTCACATCATCTGTACTATATGAGAAGTAAAGTTGGAACAGTACTTTTAAGCTGCAACGTGTTTCCGTTTGGTTTATTATAAAAAGTTATTTGTTACTGCTCTCTAAAGTTGATGCTGCAAAGTATATTCTCTCATCAGTGTATATTCTGCAAGTTTCTGTATGCAACAGACTGTGAATGCAAATATAACTAGACTTTGAATTTTAGCAGAATCCAGCCAGCAAGACTGAGTGTCTTAAGAACACCTCAAATCCATCCCACAGCAAGAAGCAGCAAGCAGTAAGCAGAGAGAGCTCAAAATATTTTTTCACTGACAAAAATTCTCAGTTATTACCCAGGTCTCTGCTAAAATTAGCTTTATCACCTCTTTTCAATAGTGCAATTTGTTTGACCTCTGTTGCCTCAGTCTAACTGAACATGCTTTTGGATAATCCAGTGAGTTATAAAGATAATGATCCTTTAATGATTCCTGTATAAACTCACCATCTATCTAATCAGTCTTCAACTTCATGCTTTATCTTTTCTCCTCCCTGCAGTGTGACGTCATCAACATCATAAAAATCTTATCTTGCAACTCGGCTAACATTTTCTCAAATATCAATTCTTTTTATTAGCATGCTACTATAATTGTAGTTCAAATAAGCTTATTTTCAATCATTTACATCAAACAAATGTTGCTTCTTTAAGATAACACAAAATAAATTACTAATGCTTTTTTAAAGCAAAAGAGCTCCAAGATATGAAGTATACAGTCCAAAGGGGAATAATCATACTATCACAGAGCATAATCTTTACCATTTTAAGTAAATATGTACATTCACTGGTGATATAAACATTATCCATTCTCAGTCTTGATTTGTAATTGGTTGAAAAAAGTTTCGAAGCAAACAGTTACACAAATCTTAAGCGCTCCACTGTAGACGGCCAAACCACATAAGCACGTATAAAAATAAGGTAAAAGTTTATTATAAAGTGTACAATTATAAAATCCACTTTTCGTCGAGTGAAACTGACTCAACTTCTTCAGAAAGACTTAATGACAACCATTTCTAAATGCAGGTGTCTTATATAGATTTTGAAACAAGTCACATGAGTATTATAATTGACTAATCAGTTCTTAAAGTAGTATGTTAAGTTGTCAATCTCGCCTTCATTCTTGCTGGATGGGTTCGGAGCCGATCCTCGGCTCCGACTTGGCACTTGCTAAGCTCAAGAGTCACTTTTACCAGTTCGAGGCAACCCCATATCCCATGATGCAAGGCGGTAATTACCCAGATCTCGTTTGCCGCTTCGCTAATGAGGTCATCTTTTTTACCAGCTCCTGGTAAGTGATTTTATATGGTTATTTGTGAGGAAATTTAGATCCAATTCCCTAAATTTTATTCTTTATAGTCTCTTTACTGAATCCTTATTCACTTAGCTCCATACCCTTTCTTCTCAACCCCTTATTCTTAACTTTCTAGTGTTTTGGGCCTTAGGCCTTACCCTCCCTTACAGTTCCTGTCAGGATTTTCCTAGGTGTGGGTGTTGTGTTGTGTATTATAGCTGTGTCTTACACTTCTAAGTTTATTAGTGTCTTTCTGTCTGAGTGTGTGTGTGTGTGTGTGTGTGTGTATTTAGGACTCAGACATGTCCAAAGATACTAGGGTCTCAGGTTTCAAGAAGTGTGACTCGTGCTGTCAGAAGATGTCTCTGACAGACGGTCACACTTCTTGTATTTATTGCCTGGGACCCCTACACCTGCAGGACTCCTGTGCTATCTGTCATTCCTTTAGCCAGAGAGTCCTGCAGGAACGTAGAAATAAATTGATCCTCAGGGGTCTCCTTAAGCCTGAGAGCTCCCTGGCCAAGCTCGGCTCCGGGAAGCCCTCTAAGCCTTCCAAGACCCAGGCTTCGGTGTCCAAGTCTGTGGTCTTGGTTCCGACTCCGCCGGAGTCGACATCGGCTCCGTCCAGAGCTGATCCTTCCTTAGTGGAAGCTTCAGTATTGGCGCCGTTCGGCTCCAATACCCTGGCTTCGGCACCTGTGTCGGCTCCGGCTGGAGCCGACACCCTAGCGTCGAAGCATGTCTCGGCTCCGGCTGGAGCAGAGATATCTTTGTCTCCACTCAGAGCCGACAAGTCGTCGGCTCCGATGGCTCCGTCCAAAAAGAGGTCTAGATCTCCTTCTTTGGAATCTATACACTCGGCTCCAGCCTCCCCCCTGCTTTTGGAGCAGAGCCATCGGAGCCGATCATCGAGGTCTTCCAGGCTATCAGACCATGATTTAGAGAGAGTGGTGAGTAGGCTATTAAAATCACAGGCACTAGCCCAAATGCTCCATAGCCCATCTCAACAGACGACCGCTATTCTACACCCTCCTGAAATTCCTCCTTCGACTCTCCTTCAGAGTTGGGAGCCGGAGATTATTGGTACCGTGACTGTTGCTGCTTCGGAGCCGATACCACACCTTTCGGCTCCGTTGTCCTCGACTCCTATCTCCTCCTTGAGACCTTCCTTGGAGGGATCCGGGCGTCGGGCTTCCCTGGTCGGTTCCGAGGGGGCAAGTGGCATCGGACCCTTGTCCGACCCTGTTCTCCCTCTCGGAGCTTCGGCCTTGGTGAGCTCGGCCCCGACATCTGCTTCAAAGCCTTCCCTTTCGGTGGGACCAGGGATCCCGGATTCTTTGGAGTGGGATCTCTCGGCCCTCCCTGGGAGGGGAGCCTTCGAGGTGATGAGGAGTGTGCTAGCCTCTGAGCTCAGTCAGCAGTCGGTTCCTTTAGCTCCTCCCTCTATGGTGCCTGTTGATACCTCTTCCCGCTCTCTTGCTCCCGGACCCAGAGATCCATCACCCCAGGTCTCCCCATTGGGAAGAACTTCCTCTTCCGAGGTTTCTCCTGATCCTTCAGGTGAACCCCCGTGTAAGAGGACCTGCAAGAGGAAGCACTTGACTCCCCTGAGTCTACAACATTGGATACCGATTTGGATGAGTCGGAGGGGTCCCCAAGATCCCCCTCTGAGGATGTCTCCTTTTCAGACATCCTTGAGCTCCTGAAACAGAGGGGGAACTGGCCCTCCATTAACCCCTCTGAGGATGAATCGGTATACCTGGAGGCTTTTGGATCTCAACCCTCCACCTCTGGGTGTCTCCGCCTTTCGACCCTCTCATGGAGGTCATAGCTCGGAAGGCGTGGGCATTTACTGATTTGGTGGAACCAGTCCCCAGGAGACCTTCAAAATTTATTACGGCCCCCGCTGAAAAGCAGTTTCTTACTAAAGGTGTCCCGGTCGATGCCATGGCGGTGGCGGCCGCCACCAAGAAGGAACTTGCAGATCCTTCCGTACCAGTCCATCCTCCTAACAAGGAGTCTAGGACCATGGACAGGTATGGTAAGCAGATGTTTTCCTCAGTGACCTTTGCCATGCGTTCGCTGAATTATTTATGTCACTTCACCAGACTTCAAAGGGACATCCTTAAAGAATTAGGTGAAGTAGTACAGGATCCTTCAGCAGCAGGGGCTCAGGAAAAGATTGCTTCTCAGCTGGGAATCCTTAATTCCATAACCAACTCCTCCATGCGGCTCATTTCTTATGCAGCCGATGGGGCGAGTAGAGCTGCAGGCACAGGAGTGGCTCTCAGACATCAGTCCTGGATGCGGCTCTGTAATTTTGAACCCCTTTAAGGCGTCCTTCACAAACTCTCCCTTTGATGGGTCAACATTGTTTGGCCCTCAGTTGAAGGACACTTTGACCAGGTGTGAACAAGTCGGCAAGACTCTTTCTGCCGTAGGAGTCCATTTCTCCACCCCTTCTAGGCCTTATCCCAAAGGTCAGAAGGGGAAAATAATAGTTCGAAAATCTCAGGGAGTCACGCCCGGACGCCGCGTGGTCAGTTACCCCCAGAGGCAGAGGGGTAATAACAATAGGCGCCACCCTCGTGGCAGAGGGTCCATAGAACCAGCGCAGTAGAGAGCCTCTCTCTGACAAGCCCTTCCAGCATCCCTGAGGTGTTGCCCGACTGTCCACCCTTGGAGGCAGTCGGGGAAGATGTCGCTGTACCCAGAAGCCTGGTTTCCCTCTCTCAAGACAGATGGGTACAGTCGATCATATCCGAGGGTTACAAGATTCCTTTCGAGGAAAGCCCCTTCCCTCAGAAAAGTTCCCTTCCAGACATTCCACCGGTCTAAGGAAATTGCAAAACTAGAGGTTTCAAAGCTTCTAAAAAAGGGCCATCAGCCAGTTCCAACAGACCATTTAGAGTCGGAATCTACTCAAGGTTCTTTTGGTTCCCAAGAGGCGGGAGACTGGAGACCAATATTAGACCTCAGCAGGCTCAACAAGTCTGTCAAAAGGCGAGATTTCGGATGGTCACACTTCAATCGATTTTGCCTTTTCTGGGCAAAGACAACTGGATGTGCTCCATAGACCTTCAGGATCGTACTATCACATAAAATCCACAGGCGGCTCCAGAAGGTTTCTCCGCTTTCGGCTGGGGACCAGTCATTTTCAATTCAGAGCCCTGCCCTTTGGTCTCACTACAGCTCCCAGAGTGTTCACCAAATGCATGGCAGTGGTCACGGCTCACCTGAGGCGTCAAGGATTCCAGGTGTTTCCATTATCTTGACGACTGGCTCCTCTCAGCCACCACCAGGCATCAACTTCTCCAAGCCAGAGATTACACCCTACGTCTCTGCAGTCAGTTGGGAATTTTGGTAAACTTTGAAAAGTCCTCCTTATCGCCCTGCCAATCTATTACCTTTATAGGCGCAAATCTAGACACTACTCGGATGTCAGCAAACCTAACAAGTCAGAGAATCCTAGATATCCAAAACCACGTTCGGATCATCCTTGCCAGCAAAAGGGTACAAGCCAGGTTGGTCCTGAAAGTGTTGGGCCTCATGGCGGCTGCCATCACACTTCTTCCTCTGGCCTGTTTTTACATGCGTCTCCTACAATGGATGTTGTTCACACAATGGTCCTTCCAGCAGCTTCCCATGTGTCACAAGATCCTGGTGACACAGACCTGCAAGAACCATCTATCCTGGTGGATTTCCTCTCCTCTAGTCCATCAGGGCAGACCATTTGTTCCCCCGGCCCGGTAGCCACGGTCACGGATGCCTCCTGATCGGGTGGGGGGCATTATCAGGAGCACGGTGGTTCATGTGCGTGGCAACCGTTCAAATACCACCTGCACATAAATGTCCTAGAGATGAGAGCAGTGCTTTTAACATTGCAAGCCCTCAACGACTTTCTTCCCTTAGGAACTATTGCAGTTCACACGGACAACATGTCCGTGGTGTGGTACATCAACAAGCAGAGCGGAACCAAGTCCTATCCCTTGTGTCGAGAGGCTCTCAGACTTTGGCAATGGGCGATCTCCTCTCATCGGTTTCTGGTAGCAATGCATATCCCTGGGAAAAACCAACATAATAGCGGACAGATTGAGCAGAGCTATACTCATGCCTCACGAGTGGTCTCTCAAGCAATCCATAGTGGAAGAGATTTTTCAGAAGTGGGGCCGCCCATGCTGCGATCTTTTTGCTACTCCTCAAAACAGCAAATGCCCATTCTTCTTCTCTCTCTTCCCACTTCCGGGCCATCCCCCCAGAGATGCTCTTACCCAAGATTGGCCCCGGGGACTCCTTTATGCTTTTCCTCCCTTTCCATTGATACCACAGGTACTCCAGAAAGCTACCGTTTTGAGAGCCAAAATGATTCTCATTGCCCCTTACTGGCCTCGACAAATTTGGTTCCCGTTCCTTCATCGCCATCTCTTGGTGCAGCCTTGGCACCTGGACCCAGCTCCAGATCTTCTTACCCACCAGTCGGGTCAACTGCACCGATCCGTTCCTTCTCTCAACCTCACAGCTTGGTTGCTCCACTTCCTTCCTTAGCCAGGCTTCCTATGATCTCTAACCCCGTTAGAGACATAATAGTAGTTTCTCTTAAGTCCTCTACCAGGAGGATTTACTCCAGCAAGTGGAAACGCTTCTCCCTTTGGGCAAAATCTAAGAACGTAGATCCCTTTACTGCCCCTATTCAGTCAGTCTTGGATTTTCTAGCGGAAAATTTTCACTCAGGTTCTTCGTCTTCCACAGTCAAAGTTCAGTTGGCAGCAATCTCGAACTTTCATGTTGGGTTTGCAGACCACAACATTATGTCCCACAAACTTTGTAAAGCCTTTCTTAAAGGAGTGTTCCTTCTTAAGCCCCCTGTTAGGGATCCTCCACCACAGTGGGACCTAAATTTAGTGCTGACATCCTTGATACTTCCCCCTTTCGAACCGGCTGCTTCATGTTCATTAAAGTTTCTTTCTTGGAAGACACTTTTTCTTGTCGCCATTACCTCGGCTAGAAGAGTGTCTGAACTTCATGCCCTCTCTGTTCGTCCCCCTTATTTGGTCTTCCACAAGGACAGAGTATCCTTGAGAACCAATCCATCCTTTTTGCCCAAGGTTGCTTCTAAGACAAATTTAAACCAATCTATTGATCTTCCTGTATTTTTTCCAAATTATTTTAACAGGGCGGAACAAAAATTACATTACCTAGATGTTCACCGCCAACTCAGATATTACTTGGACAGAACGAAGCAATTTAGGAAGTCTGATCAGCTCTTCATTTCTTATGCTGAAAATAAAAAAGGTCTCCCTGTTTCTAAAGTGACCTTATCCAGATGGCTATCTTCCACCATTTCTGACATTTATCAGCTTAGGGGCAAACAACTGAGCTCAAAACCTAAAGCACATTCCACAAGAGGTCTAGCCACTTCTACAGCCTTTCAGGCTAGGCTACCCTTAGATACTATTTGTGCAGCAGCCACTTGGGCCACTCCTCTTACCTTCGTTTCTCATTACAAATTGGATTTGGCCTCCAGGGACAGGGCAAGCTTTGGTTCCACAGTTCTCAAGAGTCTGTTCCATTGAGCCACCCAGGATAGAGGTGCTAGGGACGCGGTCCCATCCAGCAAGAATGAAGGCGAGATTGATAACTTAACATTTAGAAGTTATGTACCTACCATAACGTTCCGTGTTAGTTGTCTTCTCTCGCCTTCTTTCTTGCATCCCTCCCTCCTGTCCCCCTAGCCTGGACAGACCTTGATCTCCCTTTTTCTCTGGAAGATTCTTCTTCCTTGGACACCAGTTAGTTCTTGGCCTTGATTACCTGGTTTCCCGTTATAGCCTTTTTAGGTTAGTTGTTCCTCTTTCCTTAGTGGAAAGTTTTTGTAGGCAGTTTTTTCCTCTAGATACCAAACGAGATCTGGGTAATTACCGCCTTGCATCATGGGATATGGGGCTGCCTTGAGCTGGTAAAAGTGACTCCCGAGCTTAGCAAGTGCCGAGTCGGAGCCGAGGATCGGCTCCAAACCCATCCAGCAAGAAAGAAGGCGAGAGAAGACAACTAACATGGAACGTTATGGTAGGTACATAACTTCTAAATATAGTCACACATTGTGCAATACCAAAACGGTGTTTGTGTATATAGAAATAAACATTAAAATAACTACTCATCAGACATTATCAAGTCGACAGTATCGAGTGTTCCAACAATTATTGTCTAAGACATAAAATAACTATTATCCTTGCTGACTTGTTTGAACCTATTCTCATACCATGGCTCACTGAAAAAAGTATCTATGGCACAAAATTCTTGTTGACCTTCTTGAACCAAATGTATTTATCAGATATGTTAGATAGGTGTACTTGTTAAGGCATATGTCAATTCTAGACAGTGCCATATATAAACAGTTAAATCCTAGAAAAAGGTACACAATTGCCTATTATTATAATAACATATGGTGTACTAAACAATAATGTGGTAAACATACCATATCTAAACTAAACAACCACTCCTATGATGGTATGATGTTCTTGTGGTTACTTGTTATTATCTAACCAAATTTTTTAGACGTAAAATACACATTATAGAACTCATTTCATTTATACCTGGAAACTGACCGGCATTAACTCTCAGTTGCCAGAGGAGTTCACATCTTTCTAATCTTAGTGACTCAGGTCCTCCTCTCCCATCATTTCTCAGTTGTTGTAAAACCCTGAACTTGAACTGGTGTCCTTTGTGTTCACTTGTATGTCTGGCTAGTGCGTTTTCAAGTTTATTCTTACCTATACAGTAGATATGTTCATACATTCTCTCACTCAGCTTCCTATCGGTTTTACCGATATAGAAAGCTGGGCATGCTACACACTTAGCCAGGTAAACAACCTGTTTACTTGCACAATCATATCTACCAGACATTTTAAATTTTTTATTGCCTATTACAAAGTTAGAACCTGTGTCTATATATTTACTAAGATGGCACATATTACATTTATACATGCCGTCTCTGTTGTTAGATGGTCTAGTATTAGCCTCCAGGAGTGACTTCAAATTACTGCCCCGCCTGTAGACTACTTTGGGTAGTGCTGGAAGGAATGATCTGAAGTGACCATCTCTCATAAGAATATCATAATTTCCTGAGATGATGACTACTACTTCATAAGAATCTATATTAAAGGTGCAAATGAAACTATACGGGCTAAATAGTTGTTTTTCCGGTCTTACCCAGGGTCTAACAGTGGGACTATTACTCAATATTGGAGTGTATATACCTGTCATCCTCTTATGCTGGACTCTAATGATTTTGTGTAAGAGAGGAAATGGATACCTCATCTGTATGAAAAAAGATTGCAATAGATAACATTCATCCTCAAAATCAGTATCCTTAGATATCATCCTAGCAGCCCTAACCAGTTGTCCCCTCACTACAGATTTTTTCTGGAATGGAGGATGACAACTGGTGTAGTGTAAAAACATATTGGAGTAGGTGTCCTTTTGAAAAATCCTAGATACACAGGTCCTTTCCTGGTAATCTTTACTTAGCTCCACGTCTAGATATGCTATTTTATCTTTGCTATAATTAAACGTGAACTTCAAGAAATTAGTACTCGAGTTGAAACCTTCCAGCATTTGTTGTAATTCATCTGGTTTACCCTTAAATAAGATGAATATATCATCTAAGAATCGGGTATAAAACTGGATTTGGTCTTTGTATGTAGGATTTGTTAAAACGTATTCCCTTTCCCAATATGCCATCACGAGGTTAGCTAGGCTGGCACCACAGGGTGAGCCCATTGCCACTCCAACTTTCTGATGGTATAATCCGGTATTAACAAGCACATAGTTGTAAGATAACACAATGTCAATGAGCTCTTCTACTAGTTGTGTCTCACTTATAGGAGCACCTAAGCATCTCACCATATATGATACCCACTCTAGTCCCTCACAATGGGGGATAGATGAGTATAAATCTTTTACATTGATAGTAACTAGCAGGTGGTCCTCACTGAACTTGAACTTGTTGATACTCTCTAGGAATGACCATAAGTCTTTAGAAATTTGTGTTTCACGTACAACATACTTCTTTAAGATGTCAACCACCTTTGCACATGTGTATGTAATACTATCCCTACTGTCCACCAAGGGATGCATGGGTGGACTGTCTACACTTTTATGAACTTTTGGGATTCTGAACAAAATCGGAATCCTGGGAGCTGGCTGTATTAGACAGTTGTAGACCACTTTATCAATCTTTGCCTCTATATAAAGATCCTCTATAAAGGTCCTAACTTTTCTATATGCACCATTTAATTCATTTCTAGACACCTCTTCATAAGTATGACTATTTAATATGTCCAACATTCTTCTGTTGTAATCCTCGGTATTCATAATAGACAGGCCCCCACCCTTATCGGGTTTCATAATACGTACTGGTGCCTGGGGTAAGAACCTCAAGATGTCCCTGTCTTCCTTGCTAATGTTATAATGTTGGACCTTAGCGTGTCTTAGTTTATTTGGTTTGTTCTTAAGGTTACGTAGATCCAACTCACTAATCTGTTCAAAGAGCGCTATTAGTGGGTGCAACTGTGGATTGTAAACACTCGATACATAATAGTTACTTTTGGTATTCATTTCTTCACCCATTAGTGCCACTAGATTTAATTTTCGAGTGAATAATTTAAGATTAGCGTGGTTGCCACATCAAAATATACTGTAGGTACAAAAGTATAACCTTTCGCTGAAAGATCAATTATGTCAGGTCTTATGACAATGTCGGAGTAATTGAAAATTTTAAAATCCATGTTAGAATTGTACAGAATGTTACATTTAGGACAGTTCTGCATAGTTAATGGGATGCCTCCTTCTACCATTTGTTCCTGTTCCTCGTCACCCCTCCCTTTCAATGGTGTAAAATTCGAGGCTCGGTTCCGAAAATTTGTTTGGTTCGAAATACTTAAAGGTTTATCATGGCTTAGATTATTTTTATTAGCCGCTATCCTTTCACTATGGCGGATAGCCCCAGTGTTTTCATGATGCTGGTCTACTTTTACCTGGTTACTACTACTAGAAGGTGTAATAGGGTGGTTTCCATGATTCGGTACACCTTCACTAGTAGTTGTACATCCACTTGTATCAGGCAAAAAACTACCTTGAGACAGGTGGCTTGGGATAGGCCGTACCTGCCTCATACTCTCTCAGGTCTTGTTTGATTTTCTTGATCTTGGTAGAATTGATTTTCGACAGACGCTGATCTATACTGTTGAAAATACGATCATAGTCAAAACGATACCTGGAGAAATCAATGTCATTTCTTATATCAGAATCCAAGCCATTAGTTTATCTACTGTTTGTTGGTAATGAGTACATAGCACTTGCAACAACTCTAGACCATGTCTATCAAACATGTCGGTTAAAGCTTTATGGAAATCAGATCCTCCAATGAGACCTGTTGGATACTGCCACAGTCAAGACCTTTAGGTATAATTTTCAGTCTGATGCATTCTTGAAAGTACGCTATTTCGAGCTGTACCTTTCTTAGTTTACATAGTTTTTCATCAAATACATTTAATTTGGTAGCCATATCCGTTCTTACCTCCTGGATAGTGTCCGAGGTATTACATGTAGTTAGTCCAGAAAAAGAAAATGATCTGTTCAGCCATGAATTCAAGTTTTAAATGACAAGGGGCAGTTGGTTGTTAGAAAGTTGCTGACCACTATTCATATGCCCCTCACCGGTTTCGTCAGCAGTAACACTTCTACGAGAATCGGTACTTTGCATCGTCATTGAATGGCTATCCAAGGACAGTGTCCTGTTCTGAGCTGGTGCACCTGCATTGACTTGTGTATTAGTTATAGGTTGTTGCTGTGAGCCACTTTGTAAAGAGGCCATGTCGTCCAGCCTTTTAGAAAGGTTGTCCAATTTTTGTGTTAGCAATTCAATTAATGCCGTCAGGTTACCATCCCCTTTATGTTGGCTTGGTGCGGGAGTCGAACAAAGCGGTGCCTCAGGGTTCATGTTGAACAGAAACAAAGACGAACTGGTAAAAAGTAATAAAACCATGAAGCAAACAGTTACATGAATCCTAAGCGCTCCACTGTAGACAGCCAAACCACATAAGCACGTATAAAATAAGGTAAAAGTTTATTATAAAGTGTACAATTATAAAATCCACTTTTCGTTGAGTGAAACTGACTCAACTTCTTCAGAAAGACTTAATGACAACCATTTCTAAATGCAGGTGTCTTATATAGATTTCGAAACAAGTCACATGAGTATTATAATTGACTAATCAGTTCTTAAAGTAGTATATAGTCACACATTGTGCAATACCAAAACGTTGTTTGTGTATACAGAAATAAACATTAAAATAACTACTCATCAGACATTATCAAGTCGACAGTATCGAGTGTTCCAACAATTATTGTCTAAGACATAAAATAACTATTATCCTTGCTGACTTGTTTGAACCTATTCTCATACCATGGCTCACTGAAAAAAGTGTCTATGGCACAAAATTCTTGTTGACCTTCTTGAACTAGATGTATTTGTCAGATATGTTAGAAAAAAGTTTATCATGTCCACTCAGATTTGGTGTCAGATGCAAAAGTCAATTCCATTACCTTGTCATAAGTATCCACATAGACTAGAAATGGCATTTATCATGTCTGCGGACCACCTCTAACCTCTGCAGAACATGTTAGACCATGCCATGCTCCTAAACAAACATCTCCTCCTCCATGAAAGGCAAATATTCCATCTATTTGTTGGGAATCTTTCTGCATTGTACAGAGAGAAAAGAAACACTACATATAGCAGTGACCTTCAACCACTGTTTCTTGAACTACTAGGGTATGTCTAGCATTTAATTGAGATTCCCGCATAACTTTTTCTTAACACTTAAAACAAAACAAGAATGACTTCTATCAGTGGGAGAAGAACTAGAATTACAGGTGCATAAATTCTCAATTCACCCATGGGTCGGACAGCTGTGCAGATGCCATTCATTGTTAAATTATTACTTGCATCCTTGACAAGATAACACACAATGTATTGATTGTACTCTGAATTACTTAAAATGATTAAAAATACACCCACCAACTTTATGGGTGACGACACAAAATGATCCCTGCAAACCACTACTATGTGGAAGGCTTCACCCACCAACATTCTTCTGGATTACATACATTAATTCTACTCTCACAAAACCATGAAAAGAGAATAAACACCCTGCAAGGGTAAAAAAATAAATAAATGTTGCTAGTTTTACAGGTTCCATCTGCATTTAATTTATAATTATGAAACGATCGTAAGATTATAAAATTGCGTGGAAACAGTAAGAACAATCCATGTGATTCCCTGAATAGTTCTGATGTCTTCAGTAGAGTATCACTGTCCCTAAGACTGAAAAGCACTGATGTATAACAATAAAATTTGAAACCAAGTTCTTCACACCAACATAGCTTTCTCAATCGCCTGTTATTACATTCTTCGGTGTCATGGGCATTGCTTAATAATCAATAACCTACATACAGGACTGGTAAAACAAATGACTAGATAATACTCAAACAAAAAACAGTTAAAATGTTTAAACTGCCTTATTCCTACTGCCTTGGTTAAAGGTCTTCTAGGGAGTAGGTAAAATGACAGAAATCACAGTCTTAATTAAAATGAACAATTAACAGTCACAGTCATTCATGAATTAACTAAGTAATAATTAAATCAAAAATGTCTGATGCAAATCAATGAGTTTCAAAGTTTTAAATTTCAAAATATGAACAGCCTCCTCTTCTTTAAAGTATTCAGTGGCTTTCCCCTTCTTTCATCATACAACACTTGTTCTAAAACCATGCATTTAAACTAACATTTTTAGCATGAACCTGAATAAAATGCTTTGCCACTGGATTCTCAAACCAGTCATTTTTAAAACATATCAGATATTCCTGTATTTCTGTTTTAAAGCTTATTGTAGTTTCAGCTATGTAGTAAAAAGGCCACAAGTATACCAGACAGCATATGTAACACTATTGGTGGTGCAGTCACGTTCCCCTTAAGATTAAAAATATATTATTATACAACGACCCCCGATTAATATTCAAAAATGTGCACACTGATTGGTCAGCGTGCACGTTGTAAATCAGAGTTATAGTAATGGAAAAAGGTCTGGTCGCCCAGACTTTTTCCATTAATATAACTCTTTTTTTTTTACAGCAACGGAGAACGCAAGATCTCCATTGCTTCACACTGTCTCGCTATGTTAAACTTGTTTAACATAGCGACAACTTTAAAAAAGCAATGCAGCGGAGATTCTCTGTTGCTTTTTTTAAAGCTGTCTCGCTAAGTTAAACCCATTTAACACAGCAAAACAGTTTGTAAAAAGCAATGGAGATCTTGCTTTCTCCATTGCTTTTGCCCACAGCTCTGATGTACTGCGTAGGCATACGCATGCGTAGTACATCAGAACTGCTGCAGAATACCAGACAGCTGCGGAAGGGCAGCAAAAAGGCATTATACAATGCCATTATTTAAGAAAATTAATTTTTTTTTTCTAAATAATATCATTGTATAATAGCAATAACCCACGCCTGGGTGTGGGTAATGCTGGATTTACCCACGGCTGGCTTTGTTTGGCTACTCGGGCTTTGCCCTCGTGACCAAACCACACCAACCGTGGATAAATCCAGCATTACCCACACCCAGGCATGGGTTATTGCTATAATACAAGACAGTGGGCGAATCCACTTACAAATATTGGATTTTCCACAGGGAGGCTTCCCAGGCTCCCCATGTAATGTATTTTTGAAATTAAACACTTTGAAACCTTATGGTTTGAACCTGACATTAGAATGATACTAAAAGCACCTCTGTCCAAGGTACTAGGAGCATGACAATTTTAAAATAACATTTTAACCGGTTATCTTGTATAACAAACTGTTGTCTTGTTGCATAATGAAATGTAGAAGTTAGCCCCCTCGTGACCAACAGCCTTTCATCACTGCATTAATATCCCGTTCAACCAAATATATCCATTATAGAACCATAATCCAAGGCACAAATTTCCAAAATGATCTGTATCAATGCATTAGTTTCCGGATCATCCAGATATCTCCCTTATAGAGCAACAATCCAAGGCACAAGTTTCCACAGATAACAATGCTCCGTTTCTTTTAGATGGCTTGAGCAATCTACCTAAACTCGTGTTACAAAGCAAATTCATAGTTCATAGCAAATGCCCCCGCTAACAATTTATTAAGTGCTCACAAAACATTTGAACTCACTCTTAAAGACACAATCCCCACACAAATAGTTAGTCTCTAAATTTAGTAAGAAAACTTGTCTGAAATTAGTTACTGTAATTGACCCAAGGAATATAACATTAAACAAATGATTTACAAAACAATAAAACCTGATTAACTGACTCAGTATATCAAGCAAACCATTGCCTGTAGATTTGTCCACTAATAACCGAAGAAAGAAGGCAAAAAGCTTCTCTCCTCAACAGGCATCAGGCATATTTCCCCTGGTTCTTAAAACCAATAATTACTACTACTACTACTATGAAAAATCCTTTATCACATCACACCACTCAGAGAACAAATTTGATAGTACTTGGTCATCTACCCATATGTTACTTACTGCTACAGCTGCATTCCTCAAATAAGCAATACATTTGTAGCACAGTTACTGCACCAGTAAACCTTTGAGATGTCTCACTCCCCAAATAAGACAGTACAGCTGAATTTAAGTATACTTAAGTATAGAAGTAAATATTTGAGGAGATGTCACTAAAACAATATTAGCTGCCTGATTCTGTGGCACTCTACATTTACTAAAACTTAGGAAGTTAGTGTATGACAGTTACCATTATAAAACTTTTTGGGAAAGCTTTCCCCAGGATTCAGAAACATGGATTGTACTGTACAAGCCTGCTATACACAGGTTTGCTCAGTATGATCCATATTTCCAATTCACAGACTGTTGTAATGCTTTTGCAGTAGAATGGCCCCGGCATGTGATACTAACCCGTCCTGTTTGGTGAAGGCTGCTTGCACACGTAACAGTCTGGGGTCATGGCTTTTCCACTGAACTCTTCACTACAACTGGAATAGCTTGGTACAGCAAGCCAAAGACTAGCTCCACCATGCTATTGGGGAATGAAGTGAAAAATTAATGCACTGTCTTTTGATGGCATATAGCTATTAATTCTAACGAGAGCGGTGGGTTGTGAATGCTGCAGCAGGCAAGTACTGTAAGACATTAATCTGACTGGCTATTTACTTATGAATTGGTTCATTTTTTATGAATGAATTCTGCACATGTGACTGTTTTACATTGATTGGTCAACATCTAAGTTTTATATGCCTGTATTTTTGATGTTTCTGTGGTCTGATGTGATGTGGTCTATTATTTACTGCAAAAGCGCTTACCAGTCTTTACTTTGTTTTATATTAAATTATTGCCTTTTTACCTGTGCAGAGCTTTTTTTTTTTTTTTTTTTTTTACAGTACTGTTTTGTACTTTCCGCTGTGGTGGCATAGAGCGGCTTTGTTTTTTAGCATGCTTACAGCTCCCTGATGTGTACATCAGTAAGTGTGCTGGCATGTGGATGTAGATGTTAATTGTATATGCAACCACTCTGCATGTGTTTACAGAGGAACAGTAGTGCAGTTGGCAATGACTGCAGTAATGTTTCATTCAGACATGATAATGAGATGTTCAGTGTAGCTTAATCATGTCTCTGAATTGCAGAATATCACCATTGTGCTACTGAACACAGTGGCATTGCCTAGATAGCACTGGTGGTGATGTGTACCTAGCACTGGTGGTGATGTGTACCTGAATCCCAGACATTTTCAACAACCGTTACTGGTGGCAATCATACTTCCCATTATTATTTTTGTTTACCCGCACTCCTCACTTGCTACTGAAAAGGAAAAGCGGTTTTAAAAATGCCTGCAGGTTTATTCCAGTTACATAATTTAATTGCCATCTTAACAAAAAGTAACCGGTTTCTAAATTCTGTAGGACTACTCTACTACATTTTCTTCTAAATCTTTCATGCTCAAGAATTTGCTTTTGATAATTATGAAAAAATATCTGACCTGTACTGCTGTTACTGTGACAGAATTTTAGCCCAGTTTCCCCTTTTTTTACAGAGAATTTTAGGATTTCTCATTTAATGTTATTTCACTTTTTCCTTACTCTAGCAAATATTTGTTATATACAATGAATGCTCATACTATATTGCAGCAGATTGACTTCAATTTTTCTTTCAATATGTTTCTTTATTTTGGGTCATGGACAAAGGTGAATAAAAAAAAAAATTAAAAATAAAAACATTTTTGACTTGTCAAAATCTTGACTTTATTTCAATACATATTTATTTTTATTACAGCAGAAAGATCTTTGAATAGGTGCATTTGAAAATATTCACTTACAGAGCCATAGCTATGTCATCTGGCAACCTGTGTAGTTTCAAAAAATGAATTGCCAAAGCAGACGAAAAAATTAATAATGAATAATAAAAAATGGAGCCACAGTCCACAGCTACCACCACTTTTACTAATGTTCTTGGTACCTCAGCGGCTTGCCTTCTAGGGAACAAATTACATCCATCAGATAAGCCTTATATATTAACCACAATTATTCAAACAATTGCGTACAATTTGCCAAAACACATCCAATTGAAAATGCTCCACCAACCAATACAATGAATTCCCCCATTTTTAAAGGCATTCAATACAATTCAAGTACATATTAAATGCAACCATTGACACTAAAAAAACAGACAATCCCGAGCATCTCCCCATCATAATTCAACATTTAAAAAACATTACATATCATTGCATTTTTATACACATGAAAACATGTTTATTTTTTCAATAAAAATTTTTAAAATTATTTCAATATACTTAAATGTGCTGAAATACTGGAGGATGTGTTCATCCCAAGGAGAAAATATTTTATATATTGAAATCTAACTCCAAATGTAACTCATTGTGCCAAAGAGTCTTATAATTAATGATATATCTGGGTCTCCATTTTCAATAAAAGATGCACAAAATCTACCCCCCTGCACAGAATGTGGTTTGGACAAAACACTAAAAAAAAGCTCTGATTTTGATCAGCATGTGCAGAATGAAAAACCTGCACAGCTGGGCTGTCTAACCTTGCATTTCTTTTACCTCCCAAATGTCCCATTGTTCGCTTCTTCACCATTCTTTTTGTTTGCCCAATGTACCATTTTTACACCACAGCCTGTAATATACATCCCTCCACAGGTATTGCAATTAAAAAAAATGCATGACCATATCTTTCTTCCCATCGATCACAGAGCCCAGTAAGATTCTTGACCCGATCACAAACCATACATCTCCCCACAGGGGTAGGTTCCCACTTCTCCAATGCCTTTGTGACATCCCCTCAAAATTAATAATTCCCATAAATTGAGAAACCTGCTGTGGGACAAAACTATTTTCTCTGAGAAAATCTCGCCCACACTTTCATCTTGTTAAATAATTGGCCAAAATATAAAAAACAACTCCCTCAAAATTTTTAAAAAAGGAGGAAACTTATTAACAAAGAAAAAATTTCCCTCTTCTACCTCATCAACATTCTCCTTGAAATTTTCACTAAGTTCCTGTCTCCTACGGTGAACACTTTTCCCCTCTATGGATGACCCCTTACTTTCATCTCTGCTTTTCTTAATGTCTCCAAATAACTCCTGCTTGCTAACCAGTGTATCCCTTTGTTAAACTCACATTCTAACTGCATTTTGTCAGATGTATTATTAAAAATACGCTTTTACTCACCGTATGGTAAAGGATCAATAAGATATGGAGTTGTGCATGCTATCTGCACAAAGAAAGTTGTTCACTGCTGTTTCTTTAAAATAAGGCCTAAAAGAAAAGTGCAGCTGTGAACACTTACCATAAATGTAGATGTTAGTGTAGTCACTGTTGCAGTCATCACACCTGGGTTGTCTGCCTGCAGGTAGCCCTCAGTTGGCCCGAATACCAGAGTCTTAGTATTTCTGCATCGGAAGCTGTCGCTACTTCCATGATGTCAGGTCATCAGGGGTATAAAACAGGCAGTTGACACCATTAGATCAGTTTTTCTTTCCCCAAATGTTAGGAGCCCCCAAATAGGGAGCTAGTATATGGTGGGAAACACCACCAGTAAAAAGTAAATACCAATGCCATTAGGAATGGCCATACAGAGGAGAGGTAGAAAGACAGAGAAAACCAGGGGGCTGGAGGGAGGAAAACCAGGACTGCAACAGTGAATACACTCGAACATCTACATTTATGGTAAGTGTACACACAACTGCACTATGTTCTTCGTGTTTCACTGTTGCAGTCATCACACTTGGGTTGATTCCCAAAGCTGAGGAAGGGTGGAGGCAGTCAAGAAGTGTTAGGGCTTTCTAGTAGGCCTTCCAAGACTGCTGTAGCAAATCCAGCCCTGGATTTGGAAAAGATAGGCAAGTGGTAATGCTTGGTGAAGGCGTGTACAGAACTCCAGGTTGCAGCTTCCAGAATGTCCCTGGTAGAGACTCCCCTGAGAAATGCTGCAGAGGTGGAAGTAGCCCTAGTGGAATGAGGTCTGACCCCCTGTGGGGTAGGTTTTCCCTGGTGCTTGTAGCAGAAATAGATGCAGTGTACTATCCATTTGGAAATGGTTTGTTTTGAAATGGCCTTACCACCTGCCCCGGTAGTAAAGCTGACTAGCAGCTGGTCAGATTTTCTGAAAGGTTTAGTCCTGTCAAGGTACAACCTGAGCTGTCTATGCACGTCCAAGGAGTGCCGGAACCTTTCCCCTTTATTCTGAGGGTTAGGGAAGAAGGTTGGCAAATGGATGGATTGGTTTAGAGCCACACTAGACACCACCTTAGGCATAAAGGGCAGGTTAGTCCTCAGGGAAGCCCTTTCAGCATGGAAAATAATGAAGGATTCCACAGCCATTAGTGCCTGTAACTCAGACACTCTTCTTGCTGAAGTTGTGGCTAAAAGCAAGGCTGCTTTCCAAGAGAGGAATTCTAACTGCTGTGGCAGCAGATTCAAAAGGGGGAAGCGTGAGCTTTTCCAGTACAAATTTAAGGTCCCAGGCAGGGGTGGGTGCTCTCCCAGGGAGCCTTAAGTTGTTAGCCCGTCTCAGGAACTGTTTGATGAGAGGGTGAGAAAATAGAGGTGGCTCAGTATTATAATGAGCTGAGACGGCAGAGGCATGAATCTTAATGGAAGAGAAGGATAGGCCTATGTGGAGTAGCTCTGCTAGGTAATTCAAGATTAGAGGTAAGGAGGGCACTGCTGTGTCCTTCCCTTGAGACTGATTCCAAGAACAATATCTTTTCCACTTTTCCCATATTGGATTTCCTAGTACTAGGCTTTCTGGCTTCAAGAATGATGTCCAGCACCTGTTTGCAGAGGGTTGCTGGTGGGGTATTCAAGGGATAAGCCAGGCTGCAAGGTTTAGGGTTTGCAACTGTGGATGCAAAATCTGTCCCTCCTGCTGAGACAGTAGGGTAGGAGTCTGGTGAAGGTGCCAGGGTGGCACTGTTGTCAGGCTGCGTAAGAGTGGGTACCAGTGCTGGTATGGCCAGTCTGGGGCAATAAGAATTGCCCTTGGTCTGTCCTGTTTTATCTTGAGTAGTACTCTTGAGAGAAGGGGCAGAGGGGGAAAGGCATAAATTAAGAGGTTTTCCCATAGAAAGGATAGGGCATCCACCTTCCAGGCCCTGCTGTGAGGGTTCCTGGTGCAGTATTTGCTCAACTGGTAGTTCTCAGGGGAGGCAAAGAGGTCCATCTCCAGTGTCCCCCACCCCTGGATCAGAAGGTTGAAGGTGTTTGGCTCCAATTTCCACTAGTGTGGGTCTAGAAGATTTCTGCTTAAGTCGTCTGCCAGTGAATTTTGTTTGCCTGGCAGGAATTGAGCTTGTAGATGCACTTGGTTGCTCAAGGCTATGTTCTACAGGGCCATGGATAACCTGCAGAGTGGGTAAGAATGGGTTCCCTCCTGCTTGTTTATGTGCCACATAACTGTGGTGTTTGTTTTTATAAGCAGTTTTCCTGGAAGGATTAGGTATTTGAAGGCTGTCAGAGCATTCTGTACAGCTAGCATCTCTTTTTGATTCATAGGTTCATTGATGTGCAGGAGAATACGGCCTGGGTCCAGTAGCCCTGAATGCATTTTCCTGCCATGTGAGCCCTCCATGCACAGTCTGATGCATCTGTTGTCAGGGTTTGGGCGATGAGGGGTTTAGTGAAAAGCAGTCCCTTGTTGTGGTTGCATGCTTATGCCCACCAAAGGAACTCTGCCCTTAGACAAGGTATGATTGGAATGACTGTTTCCAGGTACTGAGAATATTGGCACCAAAGACTTTTTAAGTATCACTGAAGTTTCCTCATATGCAGTCTTGCATATGGAATTAGCAGAATACATGAGGCCATGAACCTTAGGGCTTGCAGTATTTTCCTTGCAGATAGCTGGGTTCTGGTTGCCATTTGTTTGAAGTAGTTTGTCAGATAGACCTGTTTTTCTGAAGTGAGAAATGTCGTATGGGAAGTTGTGTCCAAGCTTGCTCCCAGGAATACAACCTTCTGAGTGGGCACCAGTTGTGATTTATTTTCGTTGGTGTAACCCAATGAAGGGAGAAGGCTTTTTACAAATGGCAGGTGCTGAAGTAGCAATTCCTGACTGTCCGCCTGAATCAGGCAGTCATCCAAGTATGGAGAAATTTGGATATTTCACTGCCTGCAGTATGCAATGGCTGGAGCCAGGCACTTTGTGAATACTCTGGGCACAGTAGATAAGCCAAAGGGAAGTGCAGAGAACTGAAAGTGCATACAGCCTGCCCTGAAACATAGATATTTTCTGTAAGACTCCCTTATGGGGATGTGCAGATAAGCTTCTTTGAAGTCTAGAGTGACTAACTAGGCATCTTTGGCTAGCTAAGGGAAAAGCTGATGCAGGGTGCATCTTGGATTTTGGGACCACCAGAAAGGTGTTGAGAATTAATAGATCCAGGATTTGGTGCCAAGAGCCCTGTCTTCTGGGCACCAGGAACAGTCTGGAGTAGAAACTCTGCCCCCTTTGTTCTACTGGAACAGGTTGAATAGCTCTGATATTGAGCAGGGAAAGTACTTGCTTTTGAGCCTCTACCCACTTGGGGTTGGCAGTGAATGTAAGTAGAATTTGTACCCCTGGGATACAAATGTTTAGGACCTATCGGTCCTGAGTAAGGACATCCAGTTTTTTGCATGAAGGGCAAGTTTTCCTCATAGGGGCACAAGTAATTGAGCAGGGCTGGGAAGGATAATTGAAAAGTCATTGGGAACTTTTTTCCATAAGGGGTGTCTTACCACTCCCTGTTTCTGAGGTGGGGCACTCCATTGTTTAGATCTCTGCATACCCTGAGACTGTAGTCTGTGTGGCCTATTTCCCCTGGGTTTACTGCTTTTGATGGCATATAGCTATTAATTCTAACGAGAGCGGTGGGTTGTGAATGCTGCAGCAGGCAAGTACTGTAAGACATTAATCTGACTGGCTATTTACTTATGAATTGGTTCATTTTTTATGAATGAATTCTGCACATGTGACTGTTTTACATTGATTGGTCAACATCTAAGTTTTATATGGCTGTATTTTTGATGTTTCTGTGGTCTGATGTGATATGGTCTATTATTTACTGCAAAAGCGCTTACCAGTCTTTACTTTGTTTTATATTAAATTATTGCCTTTTTACCTGTGCAGAGCTTTTTTTTTTTTTTTTTTTTTACAGTACTGTTTTGTACTTTCTGCTGTGGTGGCATAGAGCGGCTTTGTTTTTTAGCATGCTTACAGCTCCCTGATGTGTACATCAGTAAGTGTGCTGGCATGTGGATGTAGATGTTAATTGTATATGCAACCCCTCTGCATGGGTTTACAGAGGAACAGTAGTGCAGTTGGCAATGACTGCAGTAATGTTTCATTCAGACATGATAATGAGATGTTCAGTGTAGCTTAATCATGTCTCTGAATTGCAGAATATCACCATTGTGCTACTGAGCACAGTGGCATTGCCTAGATAGCACTGGTGGTGATGTGTACCTAGCACTGGTGGTGATGTGTACCTGAATCCCAGACATTTTCAACAATCGTTACTGGTGGTAATCATACTTCCCATTATTATTTTTGTTTACCCACACTCCTCACTTGCTACTGAAAAGGAAAAGCGGTTTTAAAAATGCCTGCAGGTTATTCCAGTTACATGATTTAATTGCCATCTTAACAAAAAGTAGCCTGTTTCTAAATTCTGTAGGACTACTCTACTACATTTTCTTCTAAATCTTTCATGCTCAAGAATTTGCTTTTGATAATTATGAAAAAATATCTTACCTGTACTGCTGTTATTGTGACAGAATTTTAGCCCAGTTTCCCCTTTTTTACATGGATTTTTAGGATTTCTCATTTAATGTTATTTCACTTTTTCCTTACTCTAGCAAATATTTGTTATATACAATGAATGCTCATACTATATTGCAGCAGATTGACTTCAATTTTTCTTTCAATATGTTTCTTTATTTTGGGTCATGGACAAAGGTGAATAAAAAAAAAATAAAAAATAAAAACATTTTGACTTTCCAAAATATTGACTTTATTTCAATACATATTTATTTTTATTACAGCAGAAAGATCTTTGAGTAGGTGCATTTGAAAATATTCACTTACAGAGCCATAGCTATGTCATCTGGCAACCTGTGTAGTTTCAAAAAATGAATTGCCAAAGCAGATGAAAAAATGAATAGTGAATAATAAAAAAACGGAGCCACGGTCCACAGCTACCACCACTTTTACTAATGTTCTTGGTACCTCAGCGGCTTGCCTTCTAGGGAACAAATTACATCCATCAAATAAGCCTTGTATATTAACCACAATTATTCAAACAATTGCATACAATTTGCCAAAACACATCCAACTGAAGATGCTCCACCAACCAATACAATGAATTCCCCCATTTTTAACTGAATTCAATACAATTCAAGTACATATTAAATGCAACCATTGACACTAAAAAAGCAGACAATCCCGAGCATCTCCCCATCATAATTCAACATTTAAAAAACATTACATATCATTGCATTTTAATACTCATGAAAACATGTTTACTTTTTCAAAAAAATTTTTTTAAATTATTTCAGTATACTTAAATGTGCTGAAATACCGGAGGATGTGTTCATCCCAAGGAGAAAATATTTTATATATTGAAATCTAACTCCAAATTTAACCCATTGTGCCAAAGAGTCTTATAATTAATTATATATCTGGGTCTCCATTTTCAATAAAAGATGCACAAAATCTACCCCCCTGCACAGAATGTGGTTTGGACAAAACACTAAAAAAAGCTCCGAGTTTTATCAGCATGTGCAGAATGAAAAACCTGCACAGCTGGGCTGTCTAACCTTGCATTTCTTTTACCTCCCAAATGTCCCATTGTTCGCTTCTTCACCATTCTTTTTGTTTGCCCAATGTACCATTTTTACACCACAGCCTGTAATATACATCCCTCCACAGGTATTGCAATTAAAAAAAATGCATGACCATATCTTTCTTCCCATCGATCACAGAGCCCAGTAAGATTCTTGACCCAATCACAAACCATACATCTCCCCACAGGGGTAGGTTCCCACTTCTCCAATGCCTTTGTGACATCCCCTCAAAATTAATAATTCCCTTAAATTGAGAAACCTGCTGTGGGACAAAACTATTTTCTCTGAGAAAATCTCGCCCACACTTTCATCTTGTTAAATAATTGGCCAAAATATAAAAAACAACTCCCTCAAAATTTTTAAAAAAGGAGGAAACTTATTAACAGAGAAAATTTTTCCCTGTTCTACCTCACCAACATTCCTGTTTCTCCTTGAAATTTTCACTAAGTTCCTGTCTCCTACGGTGAACACTTTTCCCCTCTATGGATGACCCTTACTTTCATCTCTGCTTTTCTTAATGTCTCCAAATAACTCCTGCTTGCTAACCAGTGTATCCTTTTGTTAAACTCACATTCTAACTGCATTTTGTCAGATGTATTATTAAAAATACGCTTTTACTCACCGTATGGTAAAGATTCAAGATATGGAGTTGTGCATGCTATCTGCACAAATAAAGTTGTTCACTGCTGTTTCTTTAAAATAAGGCCTAAAAGAAAAGTACAGCTGTGAACACTTATCATAAATGTAGATGTTAGAGTGTATTCACTGTTGCAGTCATCACACCTGGGTTATCTGCTTGCAAGTAGCCCTCAGTCAGCCCGAATACCAGAGTCTTAGTATTTCTGCATCGGAAGCTGTCGCTACTTCCATGATGCCAGGTCATCAGGGGTATAAAACAGGCAGTTGACACCATTAGATCAGTTTTTCTTGCCCCAAATGTTAGGAACCCCCAAATAGGGAGCTAGTATATGGTGGGGAACACCACCAGTAAAACGTAAATACCAATGCCATCAGGAATGGCCATACAGAGGAGAGGTAGAAAGACAGAGAAAGCCAGTGGGCTGGAGGGAGGGAAACCAGGACTGCAACAGTGAACAAACTTTAACATCTACATTTATGGTAAATGTACACAACTGTACTATGTTCTTCGTGTTTCACTGATGCAGTCATCATACTTGGGTTGATTCCCAAAGCGGAGGAAGGGTGGAGGCAGTCAAGAAGTAGGGCTTGCAAGACTGCTGTAGCAAATCCAGCTCTGGATTTAGAAAATATTGTTAAGTGGTAATGCTTGGTGAATGTGTGTACAGAACTCAAGTTGCAGCTTCCAGAATGTCCCTGATAGGGACTCCCCTGAGGAATGCTGCAGAGCTGGAAGTAGCCCTAGTGGAATGAGGTCTGATCCCCTGTGGGGTAGGTTTCCCATGGTGCTTTTAGCAGAAATGGATACAGTGTGCTATCCATTTAGAAATGGTTTGTTTTGAAATGGCCTTCCTCTGCCCCTAGCAAAGCTGACTAGCAGCTGGTCAGATTTTCTGAACGGTTTAGCCTGTCAAGGTAGAACCTAAGCTGTCTGTGGACGTCCAAGGAGTGCAGGATCCTTTCCCCTTTATTCGGAGGGTTAGGGAAGAAGGTTGGCAAATGGATTGATTGGTTTAGAGCCACACTGGACACCACCTTAGGCATAAAGGCAGGTTAGTCCTAGGAAACCCTGTCAGCATGGAAAATAATGAAGCGTTCCACAGCCATTAGTGCCTGTAACTCCGACACTGTTCTTGCTGAGTGTGGCTAAAAGCAAGGCTGTTTCCAAGAGAGGAATTTTAACTGCTGGCAGCAGGTTCAAAAGGGGAAGCGTGAGCTTTTCCAGTACAAAGTTAAGGTCCCAGGCAGGGGTGGGTGCTTCTAGGGGCCTTAATTGTTAGCCCTCAGAAACTGTTTGATGAGTGGGTGGAAAATAGAGGAGGCTCAGTATTATAATGAGCAGAGATGGCAGAGGCATGTATCTTAATGGAAGAGAAGGATAGGCCTTTGGAGTAGGCTCTGCTAGGTAATCAGGATTAGAGGTAAGGAGGGCACTGCTGTGTCCTATCCTTGAACTGATCCAAGAAAAATCTTTTCCACTTTTCCGCATAGGATTTCCTAGTACTAGGCTCTGGCTTCAAGAATGATGTCCAGCACCTGTTTGCAGAGGGTAGCAGTGGTATTCAAGCTGGATAAGCCAGTGCTGGTTGCAACTGGGATGCAAACCTGCCCTGGTGTTGGGACAGAAGATTTGGAGTCTGAGGTAAAAGCCAAGGGGCTTGAAAGATTTTCAGTGTTGGGTACCAGAGACTGTCGAGGCCAATTTGGGGCCAGTAAATTATCATCTTGGGCTTGTCCTGTTGATCTTAATAACACCCATGGAAGAAGAGGTAGAGGGGAAAGGCATATCCAAGAGGTTTCTCCAACTGAATGATAGTGCATCCACTTTCCAGCTGCTGTGGAATGTCCTGTGCAAAAATCTGGTTGATGGTTGAGGGGATGCAAAGATCTATGTGAGGCAGCCCCAGACTGCTGTAATCATCTTGAATATTGTGTCCAGCATCCATTCGTGGGCTGACAGGTTCCTGCTCAGACTGTCTGCCAGAAGTTTTGTTTCCCTGGTAGGAACTGAGCTTGTGGTCCACTTTGCAAGCTGAGCTGTGTTCCATAGAGTCATGGCTAGTCTGCAAAGGTAGGAGTGTGAACCCCTTGCTTGTTTATGTACCACATAACTGTGGTGT
Source organism: Protopterus annectens (assembly GCF_019279795.1). Classification (NCBI taxonomy): domain Eukaryota; kingdom Metazoa; phylum Chordata; order Ceratodontiformes; family Protopteridae; genus Protopterus; species Protopterus annectens. Next base: position 949,250,730 of record NC_056741.1, on the reverse strand, counting down.
TGTCTGTCTGTATCAGTAGTTGTCCTGGTTGTAGAAGATCCCTGAAGGCCAAGAGAGCATTCTGAACAGCTAACATTTCCTTTATATTGATATGAAGGTGCTTCTGATCCTTTGTCCAAAGGTCTTGCAGACATTTTCCCTGCAAATGGGCTCCCCATGCGTAATCTGAGGCATCCGTGGTTAGTATCTGGCTGACTGGAGGCAGACTGAAGGCTTTCCCTTTGTTGTGAATATATGCCTTGGTCCACCAAAGGAATTCCTTTTGTAGACATGGCAGGATGGTGATCTGTGTGTCTAGACTGTGGCAATGCTGGGACCATACACTTTTTAGGTACCACTGTATTTTCCTCATATGTAGTCTTGCATATGGTATGAGAAGGATGCAGGAGGCCATGTAACCCAAAGCATGCAGGAATTTCCTTGCAGATAGTTGAGTTAGTGACGCCAAGGTTTTGAAAGTTGAAGCCAGCTGTAATTGTTTTTCGGATGTCAGAAATGCCATCTGGGTTGTTGTGTTTAGAAGAGCACCCAGAAAAGTTATTTGTTGTGAGGGTGTCAAATTTGACTTTTTTATGTTCACAGTGAATCCCAGGAACTTGAGAAGATTCTGAACAAATTCTAGATGCTGGAGTAAGACATCCTTGCTGTCTGCTTGAATAAGACAGTCGTCCAGATAAGGGTAAATCTGAATTCCCTTGAGTCTGCAAAAAGCTACTACTGGTGCCAGGCATTTGGTGAAGACCCTGGGCGCAGTAGACAATCCAAAGGGCACCCAGAGAATTGGTAATGCCTCGAGCCGGCCTTGAACCTGAGGTATTTTCTGCACTCCTGTCTGATGGGAATGTGTAAATAAGCCTCCTTTAAATCCAGTGTTACCATCCATGCATTTTTGCTCAACATTGGCAGTAGTTGCTGTAGAGTAAGCATCTTGAATTTTGGTATCTCCAGGAAAGTGTTCAAGACTGACAGATCCAGGATGGGTCTCCATGAATTTTTCTTTCTGGGGACTAGAAAGAGCCTTGAGTAAAACCTTGCCCCATTTCTGAAAGTGGAACCAGTTCTATGGCCCTCATAGCCATGAGGCTTCCACCTGGTTTAAGGCCTCTGACCATTGATGTTTTGGAGGTCTGGCCATCCGCTTGGTCTTGATAGGGTATGAAATGGAATTTGTAACCTCTTGAAACCACATCCAGAACCCACTTGTCTTGGGTTATGCAAGTCCAATTTAGCTGAAAAAGAGAGTTTTCCTCCGAGGGGGGCTTCCAGGAAAGAAGTTCCCGCAGCCCAGCAGGGGGAGTCATTGAGCCTGTTTTCTATGAGTTTGAGACCTGTCCTCTCCACCCATAGGGGTGGAAGCAGTCCACTGTCTTGATCTGCAAAGGGGGTCTGCTTTGAGGCCTTCCTCTGGAGCGTCTATATCTACCCCTCTGAGGCCTGTCTGAATAGGGAAAGGACCAATTTTTAGTTGGCCAATTCCTACTAAATCTGGGGGGCTGTACTTGTAACAAATCTTAACATTTGCATGGATTTGCCTTATCCTCCATCTTCTTTATCACCTCTTCAGCCTTAGATCCAAACAAAACATTATGCTGAACAGGAGCATCCAGTAATTAGCTTTACTTGATCAGGCAAGTTTTGTTCCTTTAACCAAGCATGCCTTCTAATGACTGTGCCAGAGGCAGCGCCACAAGAAGCCTCCAAGGCATCAAACCACAGTGTAAACCATGCTTCCCACTTGTTCAGTGGCATGCATCAATCATGTAATTCCTTAAAATACCTAAGCAAACATTTTCTTTGTAATGGAGGAGAAGGATAGGCCTCTGCGGAGTAGCTCTGCTAGGTAATCCAGGATTAGAGGTAAGCCGGGCACTGCTGTGTACTTCTCTTGAGACTGATTCCAAGAACAATATCTTTTCCACTTTTCAGCATAGGATTTCCTAGTACTAGGCCTTCTGGCTTCAAGAATGATGTCCAGCACCTGTTTGCAGAGGGTTGCTGGTGGGGTATTCAAGGGATAAGCCAGGCTGCAAGGTTTAGGGTTTGCAATTGTGGATGCAAAATCTGTCCCTCCTGCTGAGACAGTAGGGTAGGAGTCCGGTGAAGGTGCCAGGGTGGCACTGTTGTCAGGCTGCGTAAGAGTGGGTACCAGTGCTGGTATGGCCAGTCTGGGGCAATAAGAATTGCCCTTGGCCTGTCCTGTTTTATCTTGAGTAGTACTCTTGAGAGAAGGGGAAGAGGGGAAAGGCATAAATTAAGAGGTTTTCCCATAGAAAGGATAGGGCACCCACCTTCCAGACCCTGCTGTGAGGGTTCCTGGTGCAGTATTTGCTCAAATGGTGGTTGTCAGGGGAGGCAAAGAGGTCCATCTCCAGTGTCTCCCACCCCTGGATCAGAAGGTTGAAGGTGTTTGGCTCCAATTTCCACTAGTGTGGGTCTAGAAGATTTCTGCTTAAGTCGTCTGCCAGTGAATTTTGTTTGCCTGGCAGGAATTAAGCTTGTAGATGCACTTGGTTGCTCAAGGCCATGTTCCACAGGGCCATGGCTAACCTGCAGAGTGGGTAAGAATGGGTTCCCTCCTGCTTGTTTATGTACCACATAACTGTGGTGTTTGTTTTTATAAGCAGTTGTCCTGGAAGGATTAGGTATTTGAAGGCCGTCAGAGCATTCTGTACAGCTAGCATCGCTTTTTGATTGCTGTGCAGGAGAATACGGCCTGGGTCCAGTAGCCCTGAATGCATTTGCCTGCCATGTGAGCCCTCCACGCACAGTCTGATGTGTCTGTTGTCAGGGTTTGGGCAGTGAGGGGTTGAGTGAAAAGCAGTCCCTTGTTGTGGTTGCATGCTTCTGCCCACCAAAGGAACTCTGCCCTTAGACAAGGTATGATTGGAATGACTGTTTCCAGGTACTGAGAATATTGGCACCAAAGACTTTTTTAAGTATCATTGAAGTTTCCTCATATGCAGTCTTGCATATGGAATTAGCAGAATACATGAGGCCATGAGCACTAGGGCTTGCAGTATTTTCCTTGCAGATAGCTGGGTTCTGGAGCCATTTGTTTGAAGTAGTTTGTGAGATAGACCTGTTTTTCTGAAGTGAGAAATGCCATCTGGGAAGTTGTGTCCAAGCTTGCTCCCAGGAATACAATCTTTTGACTGGGCACCAATTGTGATTTCTTTTTGTTGATGGTGTACCCCAATGTAGAGAGAAGGCTTTTTACAAATGGCAGGTGCTGATGTAGCAATTCCTCACTGTCCGCCTGAATCAGGCAGTCATCCAAGTATGAGAAAATTTGGATACTTCTTTGCCTGCAGTATGCAATGGCTGGAGCCAGGCAATTTGTGAATACTCTGGGCATAGTAGATAAGCCAAAGGGAAGTGCAGAGAACTGATAGTGCATACAGCCTGCCCTAAAACAGATATTTTCTGTATGACTCCCTTATGGGGATGTGCAGATAAGCTTCTTTGAAGTCTAGAGTGACTAACTAGGCATCTTTGGCTAGCTTAGGGAAAAGCTGATGCAGGATGCATCTTGAATTTTGGGACCACCAGCAAGGTGCTGAGAATTAATAGATCCAGGATTTGGTGCCAAGAGCCCTGTTTTCTGGACACCAGGAACAGTCTGGAGTAGAAACCCTGCCCCCTTTGTTCTACTGAAACAGGTTGAATAGCTCTGATATTGAGCAGGGAAAGTACTTGCTTTTGAGCCTCTACCTACTTGGGGTTGGCAGTGAATGGAAGTAGAATTTGTACCGCTGGGATACAAATGTTTAGGACCCATCGGTCCTGAGTAAGGACATCCAGTTTTTTGCATGAAGGGCAAGTTTTCCTCATAGGGGCACAAGTAATTGAGCAGGGCTGGGAAGGATAATTGAAAAGTCATTGGGAACTTTTTCCATAAAGGGGCGTCTTACCACTCCCTGTTTCTGAGGTGGGGGCACTCCATTGTTTAGATCTCTGCCTACCCTGAGACTGTAGTCTGTGTGGCCTGTTTCCCCTGGGTTTGGTCTGGGAAGGCCAGGAAGGGGCTGGAAAGGACCAGTTTTTTGAAGGCCAATGCCTACTGAATCTGGGTGGTTGCACTTGTAAGAATTCTTTGACAGTTTACAATGATTTAGCTTTTTTCTTCCATCTTTTTAAGAACTTCTTCTGCTTTGGTGACAAACAAACAGTCCTTATTTAAAGGAGTGTCTAGTAATTTGGATTTGACATGATCTGGCAAGATTTGTTCCTTCAGTCAAGCATGCCTTCTCAGTACAGACCCAGTGACTGCAGCCCTGCAAGATGCTTCTAGGGCATCAAAGCCACACTGCAAAGTATGCTTACTAACGTGGTTTGCAGAATGCATTAGCTCTTGTAAATTTTTATTTTCTGCACAATCTGGAAGTAACACCATTTTTTGTTTAATTAGTTCCATAATATGTTGCTGGTACTTCAGCATGTGAAACTGGCAATTCAATGCCCTGATGGCAAGAGTTGCAGAGGTATATACCTTCTTACCTCATCTATCTAAAGCTCTGAAATCCCTGTCCGAAAGGGTAGGATTTTTGGCTGTAGTAGCCTTAATACCTTTAGGTACCTGGGAAATGGTCTCTGGATCCGCAGTAGGATTCTTGAAGAGAAATTTGTGGGAATCATGTACTCTGTAGTACCTGTCAGGTTTCCTAGGGGCTGGGGGTAATTTTGGATAGACTTTGGATTCCCCGTGAAATGCTCTCAAACATGCAAGGTTCAGGGAAGAAAGTCCGTGCTAACTTTTTGGTCAGAGGATGTCTTGGCTCTGCACGAATCTCTCAAGGCGGTTTCACCAAAGAAGTCCCTGGAGGCAGAGGGGAACGGATTCCTCTGCATCTGAATCCTCACAGGCTGATAAGAGCATGTCCTGATAATCAGAAGGGTCAGAGTCGTCGGACTCCTGGTCTGTAGAATCAGCAGGAAACTCAATTCTTTGTCTTTTAGCAGGGGAAGGCTAGCTTCCTCTAATTAGGGTAATAAGGTCTTCAGCCATTCTAAGCATTTGTTTTTGCAGCATGGAAGCTTGAGCATGCACTTTGGTTGTTGGTTTTCTAGGTGTAGTGTGTACTCTGGGCTTAAGAAACTCGGAAGTCGTCGGTTTGATTTGAACATCTGTAGGTCAGAATACACCTTCAGAACCCGGTGTCTGCACAGCGGCTCTGGACTCATCCAAGGCAGAGACATCTGCAGGTTCCATAGTTGAAGAAGCATCTTGTGGCATACCGGACTCTGAATGAGTCTCAGTAGAGGCCTGCGAATCCACAGAAGTGGGCATCAAGGTCTGCAAAGGTGCCTCACTGGAAGTTGCAGCCCGGACTGACTACTAGCTTGGCAAGCGTTGTCTGCAGTTTTGGACCTATCTGGTCTGTGTCTCATCTTTATCTTGTAATGTTTCGAATGATTGGTGATCGAGCTGACATCAAAACCATTTCGCAATACCAGAGGACAGAGCGTGAAAATTTGATGACGAATAACCCGGCGATGAATGGTTCGAGCATTAAAACAAGGCAGAAAACCGACGGCGGGGCGTCCGGTCTGAGCCCTAAACAATTGGCCTTGATAAGAATAAGAAAACCTCTGAGGTATTTGCTCCCACAGAGCAAGACAATTGTTAACTTTTTCTAACATTGGTTAGAGCAAGAAAAAAGGATCCCCAATGGGGCACTTAGCTTTATAAGACTTTAGGATTACAAACTTGAAAACGAAAATCTCAGGTAGCGGCCAACCGGCACTTGCAAACTACTTCTGCTTTGGGCTCCTCCTTGGTAAGAAAGACTGATGTAATGGTGTCGGCTGCCTGTTTTATACTTCGATGACCTGACATCAGGGAAGAAGCGACAGCATCCGACACAGAAATGCTAAGACTCTGGTAGTCGGGCTGACTGAGGGCTACCTGCAGGCAGATAACCCAAGTGTGAAGACTGCAACAGTGAAACACGAAGAACATCATTGTCATCATCTCCAACAAAATATTCAATATCAAGGAACTGCATCACTTCCTTGTGAGTCTTATGTGTAAATTCTAATCCACATGTATTATGATGCAACTCCTCCACAAACCTGTCAAATTCACTTATGTCACCCTTACAGATGAAAATCAAATCTGTGTAACGTTTGGAAATGACCCATGCCAAGAATAGAAACCGCTATTGTAAATGTACAAATTCTCAAAAAAACCCATAAAAATAATTGCATAGGAGGGGGCAAAAGATGCCCCCATAGCTGTACCTTCCCTTCTGCAAAAAGTAAGATTTTTCAAATAAAAAATATTTATGAGTTAAAGCAAATTCCAACAGTTGTAACAAAAACTAGTTCTTGGTCCTTCACCCTTGATTCTTCCTACTGCTTCCAACCCCCCCTCTTGTTAATACTGGTATATAATGATTTCACATCCAAACTAGCTCAATAAAAGTCCTTTTGCCACTGCATACCCTCAATAGGTCAGCAAATTCCTTACTATTCTCAATGTGTGAAGGAATCTTAACCAAAAACTTTTTCAAATGGGCATCCAAAAATATGCCCACATTCTGTAAATACCGGGGGGGTGTCATCAAATTTTTATGGACTTGGGGATTACAAAAAAATTGTCATTTTTTGATGTTTTATGTACAGTTCCCTACAAGGGGGAAGAAACCAGTCTTTCCTCTGATAATTCCAACAAAAAACTATTATATTGCACAGTGGAGTTGTGTGCCAATTTCTGACATACATTACTATCCTGTAACAAAACTTTAGCCATTCTGTTATAACCACACAAACATAATAACCCAATTACTCCCATTTATCAGCTTGAACATAAAAATACTCATTTTTTAAATCACGTACTTGTTGCAAAGCTTTCCACTCATTTTTATTTAAATTATACATTTTTTTTACTACTAGAAAATTTCAAATATGCATGCTCAATTTGCTTACATAATATTTTCTCAAACATGTTTATGGCTGTGGAAATCCTAGTAGGGTTAAAAGAACTAACGTGAGGAACACGACTGAGTAGTTTCCCAAACTAGAACCCCCCCAACTCAAAGTTCATAACCAAATGTTATGGCCCTTTAAATGTAGCAAACTGCTTGCTGTAGTCACTACATCATACTTGCACAATGAACACTTCTGCTGTGACTGCAAAGGCAGTATCAGCATTCAGTTATCAAACCCCATCACGGCCTAATAAATCAATACTAGTACTGCACTCGCACACCAGTGGTAACTGCCGAGTGCACGTTCTTGACAGTTTTCAGGCACCTCCGTCATACCATCCTAGTTACAGCTCAGATCACTTGACTTTCTGTGTAACACACGTATTATTACAATGCAAAAAGATTATTTTTGCCTGTTGCAAACTCATCTGAGAACATCGAGCAACATGACCTACATAAGGGAGATGTATATCACCCTTACATCAGTACCTAGCAAGTAAAGTCAAAGTGAACTTTACTGGGTACTTACGTAAGGTCTGTATCACATTATCAAACTTCCAAAACATCAAACACCATAAGCTCACTTGGAATAAATGATATAATCAAATCTCAGTACCGGGTTTTTTCCCTGGAAAATTTTGCTGTTAAACAAACACACACAAACCAAAAATCTGTGGGGCTTTGCACCTGACTTAAATATACCAACTGATCACCACAGTGGAGGAAATAGACAGAACAGCCAAATTTTGCTAAGAATTAGATGTTCCATTCGCAGCATTCAGTTTTGTGTTCAATATAATGCTGTTCTGCATTATTTGCTTTTGCAGTTATGATGTATCCTTATGTATTTCGCACCATTACGGAAAAACAGCTGTTCTCCAGGCCTTACTTGTGTGGAAAAACAATGGGGTTGTCCTGCAAAATGTAACATTTCCATAAAGAAGTCCAACTTTGCCCCTTTAAAAGGGTGGATTACAGTTTTGGGCATCTGAAACACTGACAACATTATAGGTTTGTTTGGGGTTTACACAACTCAACTGTTAATATCATGAATAGACTTCACTGTTTGAAAACGGTTTTAACACATGGATGTATACTTGCACAATATGTTACTGTTTTGTTAACAGTCAAAAGTATGATGCAGTGTTATGTACGTAAAATGTGGATTTTTCTGTTTCCAGAAACTGCAGCAAACCAATTTTAGCAGCAGTCAAGGTTTTCGGAAATTCTACCTTTTTGATGCAGCTGTTGCAGTACATAAACAGTTTGCATTACATGCTTACTCATGGCCACTTTACTTTTCAGTTTTAGTTTCCAACTTTATATGCGGAACTAAATCCAATAAAACTGTGTTCCCGGTGCAATTTGTTTTCCCCAGAAGTGTTGAAATTTAGATCCAGGATTTGGTGCAAGAGACGTTAGGACGGACTCGATAGAACCCGGCATATCTGTGAAGTGAAACTGAAGAAATAGATGCCTGATCAGAAGAGTCATAATCCAATTCCTGCCTTGGCCTTTTTATCTGGAGGGGATGTGAACCCCTAATCATGGTAAGCCACTCCTTCACCCTCTTGAGTAACTGTTTTTTGGGATTTGGGGTCCCGATCAGAAGAGGCTCATGGGCTGAAGTCTTAGATTTGGAAGGAAAGTCTTTGCCTTTATCAGAAGCTGTGTGAGGCCTAAATTTCCCTCGGAAGTCGGGTACCTGCACAGCGGCTCCGGACCCATCCAAGGGAGCATTGTCCGAAGGTCCTGCAGCTGAAGTACTCAAAGGCCTAGTTGTCCACCGTGGGGAGTCCGCTTCGCAATCGGTTCTGAAATGGCTGACGACAGGCGGCCGTGAAAGCGCCTTTCACTGATGACGCGTCAACCTGAAGCTGGCTCTGCTTGTAAAATCGTCGTCTGTTTTGGACCTCGGAGGCCTGTTCTTTATCCTTGCGTCGTTTGTGAACTCCGTAGTCGGGAAGCGTGTCCAACTGACATTTTGTACATTAAATCGCCTACGAAATAATGAAATGCAAAATCGTACTCTCACGCCAATCGCATGACGCTGGTTAAATCTAGCACAAAACCGACAACCAAAGCTGCACGCCGTGGTAGTCAGAGGCCTCTCCAAACAAGGAATACAGTAAGAATGGAAACTTATGAGGTATTTGCTTCCCTCAAGAAATGCAATTATTAACTTTTTCTGACATCGGACTGGAGCAAGAAAAAAAGTTTCCCCAACGGGGTACTTAGCTTTGAGTAGAAGAAGTAAATCTTCAGACTGAAGTACGAAAAATTGTCAGGAGTCAGCCGACCGGCACTTGCGAACTGCTTTCACCGCACGGCAAGAAAGACTGGAGAACATGGCATCGGCTGCCAGCTTTGTACTCCTGGCGCACTGACGCCAGGGAGCATGGCTGAGCAGCCAATGCCGGACCCAGACTTTGGGATTCTGGCTGACCGAGGACTGCCTGCCGGCAGGGGAGAACCCTACAGTGATGAATGCAACAGTGAAACACGATGAACATGTAAAATCCTCTTGAGGGGAGGCAGAGGGAATGGATTCCTCTGCATCTTAATCCTCACAGGTTGATAAGAGCATGTCCTGATAATCAGAAGGGTCAGAATCATCGGACTCCTGGTCTGTAGAATCAGCAGGAAACTCAATTCTTTGTCTTTTAGCAGGGGAAGGCTAGCTTCCCCTAATTAGGGTAATAAGGTCTTCAGCCATTCTAAGCATTTGTTTTTGCGGCATGGAAGCTTGAGCATATGCTTTGGTTGTTGGTTTTCTAGGTGTAGTGTGTACTCTGGGCTTAGGAAACTCGGTAATTTTGGCTAAAAAAGTCGTCTGTTTGATTTGAACATCGGTAGGTCAGAATACACCTTCAGAACCCGGTGTCTGCACAGCGGCTCTGGAACCATCCAAGGCAGAGACATCTGCAGGTTCCATAGTTTAAGAAGCATCTTGCGGCATACCGGACTCCGAATGAGTCTCAGTAGAGGCCTACGAATCCACAGAAGTGGGCATCAAGGGCTGCAAAAGTGCCTCACTGAGTATCGGCGGAGTGGTGACTAGCTTAGCGGAAACGCTGTCTGCAGTTTTGGACCTATGCGGTCTGTCTCTGTCTTTATCTTTATGTCTTTTCGAAAGATCAGTAGTCAAATGGCTTATCAAAGCCATTTCACAATACAGAGAACAAGAGCGAAAGAATTTAGTGACAAAGATAGCCCGGCGATGAATGGTTCAGGCATTAAAACAAGGCAGAAAACCGACAGCGAGGGACGTCGGAGTCTGGGCCTAAACAGGTGACGCATTAATGAAAACCTCTGAGGTATTTGCTTTCCACAGGCAAGACAATTGTTAACTTTTTCTGACATCGGTTAGAGCAAGAAAAAAAGGATCCCCAATGGGGCACTTAGCTTTATAAGACTTCAGGATTACAAACTTGAAAACAAAAATTTCAGGTAGCGACCAACCGGCACTTGCAAACTACTACTGCTTTGGGCTCCTCCTTGGTAAGAAAGACTGATGTAATGGTGTCGGCTGCCTGTTTTATACCCCCAATGACCTGACGTCATGGAAGAAGCGACAGCATCCGACACAGAAATACTGAGACTCTGGTATCCGGGCCGACTGAGGGCTAACTGCAGGCAGATAACCCAAGTGTGAAGACTGCAACAGTGAAACACAAAGAACATCATTGTCATTATCTCTCACAAAATATTCAATATCAAGGAACTGCATCACTTCCTTGTGAGTCTTATGTGTAAATTCTAATCCACATGTATTATGATGCAACTCCTCCACAAACCTGTCAAATTCACTTATGTCACCCTTACAGATGAAAATCAAATCTGTGTAACGTTTGAAAATGACCCATGCCAAGAATAGAAACCGCTATTGTAAATGTACAAATTCTCAAAAAAACCCATAAAAATAATTGCATCGGAGGGGGCAAAAGATGCCCCCATAGCTGTACCTTCCCTTCTGCAAAAAGTAAGATTTTGCAAATAACAAATATTTATGAGTTAAAGCAAATTCCAACAGTTGTAACAAAAACTAGTTCTTGGTCCTTCACCCTTGATTCTTACTATTGCTTCCAAACCCCACCTCTTGTTAATACTGGTATATAATGATTTCACATCCAAACTAGCCCAATAAAAGTCCTTTTGCCACTGCATACCTCCAATAGGTCAGCAAATTCCTTACTATTCCCAATGTGTGAAGGAATCTTAACCAAAAACCTTTTCAAATGGGCATCCAAAAATATACCCACATTCTGTAAATACCGGGGGGGGGGGGGGTGTCATTACAAAAAAATTGGCATTTTTGGACGTTTTATGTACAGTTTCCTAACATCATTGGGAGCGAAGAAACCTAGCCATTCTCCCCTCTCCGATAATTCCAACAAAAAACTATTATATTGCACAGTGGGGTTGTGTGCCAATTTCTGACATACATTACTATCCTGTAACAAAACTTCAGCCAATCTGTTATAACCACACAAACATAACAACCCAATTACCCCCATTTATCAGCTTGAACATAAAAATACTCATTAATTTAAATCACGTAGTTGTTGCAAAGCTTTCCACTCATTTTTATTTAAATTATACAGTTTTTTACTACTAGAAAATTTCAAAATATGCATGCTCAATTTGCTTACATAATATTTTCTCAAACATGTTTACGGATGTGGAAATCTTAGTAGGGTTAAAAGAACTAATGTGAGGAACACATGACTGAGTAGTTTCCCAAACTAGAGCCCCCCCCAACTCAAAGTTCATAACCAAATGTTATGGCCCTTTAAATGTAGCAAACTGCTTGCTATAGTCACTACATCATACTCGCACAATGAACACTTCTGCTGCGACTGCAAAGGCAGTATCAGCATTCAGTTATCAAACCCCATCATGGCCTAATAAATCAATATTAGTACTGCACTCGCACACTGGTGGCAACTGCCGTGTGCACGTCCTTGACAGTTTGCAGCCACCTCCATCATCTCATCCTAGTTACAGCTCAGATCACTTGACTTTCTGTGTAACACACGTATTATTACAACGCAGAAAGATTATTTTTGCCTGTTGCAAACTCATCTGAGAACATCGAGCAACATGACCTACATAAGGGAGATGTATATCACCCTTACATCAGTACCTAGCAAGTAAAGTCAAAGTGAACTTTACTGGGTACTTATGTAGGGTCTATATAATCACATTATCGAACTTCCAAAACATTAAACACCATAAACTCGAACTTGGAAGTTCGAAATGTGATATAATCGAAATCTCAGTACAGCGATTTTTTTTCCCTGGGAAAAAAATTGCTGTTCCGAGAAACAAACACACAACACAAGCACACCAAAAACCTATGTCTAATGTGGGGGGCTTTGCCCCCCCCCACACACCCCCTGGCTTAAATATACCAACATCGCGATCGCACCACAGTGGAGGAAATAGCGAAGCCACAGAACAGCCCACCGAATTCTTGCCCTGGCTAAGAATTAGATGTTCCGTGGCTTTGCTACTGTCAGCATTTGCGGTTTTGTGTTCAATATAATACTGTTCTGCATTATTTGCTTTTGCAGTTATGATATACTCCCCTTATGTATTATCGCAACCACATTTCCACCCGGAAAAACAGCTGTTCTCCAAGCCGTACTTGTGTGGAAAAACAATGGGGTTGTCCTGCAAAATGTAACATTTCCATAAAGAAGTCCAGCTTTGCCCCTTTAAAAGGGTGGATTACAGTTTTGGGCATCTGAAACACTGACATTATAGGTTTGTTTGGGGTTTACACAACTCAACTGTTAATGTCATGAATGCACTTCACTGTTTGAAAACGGTTTTAACACATGGATGTATACTTGCACAATATGTTACTGTTTTGTTAACAGTCAAAAGTACGATGCAGTGTTATGCATGTAAAATGTGGATTTTTCTGTTTCCAGAAATGGCAGCAAACCAATTTTAGCAGCAGTCAAGGTTTTCGGAAATTCTACCTTTTTTTCTGATGCAGCGTTGCTGCAGTACATAAACAGTTTGCATTACATGCTTACTCATGGCCACTTCTGTCAGTCAGTTATAATGCGATGTGTCATAACGTTTTTCACAGAAACTGTGTAGCTGTAGTGATTTGGAAATACTTTCGGCCCTTACAATAATTCCAGACATGTCAGAGTACACTCGGGACCAGTTCTGTTCATTACAAGCAAAGTTTGTCCATTTCTGTTAAACACAGCTTAAAAAAAAAACAGTAATGTGACGTAAAGATACAAGACTATCAGACATGCTGTCATTTATTTCAGCAAACTTTTATACCACATCTTTCTACATTTGTACTTTTCCTGGATAGACTTTCTGGGACTACATTTTCCGGCAGGAATACGGCTTGGAAAAATGCTGTTTCTCCTGTTGGAAATATGGGTGTGCGAATACGCAAGTACCCTTTATTGTCATTCGGAGTGTATACAACTCATGCATCACTGAATCAAATTTTGTTACTTTGTCTTAAGGTGGAGGCATTTCCACATACAAACAATCTACAGTACAACAGCTACTACTGACATGGCACACATTTTCTTAAACTCCAACTACTATACATACTGAATATACAGGAGACGTTTCCCACTGTACTCATGACTGCACAGTTGCTTTACAGCTTTGATTAGTGCACAAAAACATGAATCTAAGAATCTTGGTGGAGTTATTGCACAAACAATATAAAGTATTGTTGGAATTTTCAGCAGCCTTTTTTTCAGAGTTAAACATTGTGTGGATTTAGTGTGAGTTTTGTAGCCCTCTGGGAAGAAACTCAGTGAATCTGGCTGTTTTGCATCTCATACTATGGTAGCGTTTATCAGAGGTTAAATAGGTGAACAGTTCATGGGCAGGGCAAGTAGTGTCTCTGGTTATCTTGTTGGCCCTGCTGAGACACAGTGACAGGTACATTTCTTGGATGGCTAGGAGTGTGGTCCCAATGATTTTCTCTGCTACCATAACCACTTTCTGGAGAACCTTTTGGTCCGAGGTGGAGCAGTTACCATACCAAGTTGCAATGCTGTTGGTTAGCATACTCTCTATGGTGCCTCTGTAGAAGGTAGTGAGGATTGGAGAAGGGAGGTTTACCTTCCTCATCTTTTGCAAGAAATGAAGGCATTGCTGTGCTTTCTTTACAATGGCAGTGGTATTAATGCTTGATGTTTGTCATCTGTGATATGCACCCTAGGAATTTTGTGCTTTCCACTCTCTCCACTATTTCATTATGGATTGTTAGTGGACAATGATTTTTATGCCTTCTTATGAAATCTACAATGATCTCTTTGGTCTTGTTCACGTTTAGTGCGAGGTTATTGTCGTCACACCAGATGATGAGTTCCTTAACTTCCTCCCAGTAGGCAGATTCATCATCATTGTTGATGAAACAAATGACAGTTGTGTCATCTGCAAACTTGATGATGCAGTTCGAGTTAAGCTTGTCGGTGCAGTCCTAACACAGCTCCAGGGAACCCCCATGTTCATAATGATGCTCTTGAAGATGTTAGTGCCAGTGCGTACTAAATGTGGTCTGTCCTTGAGGAAGTCCAGTACCCAACTGCATAGGAGAAGGTTTACTCCCAGTCGGTCAAGTTTCTTTAACAGATGTTGGGGGATCACTGTGTTGAAGGCAGAGAGAAAGTCTATGAACATTTGCACTTAACTGTTCTTGTTTTCCAGGTGGGCCATGGATAAGTGAAGTGCCATTGATATAGCATCTTCTGTGGAGTGGTTTGGTCGATATGCAAACTGGAGTGGATCAAAAGATGAAGGAAGGTTGGATGTTGTATGTACAATACCGGCTCACATTCCATAGAGGGAAGGTGACAGTACATGGTTTAATGCTGGCTGGTAAAAAAGACAACATACAAGATGAATAAACCCAAATGTTATGAAAGTTATCAGTAATTACTATAATGCTAAATCTGCTAGAAGATTTTTTTAATACCTGAAGCACTAAAGTCCTCAAAATAAGTTCAGCTTGATAGACAAAAATATTTCCCAGTTTGCTAATGCTTCCCCCAACTAAAAACACTGTCCCACTCCCAACTGCTCATTTTCAACTATTGACCAAAGGAAGAAAGTAACAATAAAGGCACAGAAAGCATAAAGAAACGTGACTAGAGAGAATCATTTTCAAATAATTTCACATTATAACAAATAACCATAACTTTCATATAGTACATCTGTATGCAATAAAGAAGAAAGACAGTAAGAATGCACTTTTCAAACATATTTCTGAACATCCAGATCATACTTTTGTTTTTAAAGTATTACAGAAAAGAGTGCCTAATATAAGAAAAGGTGACAACTTCAATGATTTAGAACATCTAGAGCTTGAGTGGATATTTAGAATCAGAGCACACAAGTACCCTGGTCTCAATAACTATGTTAGTATTAGATCACACTTAAAAAATAGGAAATATCATTAATAGGTACATCTTATAGTGTCCCAATTTGAATTCCTGATTAAAAGAGATGTATTATTAGGATGTTAATATCCTCCCCTTTAATATAAGCCCTCCAAGTAACACTGAATTGACTATTATTATTTTTACCCTGGGTAATATATATGGGAAGGAATGAATTCCTTCGTATTCCATCATTCTATTTGTAAGGTCTATTTCATCATGATTTCTGTTTTTTAAAATATAAATATAAAAAATATGTCTAGAGATGTTTTCTATCAAATGATTCTTTACCAAAACATATATTACTTCGTCATAGTATGAATATTCCATTTTTACATGATATGATTTTTTTAATATAATATGATATATGAAGTTTTTTGAAATAATGACATTTTGCCCTATTCAATGGGCTTATTTTTCACATATAGTCTTTTGCATAGTTTTTTATATGGTTTTATATATAGCTCTTTTAAATATGTTTTTTCAGCATCTGGGACTAGCCGCTCATAAAAATTGGTATTTCTGGCGTCTATATATATAATATAAAAGCAGTAGTTTGCATTTAGTATAAGGCATTCATGCACAGATGCTTTATATATATTTTTTAAAGTGTCTTGAGCAGTTCGTGGTGAATGTGTTATGATTTGATTTCCCCATATTCACAACAGTTGATTATTACTATAACTAGTGGACCATGTTATATGAAGCTGGAAGTTAAGACAACATAGCCGCCAATATATTCATCATTTTTTTAAATGAAGGCGATCGATGAATTATATTGCAAGAATGAATATTGTGATTTTTACTGCGAGTTTAATAGTGAATATGATGTTTTAATATCCAATACAACGGGTTATTCCTTATTCAAAATAACGAGCTTTTTAAATTATGTGGCTCTCTCAAAAATATGTGTTTTTAAATTGTGACTTTAAAATCTACCTTAGTGAATTTTATATATATAATGTTCTACTGTTTTAACACAGTCTTGCTATCTTAGACAAATACACATGTATAGCTTTAAATAGGAGAGTGAATCTAGAAGCTGAGATATGAATTAATTGATTTTATTTCAATGAATTGATTATTTAATTAGCTCATGAAGAGCTGTTACTTAAGATATAAAAAGGAATGATTCAGTATTATTTTATATACTTGTCTGATGATGAAGCGCAAGCATTTTGGTGGCAATTTAAAAGCTTCTCACTTTTCCTGGTTTTTAAAAGAATTAAAAGCTTCTACAAATATTAAGTGATTGTTTGGTCTACCCTTATTCTACTATGTCGCTGGCTGTTTGTGATAGACCAACTTCGGCGCGGACAAGTGTAGCCTTTTTTGCTTGGATATTTTGTTTGTTTGCTTGGCTTTCACCGGTTCTTACACGATGGAAAATCCCTACTGTTGAAACTTCGATTACTATCCAGAAAGAAATACCTTTAATCTAAAAATGGACTCCAATTGATGGAACAGAAATCTAATCCGCTATTAGATATGGATATGTCCACACAAGTAAATACAACTGAAACAGGTACTGTGAATTTGCTTAATGACTTTCATCCATTATACAAAGAACTTGAAAATGGTTTATATAAATTATTTAGACTGATGTGGCAACGCTTGCATACCACTTAGAGGCATGTCTTCACCACAAAGTAGTACCTAGGGGAATGAGGGTACTGTGCATGCCCTCGTACGGCAACAATCACCCGTTGCTACTAAAGAACTGGCAAAAGCTAAATACAGAACTTGGCTATAAGTATATCCAATTAATCATTGACTATTTCAACCTGAAAATGAGTTTAATATCTAAAACTGAGTCTCTATTTAAAAGATTTAAATAAGAGATTCAAAGGTGAAAATATTCATGAACAAAATTGAAAATTTAATCAATCAAGTCGAGTGCCTGCCTATGGTGAGCATACTACAATTACTTAAACTCATGAAATTACAGAGACATCAGGTTTCTCCAACGGCCAGGTTTTGGCTATTGGCCCGCGTTACAACCAGAGGGGAAGGACAGCAGCGGCGAAGTGGCTGAAGAGAATCCAGAGGGTGGTACATGAAAATGAAAGAGAACCCTTAGTTAATAGATTCAGTGTTATCCGTTGATGATGCAAATATAGGCAGAAGCATCTAATACTCCAAGAACTGTGATAGATGTCAACACCACCACCTTAGGCATAAAGGAAGGATTAGTACGTAATGATACCCTATCCTTATGGAAAATCAAAAGGGCTCACTGCCATAAGGGCCTGAACTCAGACACCCTTCTTGCAGAAGTAATAGCCAACAAAAAGCAGTCTTCCATGAAAAATATTTCAATTCAGCAGTAGCGAGGCTCAAAAGGTTGTAGACTAAGTTTTTCCAACACAAAATTGAGATCCCAAGCAGGAGTAGGAGCTCTAGGGGGGGTCTTATATTCTTTCCCCCTCTAAGAAACTGCTTGAACAAAGGATGTGAAAAAAAAGGTGGGTCACAATCATAGTGAGCGAAATTGCTGCAGCATGAATCTTAATGGAAGAGAAGGAAAAACCTTTGTCCAATAACTCAGTAAGATATTGAAGAGCCACACTCAAATTAGGCTCAGAAATCCCCAAAATTTCCCTTTGCTGCACTCCAAAATAAAAATCTCTTCCTTTTTTCTGCACATTTTCCTTGTACTAGGTCGTCTAGCTTCCATAATCACATTTAAAACTTGTTGAGGAAGTTGAGACCTGCTGTGTTTCAACACAGAATATGCCAGGCTGTTAGATGAAGAGAGTGAAGCTTGACATTGAGCAGATGACCGCCTCTGAGATAACAGATGAGGAAGCAGAGGTAAAGGCGAAGGAGGCATCCTAACCAGACTCCGTAGTAGTGGGTACCAGTGTTGCCGAGGCCAATCTGGAGCTATCAAAATCATCCTTGGCCTGTCTTGTCTGACCTTTAATAGCACCTTTGGAAGAAGAGGCAGAGGTGGAAAGGCATACACATGAAGATTTTCCAACTGAAAGACAGAGCATCCACTTTCCAAGCTGTGTGATGAAACCCTTTGTGCAATTTTGGCAGCTGGTGGTTTAGTGGAGAAGCGAACAGATCTATGTCTGGAGTTCCCCATGACACTGTAAATTTTCTGAAATACATGAAGATCCAGTTTCCACTGGGGGATCCATGATTTGTCTGCTTAACACATCTGCTAAGAGATCTGTGCAGCTGGCAGAAACCTGCCTGAAATCAGGGAAGCTTTATCAATCCACCCTAAAATCATTGCACCGCATACAGGATAAGAATGTGTTCCCTTGCTTTTATGTACCACATGACAGTTGAGTTGTCTGTAGAATCAACACCTGCCCGGAGAAGTAACTGAAAGCAAATAATGCAAACCGGACGCTAAGTCTCTTCATGTTGATATGTTTAGCTTTTTTAAACTTTGGGGGCCAATATCTTGTCGATTACCATTTAAATGAGCTTCCAAGCAAATTTCCCAGGCATCTTCGTTTAAAAAGTCTCTGACTGTGTCACAAGAGTCCCTTGTTTAGGTGACATTCCTTAGCCTCCTTTAAAATTCTTAGAAGGCAAGGTAATTTTTTGAATGACAGTGTCCAAATCCTGGCAGTGCTTAAATAAATTTTGATACCATTGCACATTTCCCCATATGCAGTTTGAATTGGGAAGCACCAGAATACAAGATGCCATGAACCAATACTTAGGTATGTCCAGAAGTCAGACGCACTGATGATAGATGAAGAAAGTAAAGTGATAGACCCTATTTTATGACAGAGTTCAAACGGCCATAAGGGCTGGGTATTCAGTTTTCAACCAGAAAAGACATTCTTGGGGGGTATAGACTGGACTTTTTTGAAGAAAACCTAGGCATATAAGACTGATAGAACATATTCCAGATAATATAGAAGGTTCCTTTCATTTAACCAGAATCAGGCAGTCAGGCAAATAAGGATGATTTGAATTCCTTGTACCTATGAACACCACTGGACCCACATCCTAGTGAATACAAAGGCACAGTAGATAAGCCAAAGGCAATGCAGAGAATATAATAGAATTCCCGTCGGGAAACGCAGATACTTCCTAACTTTTGAAAGAAAGGCACAAGAAGGGAACAAAATTGAGATCTAAATGACCATCCAGTGATTTGCCCAGCAGAAGGAAAGATGTTGTAAGAAACATCTTAATTAATGTCCAAAAAGTGTTGAGTAGATAAATCCAAAATTTGGCCCAGTGTTTCCCCCATTTGGGACTAGGAACAGCGGAATAAAATCCTAGACCTGAACAAAGCTGGCTGAATGGCCCTTATTTTGAGTAACTGAAAAACTTGCTTGTGAGCCTCTTACTTTTGGAGGAGGAAGGCTGGCATGCCTTCAAGGGCATTGTATGGAAATAAAACTGGAACCCGTGAATTATTTCCAACACCCATCTGTCATTAGTAATTAAATCCCAATTTTCTTTGAAAAGAGACATACTGCTCTTTGGGATGGACGAGAATCTACTGGCAGCTGAAAGGGCCCTTCATTAAGGGCTGTCAAAGGACAGACCCCTGCCCACCAGAAGTCTGAGCAAGGGGAACTCCTTGTTCAAGGCCTAAAAAAAACCGGGAGGCTGCCTACCACGTCTAGATACCCCTAGAATGGGAACATAACAGGATATGTCCATTTGCAGGCCAATTATCTTTTCGAACATAATTAAAGGGCAGTTCACCAGAATTAATAGAATATGCCAAGATAGCAATGAACGCATTATTCATTTTGACAAACTTGAATCCCTTCTTTTAGATAGAGGATATAATCAGGATGCCATATTGTATATAAAAGAAAAATTTGTTAACAATGATTGCCATAAACCGAGGGCCATGTATCAGCATTTTGCTGGTAATAGACAAGAGGAAATCCAAGAATACAAACAAATAAGATGTATTATCGGCTATACTAGTGATAACAGTTACATTACTGATATCATCAGTAAAAACTGGTCAATACTAACTACTGATGATGAAATAAAAAGTTTGATAGGAAATAGAGCTACATTTACATATAAAAATATGCCAAATTTAAAAAGAATTCTATGTCATGAAAGGCTCAATGATACAATCATAAAAAGGGACACTAGGGGCACCATCCCATGTGGAGGATGCACCTCTTGTAAATGGATATCGAAAGATACGTCTTTTCTACATCCTGAGCTAACACAGGAAGTTATCATTAAATGCTCAGCAAATTGTGAAGATACCAATATTATTTATCTAGCTACTTGTGGGTCATGCCCTGCATTTTATGTGGGCATGACAACTAGGAGGCTAAGGGACAGGATACAAGAACATCTGTATGCAATAAAGATAGAAAGACAGTAAGAATGCACTTTTCAAACATATTTCTGAACATCCAGATCATACTTTTGTTTTTAAAGTATTACAGAAAAGAGTGCCTAATATAAGAAAAGGTGACAACTTCAATGATTTAGAACATCTAGAGCTTGAGTGGATATTTAGAATCAGAGCACACAAGTACCCTGGTCTCAATAACTATGTTAGTATTAGATCACACTTAAAAAATAGGAAATATCATTAATAGGTACATCTTATAGTGTCCCAATTTGAATTCCTGATTAAAAGAGATGTATTATTAGGATGTTAATATCCTCCCCTTTAATATAAGCCCTCCAAATAACACTGAATTGACTATTATTATTTTTACCCTGGGTAATATATATGGGAAGGAATGAATCCCTTCGTATTCCATCATTCTATTTGTAAGGTCTATTTCATCATGATTTCTGTTTTTTAAAATATATATATAAAAAATATGTCTAGAGATGTTTTTCATGAAATGATTCTTTACCAATATATATTACTTTGTCATAGTATGAATATTCCATTTTTACATGATATGATTTTTTAATATAATATGATATATGAAGCTTTTTGAAATAATGACATTTTGCCCTATTCAATGGGCTTGTTTTTCACATATAGTCTTTTGCATAGTTTTTTATATGGTTTTATATATAGCTCTTTAAATATGTTTTTCAGCATCTGACTAGCCATAAAAAATTGGTATTTCTGGCGCCTATATATATAATATAAAAGTAATAGTTTGCATTTAGTATAAGGCATTCATGCACAGATGCTTTATATATTTTTAAAGTGTCTTGAGCAGTTCGTGGTGAATGTGTTATGATTTGATTTCCCCATATTCACAACAGCGATTATTACTATAAATAGTAGACCACGTTATATGAAGCTGGAAGTTAAGACAACATAGTCGCCAATATATTCATCATTTCTTTAAATGAAGGCGATCGATGAATCATATTGCAAGAATGAATATTGTGTTTTTCATTATGAGTATACATAGTGAATATTGTGTTTTAATATACAATATAACGGGTTGTTTTAATGTTTAAACTAACGGGCTGCTTTAAATGATGTGGTTCTCTTAAAAATATGTGTTTTTAAATTATGACTTTAAAATCTACCTTAGTGAATTTTTATATATATAATGTTTTACTGTTTTAACACAGTCTTGCTATCTTTAGACAAATACATATGTATAGCTTTAAATAGAAGTGAATCTAAGAAGCGAATGAATTAATTGATTTATTTCAATGAATTGATTATTTAATTAGCTCATGAAGAGCTGTTACTTAAGATATAAAAAGGAATGATTCAGTATTATTTTATACTTGTCTGATGAAGCGTGCATTTTGGTGGCACGCGAAAGCGCTTACTTTTCCTGGTTTTTAAAAGAATTAAAGCTTCTACAAATATTCGTGGTGTTTGGTCTACCCTTATTCTACTATCTACTATAACTTTCATATATGGTAATGAAAATATTCTTCTGCAGCAGATGTAGGACACAGTCCCCAGCAAATACACATAGGTAGCCTCATGGGAACAAAGGCACAATTTTTATGAGATTTAAAAATGTTGTTGTACACTATTTGGATATGACATCAGCATTGAGTGGATATTGAAGCTGGGAACACTGGACTGAGTGTCTATTGAAGGATCTTCAAATGATACCAGACATGACGTATGTAACTGGAGGCCAATATCTGACTCAGAGCCTCCAGACACTTGAGAGGGATAATAGAAGATGCACTGCCTAGACTACATGTTGGGTCATTTTCAAGGGTGGAGATGCACAAGTTGTAGTATCTAGTGACAACCTATGAATGTCAACAGCTGTGCAAGCTGGGGTAGGACTTTTCAAGTAATACAACTATGCAGGTAGTTAATCCCTTTTAATGATTAACCAAATTTTGGAAATAGTGGTGAAGAATTGGTCGATTAAGTAAGGGAGCACTTTGGTTCTCCACACTCAGGTGGGCTACAGCGGTGACCTGTCACAGAGTGAATACTCTAATTATTCCAGTGACTTCAGAAGGAAGTGCTTGGAATTGGTACAGGCTGGCTTCCAGATGGAAGTTTAAGAATCTCTGGGTTTGCCTGACTATCTCCATGTGAAAGTTAGTGTCTTTCAGATCTTAAAAAAAAAAAAAAAAAAAAAAAAAACACATCCAGTACCATTTGCCAAACAAGGGAAAAAAATAATAAAAGTGTGAGCATATAGAAGGCCTCTCTGGAAACAAAGATTTAGGCCACTGAGTTCAGTATGAACTTGAGTTCCGCTGCTTACTTTGGTACCACCAAATGGTGTCTGGAATAATCTCCTAACACTTGCTAAGCATGTAAGACCCTCTTGATATCACTATTTTAAAGACGCTTGTGCACCTCTTTCCTTGAATGTTGTTTCTGATAGTATAGGGACTGTGGCATCAAAGTAAAAGTTGTTGCGGAAGAATGTGGCAGCCAGTGGTGACTATATCTGAGTCTTCATATGTCAGCACCATGGAAGCAGACTGCATGAAGAGTCATCTCAAGAATGGTTTTGAGAAGGGTTTACTGATGGAGGATTCGATGTTTTATTTTACTCATTTGTTAACGAAGTAAACCTACACCTGAACAAGGATAGATGAAACAAAGGATGGAAGGGGCTGCCACAACAGTTTGTGTAAGACGCTTAAAGTGCTGTGTTTCCAATTAAGTGTTGAGGGAAGAAAGTTGCATCGGTAAGGTTTTATGTATGAAGCACTGGCAAATTGTACAATTCTTATAACTGTGCTCATGCCTAAACAGAAGAGGAAATGGGAGTAGAGATACTTGTAGGGAATCTGCCTACTATAAATTGCACTTTCCTCTCCTAGCTGACATCTAATTGAGTAACAAACACCAATGTTATTATGAAAAACAATGAGGGTTCCTCAATCGGGCACTTATTTAAACCATTGAAGGCCAATGGTACCAATAACCACAAGTAGAACAGATTGGGTTTGAGACCTGCATCCGGACTGGCATCCAGATGGTTAGAAGTTTTACACTCATACATCCACTTATGAACCCTTATGCTCACAGGCTTAGATCATACTTCAGACATCTGACTCTATGGAAGGTTTTGGCTTTGGTACCCTGGCCAGATATAACCCAACAATTTGGAATACTGCAACAGTGATCTAAGGAAGGACAGCTATTAGATTTGGGTAGATATAATAAAATAACAAGTACAACTAGTTCTCTAATATTTCAGTAGACCTAGTTCTTCCTCCAAGAGTCTATAAGACACTGGATAAACAGTGTGCTTCCAGTCTCTCTTGGCGGATTAGAGTCATTAAGCCTGTGATTTTCTAAGTTACGAACCTCTAGTGCCTTTCTTGTTGTTTGATATACTTAGCGATGGACTTCCCGACTGGGGCATTGTACTCGGTAATTGACTGAACTGATGTACAGTAAAGGGGGGGGTGGTCTATATTATAGTATCAAAGTTTTTAAACTTTGAATGCTATAATATTGACCCATTTTTGTCAAAAACTCAAAATAGCAAAGCCACAGAACTTTGAAAACTTACCTAGGGTAAGATTTTGGTTGTCCGTTCCATGGCTTTGCTATTTACTCTAATGTGGTGGGAAGGTTATGGACTGCTGTAAGGTAAGTATGCAAATGGAGGTTACGGATTGGGTTAAGGTAAGTGTGGGAATGGATCGGGGTAAGGTGGGTGTGCGATAGGGACATTAGGGTTAGGGAGCAGGTAAAGTTAGTGCGCGATAGTTATGGACTTTAGGGTTAGGGAGCGGGTAAGGTGAGTGTGCAGTCAGTAGGGGCTTTAGGGTTAGGGAGCGGGTAAGGTGAGTGTGCGGTAGTTAGGGACTTTAGGGTTAGGGAGCAGGTAAGGTGAGTGTGTGGTAGTTAGGGACTTTAGGGTTAGGGTTGGGTTAACGTGAGTGGATAGGTAGTAGTGTAGGGTTAGAATTATGGTTTTGTTAGGTGCATGTGTGTGGTTTATTTTGGTGTGCTTGTGTTATGTGTTTGCTGTTCTGCATGTTCAATATTTTGTGGTTTAGATATTTTAGGTACAATGAAACAGCATTCGCTATTTAAATTGCATGATAGGATAATATAAACGCGTAAAGGGAACAATAACTTTTTTTTTTTTTTTTTTTTTAAGATCTTTTTTTAGATCTATAAATCCAAGATAGAGAACAGTCCCCCTGACAGGCAAACACTCCTTCCAAAAAAGTTAGGAAATAAATATTGAATAAGTCAGTTATGGAAGAAGTGAAGCTAGGCAGTTCACAAATGCGTCGCTCTGGATAACTCCAAGATGAATAAATCAAACAAGGTACATCCAAATAAAGCATAAAATTCTGTAGTTCACACAAACAATTTATTGCAACGGACAAGCACTTTCGCTAAACATAGCTTCTTCAGGTCACTTTAATAAATGCAGGAACAAGGTTGCTCAATATATAGGCATGTCAATCAACCAATATATGAATCAATTACAAATTTAAAAGGGAAATATAAAAAACAAGGTATATGTGTGTATGATGTATAGATCTAAAGACATATAGCAATCCACCTTTGTTAAAAACTAGGCTAAACTTATAAGGCTGTGTATATGAAGAGGAAGATATATGAAAATAAAATGTCTGTATAGTATCTATATAATAATGTGTATAAATATAAAGATATAAATATAAAAACAGATCAATGTGCCATGTATATCAATATATATTTTTTCATAATGCATAGATGTTCTACTTGTTAATATAAATGTTAAAGATACTAGTTTATGCATTATGAATAAATACCAAGGCTTATCAAGGCACTAAAAAATCATTGGGTAGTGCTGTCATAATATGGTCTGTCACATTACGAAAACAGATATATGACAGTACTTAAGTCATATTTTAGTCCAAAAACAAAACATTTAAATATGCATAAATAACACATACATACAAATATAGAGATAAAAAACGGATCAATGTATCATATATATCAATATATATTCCTAACACATAAATATATATTCCTAACACATAAATATTCTACTTGGCTAATATAAATGTTAAAAATGTTTAAAAAAGTTAAAAATGCATTATAGATAAATATCAAGGGTTATCAAGGCACTAAAAAATCATTAGAAAAATGCTCTCATAATGTGGTCTGTCACATTACAAAAACATATGCATAAACAGATATATGAGAGTACATGAATCATATCTTAATCCAAAAGCAAAGCATATAAATAAATATAAATAGCACATTACTACAGAGACATAAAAACTTCCTAAAAAGTATGCATGTCTAAAAATGTTGAGTATATATCTATATACTAGATGAATATGCCAAGGAAAAATACTCAGTGACTCACTAAAGAATGTGTAGATATCAATTTCCAAGGGGTATTTGTACATAATAATAATGCTCCTAGTGCTCAAATCACTTAATGTTTCTACGTTTCCTAAGTCTAGGCTTGATCGATGCTCTTTCATTCAAGCCTGACCCGCTATCAGCCCTTAGTCGAACAATCCAATCACTCTCTTTACTCTCAGTATCACTTCTAATATCACCACCTCTCTTATTAGGTGTTAAAACTTCAAGGGCCCTAAATAAAAAAGTATGTGTATGGTCGTTAGCAATAACATGCTTGGCTAGGGCATTGTGTGGTGACCCTTTCCTAATGTGATATACATGCTCTCTTATTCTGTCTCTAAATTTTCGATTCGTCTTTCCTACATAAAAACTCCTACAGACTTGACAGACTGCAAGATAAATCACATTACTTGTCATACAGTCTGCAGTGGCTGTAGTATTAAAAGTGCGTTGTGTGTCAGGATGTATAAAATCAGATTCACAATCAATATAGTGACAAAAATTACATTGTCCACATGGAACAGTATAAGCTGTAGTCATCTCAACTCTCTTATGTTTCGGATAACAGAGCATTCTCTTAAGATTCTTCTTGTTCTTATATTGAAATTTGGGAAAATCACCAACTATTTCCCTTAGATCATCATCAATCTGGAGAACTGCCCAGAACCTACTAATTATATCCCTGATTTCAAAATGGTCAGAGGTAAAGGCAGTTGTAAATTTCACTACAGGTAAAGTAGTAGATGAATTCTCTTTTGATAGACAACCTTGGGCAATAGGTCCAAAATATGGCATAGCCGTGGTATGTCTTAAATCTGACATATTCTGCATACTATCATTCACTTCATTGATATCATAGCCTCTATCGATTAATCTGCCCTTGAGGTTCTCTAATTCCATGCAAAAACCTTCTTCAGTTGGATTCAAACGGGAGGCTCTAATGGCCTGGCCCTTAATTATATTTTTAAACACAAAGGAAGGATGCATACTAGATCTTAGTAGTAAGGAGTTACTATAGCATGCCTTCCTAAAAACACCTGTGTTGATCAAGCCATTAGGTAATTTCTCCAGAAACAAATCTAAGAATTCGATCCTATCTGTCGAATAGTTCATGGTAAATCTTAAGTAGTTAGTTAGATTATTCATTTCACTCAATAATAATTCTAATTGTTCTGGTGTCCCTTTCTAAAGGATAAAAACATCATCAACAAAACGTCGAAAAAAGACTACATGTTCTCTGAATACTTCAACATTAAATAAGACAATCTCTTCCCAATGGGCCAAAAACATATTTGCATAGCTATTAGCGCAAGGTGTCCCCATTGCTACGCCATCAACCTGCCTATAAATAGTGTCATCAAATATAGAAATGTTGTTCTCCAGTACTAATTCTAAGAAATGTACAACCAGATCTATCTTGACAGCACTATAGTCACTATGCATTCGTAAATAATCAGAAACATAAATAAGGCCAAGGGTATTTGGAATCACAGTAAATAAAGATTGAATGTCAAGTGTAACGAATGTATAATCATTGTGGCTGACATCATCCTTAATACATTCATAGAAATCTAACAAAAATTGTTTAGAGTCTCTCAAGACAAATCTATTATCATTCAGAATGGGTCTCAGGTGACCCAATCACAACCAGAGACTATTGGTCTCATGGGTGGGTTCTGAGCATCCTTATGGATCTTTGGTAGTCCGTGTATAACTGGGATCAAAGGTTCTTTAATGATTAGATACTCATACAGATCTTTCTCTATCAAGCCACTCATATAGATGTCTAATAGTGTATTCTTTATCAATTTTATAATATCCAAAGATACATCTGAGGTAATTTCTTGATAAAAACTATCATTTAACATGTCCTTCATAGAGCTGTGGTAGTGTGAGGTATTCATAACCACCAGTCGACCACCTTTGTCGGCAGGTCTGACAAAGTACAGTTTTGTACCTACCATAAATGTAGATGTTCGAGGATCCACATTGCTGCAGTCCTAACTATTGGGTAGTCCGCTGTCCAGTCGGCCCGAATACCAGAGTATATGGCTGACGTCGGTCAGGGCGCATTAGACTGACGTCAGTACGTCAGGGTACTAATGCGCATGACCGACGTCATATCCTCAGTCTTTTCTTGCCCCAGATGTCAGAAGACCCTAAAAAGACAAGGCCCAAAATACCTGCACCAAAAATCTGTACAAGATATACAAAAATATATACAAAAATATCAGCATATAACCTCACCTACACAACCACCCCTAAACACAGAGGGGAAGGAGGGAGGGTAAATTGGACTGCAGCAATGTGGATCCTCGAACATCTACATTTATGGTAGGTACAAAACTGTACTATGTTCTTCATTCCACATTGCTGCAGTCCTAACTATTGGGTAGAATCCCAAAGCAGAGGTAAGGGAGGCTGGCAAATCATAAAGAAGCAGGAGCTGACAACATGCCTTGCAAAATAGCTGTGGCAAAACCAGCCCTAGACTTAGAGTAGAGAGGAAGGTGATAATGCTTAGAGAAAGTATGCACTGAACTCCAAGTAGCTGCCTCCAAAATATCCTTAGTTGCCACCCCCCTTAGAAATGCTGTTGAAGTGGCAGTAGCCCTAGTGGAATGAGGCCTAATCCCAGCTGGAATCTCCTTGCCATGATGGGAATAACAAAATGCAATGCAAAACCCAATCCACCTAGAAATAGTTTGCTTTGACACAGGCTTGCCCTGCGAACTCAAAGCGAAAGAAACAAACAACTGCTGAGACTGCCTAAAATCCTTAGTCCTGCTTAAATAATAACGCAATTGCCTGTGTACATCTAAAGTGTGCAAAATCTTTTCCCTTTATTTTGGGGGTCTGCATAAAAAGTAGGCAAATGAATAGTTTGGTTTAAAGCCACACTAGAAACCACCTTAGGCATAAAGGAAGGATTAGTACGTAATGATACCCTATCCTTATGGAAAATCAAAAAGGGCTCTACTGCCATAAGGGCCTGCAACTCAGACACCCTTCTTGCAGAAGTAATAGCCAACAGAAAAGCAGTCTTCCATGACAAGTATTTCAAGTCAGCAGTAGCCGCAGGCTCAAAAGGTTGTAGAGTAAGTTTTTCCAACACAAAATTGAGATCCCAAGCAGGAGTAGGAGCTCTACGTGGAGGTCTTATATTCTTTGCCCCTCTAAGAAATTGCTTGAACAAAGGATGTGAAAACAATGGTGGGTCACAATCATAGTGAGCTGAAATTGCTGCAGCATGAATCTTAATGGAAGAGAAAGACAAACCTTTGTCCAACAACTCAGTAAGATATTGAAGAGCCACACTCAAATTAGGCTCAGAAATCTCCAAATTCTTTGCTGCACTCCAAAATAAAAATCTCTTCCATTTTTCTGAGTACACTTTCCTTGTACTGGGTCTTCTGGCTTCCATAATCACATTTAAAACTTGTTGAGGAAGCTGAGACCTACTGTCTTTCAAAACAGAATATGCCAGGCTGTTAGATGAAGAGAGTGAAGCCTGACATTGAGCAGGTGACCTTCTCTCTGAGACAACAGGTGTGGAATCAAGGGTAAAGGCCATGGAGGCTTCTTTACCAGACTCCTCAGTAATGGGTACCAGTGCTGCCGAGGCCAATCTGGAGCTATTAAAATCATCCTTGGCTTGTCTTGTCTGACCTTTAGAAGCACCTTTGGAAGAAGAGGCAGAGGTGGAAACGCATACACATGAAGATTTTTCCAAATGAAAGAAAGAGCATCCACTTTCCAAGCTGTGTGATGAAACCTCTTTGTGCAAAACTTTGGCAGCTGGTGGTTTAGTGGAGAAGCGAACAGATCTATGTCTGGAGTTCCCCAGGACACTGTCAACTTTGAAATACATGAAGATCCAGTTTCCACTCGTGGGGATCCATGATTTGTCTGCTTAACACATCTGCTAAGGAGTTCTGTGCTCCCGGCAGAAACCTTGCCTGAAGAGTTAGTTGCAAGCTGAGCGCAGTCTCCCATAAAATCATTGCTTGCCTGCATAGAGGATAAGAATGTGTTCCCCTTGTTTGTTGATGTACCACATGACAGTTGTGTTGTCTGTTAGAATCAACACCTGCCCTGGAAGAAGTAACTCCTTGAAAGCCAGTAATGCAAACTGGACTGCTAACATCTCCTTCATGTTGATATGTAGATGCTGTAGTCTGGCAGGCCACTTCTCTTGTATCCACTTTCCATTTAGATGAGCTCCCCAAGCAATGTCCGAGGCATCTGTCGTTAAAATCTGACTCGCCTCTGGCCGGGTCACAGAGAGTCCCTTGTTTAGGTGACATTCCTGAGCCCACCACAAAATTCTTTTTGAAGGCAAGGAATTAATTGAATGACACTGTCCAAATCCTGGCAGAGCAGTGTGCAAAGATATTTGAGATACCATTGCAGCTTCCTCATATGCAGTTTGGCATTGGGAAGCACCAGAATACAAGATGCCATGAACCCTAAGGCTTGAAGGACTGTCCTTGCAGTCAGCCCGGACTGAAGAGATAGTTGATGGAAGTAAATGGAAAGATTCTTTTGTTTGTCCGGGGTTAAAAGGCCATCTGGGCTGCTGTATTCAGTCTCACACCCAGAAAGCACATGTCTTGAGAGGGTACTAGACTGGACTTTATTTCGTTCACAGAATACCCTAGGCATCTTAGCACTGCTATAACATATTCCAGATGCTGTAGAAGGTCTTCCTTTTCTTGAGCCAGAATCAGGCAGTCGTCCAAGTAAGGATAGATTTGAATTCCTTTTAGCCTGAAGTAAGCTATCACTGGAGCCAGAACCTTTGTGAATACTCTGGGCGCAGTAGATAAGCCAAAGGGCAATGCAGAGAACTGATAATGAGAATTTCCGGCTCGAAAATGCAGATACTTCCTGCAACTTAGTCTTATAGGCACATGAAGGTAAGCTTCCTTGAGATCTAAAGTTACCATCCAGTGATCTTTGCCCAGCAGAGGTAAAAGCTGTTGTAACGTCAACATCTTGAACTTGGGAATGTCCAGATAAGTGTTGAGGATAGATAAATCCAAAATTGGTCTCCACGTGTTCCCCTTCTTTGGTACTAGGAACAGGCGAGAATAAAATCCTAGGCCCCTTTCTGATACAGGGACTGGCTGAATGGCCCCTATTTGGAGTAACAGAGAAATTTGCTTGTGAGCCTCTTTCCTTTGTGGAGGAGGAACGTCTGGCATGCCTTTGAAAGGGGCAATGTATGGAAATAAAACCTGTAACCGTGGTGAATGATATCCAACACCCATCTGTCTCGAGTAATTAAATCCCAATTTTCTTTGAAAAGAGACAGTCTTCCTCCCAAAGGAGCTGCCAGACGAGAATCTACTGGCAGCTGAAAAGGCAGGTCATTGGGTCTGTTTACGAAAGGACTGACCCCTGCCCTCACCAGAAGTCTGAGCAGGAGAACTCCCTGTTCTAGGCCTAAAGAACCTTGAGCCCTGCCCCTACCACGCCTAGACCTACCCCTAGACTGGGAATCATAAGCAGGATATGTCCATCCCTTAGTAGGCCAATTTCTACTAAACTTGGTGGCTGCACCTGCAATAATCTTTAACAGTTTGCATAGACTTAGCTTTGTCCTCCATTTTCTTTAAAACTGCTTCCACAGGCGAACCAAACAACACATCTGACTGTAAAGGAGCATCCAAAATCCTTGTCTTAACATGCTCAGCTAAATTCTGATCCCTCAACCAGGCATGCCTGCGAAGAACAGAACTAGTGGCAGCCACCCTCGAGGAGGCCTGTACAGCATCAAAACCACATTGCAAAGAATGCTTACCCACTTGTTCAGACACATGAACTAAATCCAGCAACTCTTTACACTCAATACCTTCCGCCAAAGCATCCACCTTAGATTTCAGTTGTGAAAGGAGATAATTTTGATATTTTAGCATGTGAAACTGACAATTCAACGCCCTCATGGCTAAAGTGGAAGAAGTATACACTTTCTTTCCCCATCTATCCAAAGCCCTTGCCTCTTTATCAGTGGGAACAGGATTTTTAACCACAGAGGCCTTAACACCTTTAGGTCCCTGAGAAACAGTTTCTGGGACTGCCCTAGGACTCTTAAAAAGATACTTATGAGCTTCAGGCACCCTATAGTACCTATCAGGTTTAACAGGAGCAGGAGGCAAAGAATCAGGGTTCAGGGAAGCCTCTGCAAAAACATCTTCCACCACATTCAACACCGGAGGTATAGCTAAGGGCCTATGCTGGGGTAAAAACAAGAAATCCCTAAGCCTTTTCCTGGAATCAGAGTAATCCTGGCCTTCCCATTTAAAGTGCTCCCTCATGGAATGCAGAGTCTCTGAAAATGAGAAATCCTCAGGAGGAGAAGCTGTAGGAGTGGAATCATCCACATCAGAATCAGAATATGGAGGAAACTCCTGCAAATCTTCCGCAGAAGACTCAGAAGCCTCTGAACACTGTTCAAAACTATCAAACTCAGGTTCCACCCTAGGCCTCTTATCAGGAGGGGGCATACAACCTCTAATCATAGTAATCAAATCTTCTGCCATTTTAAGCATATGTTTCTTAGGCACAGAACTTGAAGTGCTAGGAAAAGCCCCCACTGAAGAACAGAAGGAGAGGCTCTAACTACCTTGGGAAGAGAGGGAAGAACAGTTACCTGAGAAGCCCCCTCAGCCTGGCCTACCTCCTGAGAAGGCACAGCCTGTAATAGTAAAGTCTCTGCCTGAGACTCCAAAGAAACTCCTGGCAAAACCTCTGGCTCCACTGAGCCTTCTAAAGAACCGACGTTCGACTGCGGTTCATCAACCCTAGGCTTCGCTGTTTTGTCCTTGCGCTTCTTGGGCCGAAGCGGCCGGAGCATCCGGCGGCATTTTATAATTGCAACGCTTCCCAAACTCTAACCTGGCACAGTCTAACCTTCTCTTAATAGTGCGTTTGTTAAACCTAGCACAAGAGCGGCAGCCAACAACGTCGTGCTCAGGCCCTAAACAAGGTATACACAAGGTATGGTAATCCCTATGAGGTATCTGTTTCCCACAAGAAATACAGTTATTCACTTTTCTGACATCCGGTTAAATACTGAGGCAAGAAAAAAACAAAATGTTCCCCAACGGGGTACTTAGCCAACTCTGATTCGGTCTGAAACTCCGATTTCAGAAAATTTCAGAACGCCAACCTGCACTCGCAAAACTGCTTCTGCATCGGACCATGCGGCAAAAAAGACTGAGGATATGACGTCGGTCATGCGCATTAGTACCCTGACGTACTGACGTCAGTCTAATGCGCCCTGACCGACGTCAGACATATACTCTGGTATTCGGGCCGACTGGACAGCGGACTACCCAATAGTTAGGACTGCAGCAATGTGGAATGAAGAACATCTATTGTATCATCATCCTGTAACTTCTTCAGACTAACCCTCTCATTATGTGTGAGGTTGTCTTTCTTATAACATTTCTTATTCCTACTGTCTTTATAATAATATTTGTAGAGTTCTTCTTCTGTCAGACGTTGGAAAGTCTCTACTAATGGATGATTTATAGGGACATATTCACTAAGGTTTTTAAAAGTGAATTCCTTATTTGTTTGATCTCTAGTGGTAGATCCCTTGTAGAGTAATTTAAGCATAACATTTCTACAGAATAACTTCAGATCTACCATAGTTTCAGTAATCACACTTCTACTTTTTGGAATAAAATTCAGCCCTTTGCTCAGTAGTTTAAGATCATCACGAGTTAATGTCTTATCAGATAAGTTATATACTAGTGTCTGTCCTTGTTCCACATCCTCTTCAGGGTCTGATCCTGTGGTAAATCCTCTGACAATTTCCTTTTCTGTCGTCCACGGCTCATAGAGCGTGTGCGTCTGGGACCCTTCTCTAAACGGATGGGTAAGGGAAAAGAAACATTCAAACCTGTCTCAGGTAATGAATTCACTAAGGTACTCTGTACTTTAGGTCTAACACTAGTGTCTATTCCATGGTCTTGAGTAACAGGCTTATTTCTAACAACCTGCACTTTAGGATATAAGTTAGTTTCAGTATGCATGCTAGGATGCATTATATGTATCACATCATTAGAATCATTGTTGTCACCAGTATTAGATATATTACTGGTGGCAGCATTTGAATCTATAGGATTAGTGGAGTCATTATGTGGTGTAGCTGTTTTCTCCCCTTTATCACTACCTTGTATCCCAAATAAATCATCCTGCCTAACACTAGTAACTGTAGTAAGTATATTAGCCAAGTAGAACATCTATGCATTATGAAAAAATATATATTGATATACATGGCACATTGATCTGTATTTATATCTTTATATTTATACACATTATTATATAGATACTATACAGACATTTTATTTTCATATATCTTCCTCTTCATATACACAGCCTTATAAGTTTAGCCTAGTTTTTAACAAAGGTGGATTGCTATATGTCTTTAGATCTATACATCATACACACATATACCTTGTTTTTTATATTTCCCTTTTAAATTTGTAATTGGTTCATATATTGGTTGATTGACATGCCTATATATTGAACAACCTTGTTCCTGCATTTATTAAAGTGACCTGAAGAAGCTATGTTTAGCGAAAGCGCTTGTCCGTTGCAATAAATTGTTTGTGTGAACTACAGAATTTTATGCTTTATTTGGATGTACCTTGTTTGATTTATCCATCTTGGAGTTATCCAGAGCGACGCATTTGTGAACTGCCTAGCTTCACTTCTTCCATAACTGACTTATCCAATATTTTTTTAGATCTAGACAATATTCCCTTGGTAATTAGCTGCTCTAGACAAAATGATTTCCTGACTACTGTTGTCACATGATGATCAAACAAGATGGAATTACTACTCTGTGTGAAGTGGCATGCTATACACTGAGGGGACATCTACCAAATGTAACAATATTGTACTTTTCTACATTCAGTTTAAGCCCATTTTCAGTCAACAGGTATTTGCTAGTGTACAGTCTTGCTGAAAGATTTTGGAATCATAGAGGGCACATGACTATTTATTTCGTTTACCAGAGTAGAACACTCACCAATGACTAATTACAGTCTCAGCCTTGCATAGCTCAAGTTTAGCAAACTTAGTTATCCAGAAGTCTTGGCTGCCAGACTGAAGATCAGAAAAGTAAATGTTGGGTTCCCAGCACAGAGCCCTGGGGGAACACTACTGGTCACCTTCATACTTTTGGATGAAGCATCTGCCACTACCACTGTATGCGTTCTGTACTTTAACCAGTTGTCTACCCATCTTACCACACAGTGCCCCATTTTTAATGTATTAAGTTTACTTAAAATGCCTGCATGGGTTATGAGTATCAAATGCATTTTCCAGCTCTAGATATGGCATGTGTACAGCATGTCTGCTGTCAATAGCCTATGGGAACCCTCTTGAAGACGTTAACCAAATCCATTAGGCACAATTTACATATAAAACAGCCAAATGGCTACAGTGCATGTCTAGTGAGAATTTTGATATCACAGTTTATCATGTCCACTACAAGACATTCTGTGGCTTTGCAGAGGAGTTAGATTGATGGGCTTATAATTTTCAGATTTGGTCACAGGGCCATCTTTAAGTGGCATCACTACAGCAGTGTGCCAAACCTTGACGACAAAGCTCATACATACACTTAAGCTGAAGAGTTTGAGGAGCAGCTCTGCTAGAGCATGCTTAGTACTATTTGTTAACAACCAGGTAAATTCTCAGGCCCCATAGGTGTTGTATTTTGGTCTTAGTAAGCACCCAAAGTATATGCTCCTTTGTGATGACGGGATTTAAAGAATCTGGGTATAGAAGGACTTTGAATCGAAGTGTGTAGGGTAAAAGTTGCACTGAATTTTTGTTAGTATGCTTGCAATGTTTAAGGGGTCTGAATAAGTGGTACCACTGTGAGTAAGTTCAGAGCAGTGCTGGGTGTTTTTCCTTAGTTTTGTGACATAACTAAAGAATGATTTTCAATTGTCCTTCTCTTCAGATGCTATTCTATGTTCACAGGCTGCTTTAGTAAAACTCATTATTTTTCATTTATTTATTTTTTTTTGTAATATTTCTGATACTATTCTTGATACTTAGGGACTTGGATCTGCTGTATAATTTGAGGAATGTGTTCTTTTACTGTAAAGTTTGCTTATATTGGTGGTCATGTAAGATTGCTTTTGAACTTCCCATAACATTTTGTTCTGGTTGGGACTGCCCACCCTCTACATTTATCTAAGTGGGCATAGAAGTCCTTCATTAAACTATGTGCTGCGGCAACATAAGAGATGATGCTACTGTGGGTGAATTTGGATAACACATAGAAGCTGATGACATTAGCTCATTTGAAATCACTGAATTCCAAATATTTGCACCAAGAGGTTAAGAAATTTTGAATGGGAAAGTTACTAGCTTACAGTCCACCTTGACTGATACCTTAAGGATAGAGCACAGAATGGACTGATTTGTAGAAACCAGGTTGAAAATATTTTGTCCACTACTCTGTATGTTTCCCAGCTGGCCAAGGGAGTTTTTGTTCATTAAGTCCAAGTACTTTTGGGCATACCCTGCATTAGAAGTATAGCTGCTCCAGTTTACTGAGGGATGGTTAAAACATACAGATGCTTGGTCAGGGCATAGATGGAGTACAAAATCTGAATATAGGGAAGGTTGCACATGCTCTGCATAATGCCTCATGGCACTGTGAGCTCTCTGCTCCTGTTGGTTACCTTACATCTTTTTTTGGTAAGGAATTTCAACCTTTTCTTTACAGGGAAGGACAGATGGGTTTCCATGGAAAAATATTTTCTTTGATACAGAATCTACAGTCTCAATGACTAGGCTACAAACAAACAAACAAAAAACACACACACATACCTCTCAACTGTACAGATCTTTTGCCTAGTATTTTTGGCCTATTTCACATAAAACTGTAATTTTCTGACAAATCTCTGGCAAAACTTTGAGGACTGAAGTCAGTAAATAATGGCAGACAATTGAATTTCAGACTTCATATCCTTCAGAAAAAAATTCAAGCTAATGCAAAACCTATTATTCTATCAACTTTCTAAGTTTGTAAGAGCAATATTTAAAAAGTGTCCCTATTTTTGATCCTTTGTCCCCCCGTGATTTGTGGCTTTGTCCAGATTTTTTGCTCTAACAGGTTGAGAAGTGTGAGACACACACACACACACACACACACACACACACACACACACAAACAGTTTCAGTTACCTTTGACAAATCTAAAACCAAGGCATATCAAAGTAAAAAAATGTCTTTCTATCCTTAAAAGAACCTCCACTGATAAAGTAAACCAAGTAAAAACACTGAAAATTTTTTCCACAAAGGATTTTCAATGTTTTTAAAAGAACCTGATAGCTGTTTGGAAAGGGAAACTAAACACAGTTTTTGGATGAGTCTCAAATCAACAGTAATTATTCTATGTTCAGATGGCTGTGTATGCATGTAAATATTAGTAAATCTAGTGAACACTATGTCATGGAAGGATTGACATCCACATACCTGTACTGAGATATTTTCTGACTTTTTATCAATAGTATACTTGCAGAAAAGATTGCAATGAATAGTTTTGAGCAATGGTTGAAACAGGTCCTTAAATCTTGGGCTGTATGCTGATACAAGCAATGACTGTGGTAAAGTATATGAAACTTGCCACCTTTTCAGAAGCAGTATAAAATAAAGTTTAAAGCAATTCCACATATGGGACAAGCTATTGAGGAATGGGAAAGGCAAGATATGGCAATAAAAGGAAATGTTCCTTGTAATAGTGTAATCTAGACAATAAAGGAAAACATGGTACATGCCTAATATTTATATGGCAATAAAAGGAAATTTTCCTTGTAATAGTGTAATCTAGACAATAAAGGAAAACATGGTACATGCCTAATGGCGACTGATATTCAGTTGGCCAACCATTTTACCTCTCTAGGTGTTCCTTTAGTAACTACTTACCAGATCGTATGGTACAAATTCTTAGTAATTGTAAAGTTCTCATTGGGACATTGCAGATTATTTAGCACAACTTCAATACCTAAATATGTTTTACACTTTGCATTTACATTTAATAAGTAACAAAACTTGTTGAATCATCTACTGCAGAGGTATCATAATGCATTTGCATACATATACTTAAGTTGAACAGTTTGAGGAGCAGCTCTGCTAGGGCATGCTTAGTACTATTTGTTAACAACCAGGTAAATTCTCAGGCCCCATAGGTGTTGTATTTTGGTCTTAGTAAGCACCCAAAGTATATGT
This sequence comes from Protopterus annectens, assembly GCF_019279795.1. Taxonomy (NCBI): domain Eukaryota; kingdom Metazoa; phylum Chordata; order Ceratodontiformes; family Protopteridae; genus Protopterus; species Protopterus annectens. Next base: position 949,212,400 of record NC_056741.1, on the reverse strand, counting down.
TCCTTTGTGATGATGGGATTTAAAGAATCTGGGTATAGAAGGGCTTTGAATCGAAGTGTGTAGGGTAAAAGTTGCACTGAATATTTGTTAGTATGCTTGCAATGTTTAAGGGGCCTGAATAGGTGGTACCACTGTGAATAAGTTCAGAGCAGTGCTGGGTGTTTTTCCTTAGTTTTGTGACATAACTAAAGAATGATTTTCAATTGTCCTTCTCTTCAGATGCTATTCTATGTTCACAGGCTGCTTTAGTAAAACTCATTATTTTTCATTTTTTTTGTTTGTAATATTTCTGATACTATTCTTGACACTTAGGGACTTGGATGTTGTTGTCTTTCAGCTTTTCCCAGTTAGGGGTCGCCACAGCAGAACTCCGGTCTGCTAATGATTGGCATTAGATTTTTACGTGCCGAGTTGCCACCCCTGATGCACAACCTTCAATGAAGGTAAGCCCACTCACGCATGTCTCCACACAGAAGACGCTCTAGCTGAGAATCGAACAGGACATCTTACTGCGAGGCGACAACACTACCGCAGCACCACCACCGCAGTTCACTTAGGGACTTGGATCTGCTGTATAATTTGAGGAATGTGTTCTTTTACTATAAAGTTTGCTTATATTGGTGGTCATGCAAGATTGTTTTTGCATTTTGTTCTGGTTGGGACTGCCCACTCTGTACATTTACCTAAGTGGGCATAGAAGTCCTTCATGAAACTACGTGCTGTGGCAACATAAGAGATGATGCTACTGTGGGTGAATTTAGAGGCCACATAGAAGCTGATGACATTAGTTCATTTGAAATCATTGCATTCCAAATATTTGCACCAAGGGGTTAAGAAATTTTGAATGGGAAAGTGACTAGCTTACAGTCCACTTTGACTGAGACCTTAAGGATAGAGCACAAAATGGACTGATTTGTAGAAACCAGGTCGAAAATATTTTGTCTAGTACTCTAAGATTCCCAGCTGGCCAAGGGAGTTTTTGTTAATTAAGTCCAAGTATTTTTGGGCATGCCCTGCATTAGAAGTATAGGTGCTCCAGTTTACTGAGGGATGGTTAAAGACACCCACCCAAGATGATGACATTCTTGTATATACAGAGTTCTTCAGAAACATTTAGGAAGTATGGAGGGTGTCCTGTTGCAAAATATAAGTTGGTAGTTGACCCTGTTTAGGGTAATTTGGACTTGTACAAGTTCGGGTTTGAATATCCCCAGGATTTGTTTGGAGATGATGCATTTCTTTACAAACATGGAAAAGCCACTCCAGTTGCCACTAGGGTAGAGGTCATGGTAGGTACAAAATACAGGTAGTGAGAGAATATTTTCTTTACGTATGATCCACATTTCTGTAATCACACAAATTTGGGTTATTTCCAAATTCAAGATTAGTATTTTTTTATGAGACTTCTGGCACTGACTAGCACCACCTTGATTTGATCCAGTTTTCTGTAAGATGTGTTTATTAAATCAAAACGTCCATCAACTGCTCTCTCTAAAAAGTATGCAGAAATCTTGGAATGAGAGGTGAAGGCTATCCTTTGCAAAGTCAGTCAGACAACTGATCATCTTATCCCATTTTACTATTACAATATTACTATTGTAGACTGTTCGTAAAATCCTGTTAATCATTGTAAATTATTGTACTACTGTAGACTGTTCTTAAAATCCTGTTTAATCTTTGCAAATAATTTTTTGTCTGAACTCTTTTGTAATAAATACTGTTGTTTTTGTGGAGCTTTTCTCCCCGGGCCTCCACTGAAAACGGGCCCCAAAGCCCAGTGGACCTCCCCGGTAATCAAACTGAAATAAATAAATAATAAATAAATAAATTTTGACACATAACTGAATCCCCTTAATTTAACCAATCGTTGAAGTTAATTATTTTTGTCTTTGTACCTACTCTTTATTCTCGGAGGATTCCACACAAGACCAAAGTCTTTCCTACATTTGTCACATATATGGAGAATTCAGACATCTCTCTGTGTGTCCCTCATGGTTTTACATGTCAGGACATACATTCCTACACGGATCATCACTTCATGGACCTTTAAATATCAGAGATCTTAGCACCTAAAAGGCAACGTATAGCTAGCCTGTCTCTGTCCAGCAATAAGAGCTTGGTTTGGATGGAATGCAAGTCGGTCTCTCAGCAGTAGGTTCTACGGTTCAGTACTTGGCTAGGGTGTCTTCTGCTTGGGATCTCCATGTCCTCTCTGTGTTCACATGGGCTTTCTACAGGTGTTCCACTTTCCTCCAAAATTCCAGAGACATGCAGTAGGTGGACCAGGGTCTCTAAATTACCCACTGATGAGTAAATGTATAGGTCACATAGAATAAAGACCTGGAAACATCCTCCCATTTCCTCCTTTGCCTTGTACATTCCATTTATAGCTGTGGATATACACAAGGTCACTTTAGGAGTCAGTCGAGACTCATAAGAGAGATAGAAGTTCATAAGGTTAAAGTGGAACATACTGAATTTACATATCTGACATTGTCGGTGGGTGAAATATACTCTAGACTATTTATTAGAAATAGAAAAGATAGTTTGTTCTTCCTTCATTTTCTCTAACACCACAGCAAAGTATATGCTATTACTAACGTGGTTAAGGAGGAACATTACTATCAAGAAGGGATGCTATTACTAACGTGGTTAAGGAGGAACATTACTATCAAGAAGGGATGCGATTACTAACGTGGTTAAGAGGACCATTACTATCGATTAGAGATGCGATTACTAAGGTGGTTAAGGAGGACATTACTATCGAGTAAGGATGCGATTACTAAGGTGGTTAAGGATGACTATTACTGTCGAGTAGGGAGCAAGACTAATAATAATTGACATTAGGAGTGTGTAAGAGGAAATAATGGTGCTGGAATTAAGAGGTAATGAAGTTTGGAAATCTTTAGGATAGCTGGGTAGTGTTGAGCAGCTATGGGATACTACTTACAGAATGGTGAGGACACAGGTGTTTTAAAGGAAGTTTTAGTTATTTAGAAATTAAAGCAGCTTTTTTTTTTTTTTTTTTTTTTTGAGATTTCCATATGATTATTCAGTATGTCACATCAACTACCTGGATACGACTACAGGTAAAAACATAAATTCTGGTGATTTTAGTTCAACATCTACAGTAAGCCAACCTTTATCAATTCCTATTTACATTTTAAAAGTAATAATTCATGGTGGATGAAAAAGAACATTGTTAAAAGTCAGTCTCTCAGACTTTACCATTTAGTGTCCAATGTCACCATATTTTATTTTGAAAGTCTATGACTGAAATTACTATTTCTGGAAATAAAATATTATGTTAACATTATGAAAGGGGTGATTCAAGAGGTCACCACAAAATAGGCAGATTCCTTTGTACCTACTATAAAGAAACCTATACAATCAATTGTAATGAAGTCTCATGACATGAAAGATCGTCTTTTTCTGAAGACAATTGTGATTTTCAGCAAATTTTCTATAAGCAATGGAAAATGTTCCAGTACTCCAATGGGCACACTGATGAATTAGGTGATAATTATTATATAAAGGCAGCCATAAAGTACAGTTGTGTACTTACCATAAATGTAGATGTTCAAGTGTATTCACTCTTGCAGTCATCACTCTTGGGTTCCTGCCTGCAGGTAGCCCTCAGTCGGCCCGAATACCAGAGTCAGGTTTTTAGGGGTATAAAACAGGCAGCCGATGCCATTACATCAGTTATTCTTGCCCCAAATGTCAGGAGCCCCCCAAATAGGAAGCTATTATATGGTGGGGAACACCACCAGTAAAAAGTAACTACCAATGCCATTAGGAATGGCCATAGAGAGGAGAGGTAGAAAGACAGAGAAAGCCAGGGGACTGGAAACCAGGACTGCAACAGTAAATGCACTCTAACATCTACATTTATGGTAAGTGTACACAACTGTACTATGTTCTTCATGTTTCACTGTTGCAGTCATCACACTTGGGTTGATTCCCAAAGCTGAGGAAGGTTTGAGGCAGTCAAGAAGTGTTAGGGCTGGCTAGCAGGCCTTGCAAGACTGCTGTAGCAAATCCAGCTCTGGATTTAGAAAATATTGGTAAGTGGCAATGCTTGGTGAATGTGTGTACAGAACTCCAGGTTGCAGCTTCCAGAATGTCCCTGGTAGGGTCTCCCCTGAGAAATGCTGTAGAGGTGGAAGTAGCCCTAATGAAATATGGCCTGCTCACCTGTGGGGAAGGTTTTCCATGGTGCTTGTAACAGAAATGGAAGCAGTGTGCTATCCATTTGGAAAAGTTTGCTTTGAAATGGCCTTATCCTCTCTGCCCCTGTAGCAAAGCTGACTAGCAGCTGGTCAGATTTTCTGAAAGGTTTAGTCATGTCATGTCAGAAACTGAGCTGTCTTGTGCATGTCCAAGGAGTGCAGGATCCTTTCCTCTTTATTCTGAGGGTTAGGGAAGAAGGCTGGCAAATGGATGGCTTGGTTTAGAGCCACACTGGACACCACCTTAGGCATAAAGGACGGGTTAGTCCTGAGGGAAACCCTGTCAGCAAGGAAAATAATGAAGGGTTCCACAACCATTAGTGCCTGTAACTCAGACACTCTTCTTGCTGAAGTTACGGCTAAAAGCAAGGCCGTTTTCCAAGAGAGAACTTTTAACGCTGCTGAAGCGGCAGGTTCCAAAGGGGGAAGCGTGAACTTTTCCAGTACAAAGTTAAGGTCCCAGGCAGGGGTGGGTGCTCTCCTAGGGGGCCTTAACTTGTTAGCCCATCTCAGGAACTGTTTGATGAGAGGGTGAGAAAATAGAGGTATTATACTGAGCTGAGATGGCAGAGGCATGAATCTTAATGAAGGAGAAGTATATGCCTCTGTGGAGTAGCTCTGCTAGGTAATCCAGGATTAGAGGTAAGGAGGGCACAGTTGTGTCCTTCCCTTGAGACGGATTCCAAGAACAATATCTTTTCCACTTTTCCGCATAGGATTTCCTAGTAGTAGGCCTTCTGGCTTCAAGAATGATGTCCAGCACCTGTTTGCTGAGGGTTGCTGGTGGTGTGTTCAAGGGATAAGCCAGGCTGCAAGGTTTAGGGATTGCAATTGTGGATGCAAAATCTGTCCCTCCTGCTGAGACAGCAGGGTAGGAATCTGGTGAAGGTGCCAGGGTGGCACTGTTGTCAGACTGTGCAAGAGTGGGTACCAGTGCTGGCGTGGCCAGTCTGAGGCAATAAGAATTGCCCTTGGCCTGTCCTGTTTTATCTTGAGTAGTACTCTTGAGAGAAGGGGCAGAGGGGGAAAGGCATAAATGGAGAGGTTCTCCCATTGAAAGGATAGGGCATCCACCTTCCAGGCCCTGCTGTGAGGGTTCCTGGTGCAGAATTTGCTCAACTGGTGGTTCTCGGGGTGGCAAACAGGTCCACCTCCGATGTCCCCCATCTCTGGATCAGAAGTGTTGGGCTCCACTTTCCACTCATGCAGGTCTAGGAGATTTCTGCTCAAGTCGTCTGACAGTGAATTTTGTTTGCCTGGGAGGAAATGAGCTTGTAGATGCACTTGGTTGCGCCAGGCTGTGTTCCACAGGGCCATGGCTAACCTGCAGAGTGGGTAAGAATGAGTTTCCCCAATTATCCTGGAAGGATTAGGTATTTGAAGGCTGTTAGAGCATTCTGTACAGCTAGCATCTCTTTTTGATTGATGTGCAAGAGAATCTGGGCTGGGCTCCAGTGGCCCTGAATGCATTTGCCTGCCATGTGAGCCCCCCATGCATAGTCTGATGTGTCTGTTGTCAGGGTTTGGGTGGCGAGGGGTTGAGTGAAAATCAGCCCCTTGTTGTGGTTGCATGCTTCTGACCATCAAAGGAAATCTGCCCTTAGACAAGGTATGATTGGAATGAATGTTTCCAAGTCCTGAGAATGCTGGCACCAAAGACTTTTTAAGTACAATTGAAGTTTCCTCATATGCAGTCTTGCATATGGAATTAGCAGAATACATGAGGCCATGAACCCTAAGGCTTGCAGTATTTTTCTTGCAGATAGCTGGGTTCTGGTGGCCATTTGTTTGAAGTATTTTGTCAGATAGACCTGTTTTTCTGAAGTGAGAAATGCCATCTGGGATTGTGTCCAAGCTTGCTCCCAGGAATACACTTTTTTGACTGGGCACCAGTTGTGATTTATTTTCGTTGATGGTGTACCCCAATGAAGCGAGAAAGCTTTTTACAAATGCCAGGTGCTGAAGTAGCAATTCCTGACTGTCCGCCTGAATCAGCCAGTCATCCAAGTATGGGAAAATTTGGATATTTCTCTGCCTGAAGTATGCAATGGCTGGAGCCTGGCAGTTTGTGAATACTCTGGGTGCAGTAGAGAAGCCAAAGGGAAGTGCAGAGAACTGACAGTGCCATAGAGCCTGTCCTGAAGTGTAGATATTTTCTGCACGACTCCCTTATCAGGATGTGCAAATAAGCTCCTTTTAAGTCTAGGGTGACTAACCAGGCATCACTGACTAGCAAAGGGAGAAGTTGTTGCTGGGTAAGCATCTTGAATTTTGTGACCACCAGAAAGGTGCTGAGAGTTGATAGATCCAGGATTGGGTGCAGAGAGCCCTCTTTTCTGGGAAGCAGGAAGATTCTGGAGTAGAAACCCTGCCCCCTTTGTTCTACTGGAACAGGTTGAATAGCTCTGATATTGAGCAGGGAAAGTACTTGCTTTTGAGCCTCTGCCCACTGGTTTAGAGGAAGGTCTGGAAACCCACTTGGGGTTGGCAGTGAATGGAAGAAGAATCTGTACCCTGGGATACAATGTTTAGGACCCATCTGTCCTGAGTAATGGACATCCATTTTTTTGCATGAAGGGTAAGTTTTCCTCCTAGGGGAACAACTAATTGGGCAGGGCTGGAAAGGATAACTGAAAAGTCATTGGGAACTTTTTCCATAAGGGGGTGGCTTACCACTCCCTGTTTTTGAGATGGGGGCACTCCATTGTTTAGATTTCTGCATACCCTGAGACTGTAGTCTTTGTGGCCTGTTTCCCCTGGGTTTGGTCTGAGAAGGCCTGGAAGGGTCTGGAAAGGACCAGTTTTTAGAAGGCCAATGCCTAATGAATCTAGGTGGTTGCACTTGTAAGAATTCTTTAGCAGTTTACATAGATTTAGCTTTTTCTTCCATCTTTTTAAGAACCTCTTCTGCTTTGGTGCCAAATAAACACTCCTTATTTAAAGGAGTGTCTAGTAATTTGGATTTGGCATGATCTGGCAAGGTTTGTTACTTCAGCCAAGCATGCCTTCTCAGTACAGACCCAGTGACTGCAACCCTGCAAGATGCTTCTATGGCATCAAAGCCACACTGCAAAGTATGCTTACTAACTTGGTTTGCAGAATGAATTACCACTTGTAAATCTTTATTTTCTGCACAAAGTAACACCATTTTTCTTTAATTAGTTCCATAATATGCTGCTGGTACTGCAACATGTGAAACTTGCAATTCAATGCCCTGATAGCAAGAGTTGCAGAGGTATATACCTTCTTACCCCATCTGTCTAAAGCTATGGAAATCCCTGTCTGAAGGGGTAGGATTTTTGGCTGTAGCAGTCTTAATACCTTTAGGTCCCTGGGAATTGGTCTCTGGATCCGCAGTAGGATTCTTGAAGAACAATTTGTGGGAATCAGGTACTGTAGTGCCTGTCAGGTTTCCTAGGGGCCAGGGGTAAAGTATCTGGTGTAAGACTGGATTCCATAAAAACATCATCTACAACCATCCAGGACAAGGGTTATGGCTAGAGGCCTGTGCTGATGCAACTCTATTCTCCAAGTCTCTTGGCATTCCCAGCAGAAATGCTCTCAAAGTATGCAAGGTTTCACCAAAAGAAAAATCCTATGGAGGGGAGGCAGAGGGAATGGATCCCTCTGCATCTGAATCCTCACAGGTTGATAAGGGCATGCGCTGATAATCAGAAGGGTCAGAATCATCGGACTCCTGGTCTGTAGAATCAGAATGAAACTCAGTTCTTTGTCTCTTAGCAGGTGAAGGTTGGCTTCCCCTAATTAGGGTAATAAGGTCCTCAGCCATTCTAAGCATTTGTTTGTGTGGCATGGGAGCTTCAGCATGCACTTTGGTCATCTGTTTTCTAGGCATAGTGCGTACTCTGGGCCTCAGAAACTCCATAGTTTTAGCTAAAAACAAAGTCATCGGTTTAATTCAAACATCGGTAGGTCGGAATATGCCCTCAGACACCGGTGCGTACACAGTGGCTCCGGACCCATCCAAGGTAGAGACATCCGCAGGTTCCATAGTCGAATAAGCATCTCGCGGCATACCGGACTCTGAATGGGTCTCAGCAGAGGCCTGTGAATCTGCAGAAGTGGGCATCAGGGGCTGCAAAGGCACTCCACTGAGTAGCAGCAGACTGGTGACTAGCTTAACGGAAGCGTCGGTGGCAGTTTTGGACCTATGCAGTCTCTCTCTGTCTTTATCTTTACGTTTTTCCGGAAGATCGATAGTCGAATGGCCTATTGAAGCAATTTCAGAATACAGAGAACAAGAGCAAAAGAATTTAGCGACAAAGATAGCCAGACGATGAAAGGTTCGGGTGTTAAGGCACAAAACCGACATCGAGGGACATTGTGGTCTGGGCCTAAACAGGTGACACAGTAGGAATGAAAATCTCTGAGGTATTTGCTTTCCACAGGCAAGACAATTGTTAACTTTTTCTGACATCGGTTAGAGCAAAAAAAAAAAAAAAAAAAGTATCCCCAGTGGGGTACTTAGCTTTAGATAAATTCAGGATTACAAACTTGAAAACGAAAATTTCAGGTAACAGCCGACCAAACTGCTTCTGCTTCGGGCTCCTCCTCAGCAAGAAAGACTGATATAATGGCGTTGGCTGCCTGTTTTATACCCCTGACGACCTGAAGTCATGGAAGAAGCGACAGCATCCGATGCAGAAATCTGAAGACTCTGGTATTCAGGCTGACTGAGGGCTACCTGCAAGCAGATAACTCAAGAGTGATGACTGCAACAGTGAAACACAAAGTGCATCACCAGGAGATTAGAACAGGAAAAGTAAGATGATATGGGATACAGACTACTAGGCATGGTTTGATGTAGCATCTATAAACACAATAGACATATTAACGACAGCAAGTTTGTGATTTTAGGTTTGGATAACAAGGTGGTCAGCTGTAAGGCACATTATGATTGTAACACTAGAGGGGTTATTTATGTTACAGCCTGTTTGTCTTGCACAGCATTTTATGTGGCAAGGCAAAAAAAAAAATAGGGACAGTATATACCAACACAATTACTCTATTAAGAAAAAGGACCCCACTAACACACTTGCTAAGCACAGTAGTAGCTGTGCAAATTACAAGTTTATATTTCTTTTATTTTGGAAAAAATAACCCTAAAAAGAAAGATGAGGTGATTGGTGTAACCATTTACTGAATACAGAGTTATACTGGCAATTGATATTAGCATCTGATAAGCCACCCGGGTTGAATGAATCAATTTCTTTTAACAGTGTTTCAAAATTTAACCACAGTAATATGCATAGAATATGATCTGTCAGCTTATGTTCATGTGACACTTTGGTTTATATGCAAAAGGTTGTTCTAAAGTTTTAATACATTCTGATGAAGTCTTTGATCCTGCTGGATGAAAATCCTTCATACAAGTGAAACTTTGGGTCTAGGTGAGAGCAGACAAGAGGGTTTATTTTTAGATAAAACAGTGACCCTGGTGACCAGTTTTCACTTAGCAGCTTGGGTGCTGGCAATAGCAGGTGGAGGATTACGGGTTTAACCGAGTAGCAGATGCCGGCTTGCCCATCCTGTGGGAAGGGAGGTGGCCTTCACTTGCTACAGTAACAATTCACACCTGATGTGCTCCATGTTGCAAGCTGTATATCATGTGGTCAGACAGGAGAACCTGTGATGAAGTGCACATATACTCCCCAAAGACAGACATTGTGATGCTTACAAGACTGCCACAGGGGCCAGAGATTAGGTCACACTTCCCAACAGCAGTATGACTCTACACAAGTGAATTCAATCTCATCAGCCCAGAGGTGGGTCAGGCTGAGCAAGGGAGATGTTAAGGTGTGTCTGGCAAACCCAGTGAATGAGGAGAGCAGCTGGTGTCAGCTAATGGTCGGGTGAGGAGAGAGATATTAAAAAAAATACAGTGACCCTGGTGCACAGTCCAGCTTATTAAACAATTAAAGGCAGCTGTGAGTACTTGCATCTTCCACTAGAATTGCTGGCAAATAGTGTCAGGGTGTGAAAAGGGATGTAGTAGAGATGTAAACTGAGATGTCTGCATCTGTACAGTGCCTGCTGCAACAGCACTTATATGTTAAAACACAGACACAATGCTCAATTTGGCAGCATGTGGCCCAGTGCTGGATATACCTTTTTCTGAAGGGAGTGGAATGGAGGATAGCAAGATTTTACCCTTACAGTATCATGTCCAGAGTCTGAAAGCTTATGTCTGGGCTGGAAAGACCCCTGGGCTGGTATGGCTTGTTAGATACTTGCCATGGCTGCTGCTAGCTACTCCTCCTGTAAAAGGGCAAGTTCAGGGTCCTCTGAAGTTTGATGGAAAGAAAATGTATTGGTAAGATTAAAATCTGGACCTAAACAAAAAAGACCAGCAGCTACTCTAGTCTTAAATGGTTGAACTGCACTGGAGATAGCTGGAAGAAAATAACTGCTGTGTTGCAGTCTGAGAATATTGCGACTTCCTGGAATGAAATTGGAAATTTAGGGGAGTCCATATTGAATGAAACCAGTAATAAGAACCTACAGCAGGTGCAGGTGCAGGCATTCTTATGCTAGTGCTCTCTGCCTGTGGAGCTCCTTCCTGGGCATCTTTAGTTCACTCTTCTAAGCCTGCACAGAGAAAAATTCTCAGATGAGGCTCACAAGGCTTATAACATAGGTGGCAAGTATAAGCTCTTACTATGTCTACAGCCAAGGAGGCTATTAAAAATCTTGGTCATGTCACTCAATACTGGTTGGGTATTAACAGTGCCCTTCATTAATTATATTGCCTCCATATATCCCAGGTGAAAATTTTCACCTAGACTGGTTTTAAAGGTTGCCAGGGATCCAGTCCACTTAAAACCTTTTATCAGAAATTCATCTCTGCTCTGGAGCACGTCTCTGATGGACAGAGGCAGTCAATAAATCATCCCATATATAAATGAAATTTGTGAGTCACATTTGGGGTTGCACAGCTAGGCTTATAAGGTCCCTAGTGGTCATTAGCCTAGTATATGCCTATGAACCTATTGATATGCAAAGAAAGCCAAACCCAAACAGTATTACTAAATCCACTGAAAACAAAGTTAGACAAGAGATCATACTCTGGACCCAAACAAAATAAGCACACAATATGCTTATCAGCAGCAGATATTTTTGGGTGGGAAAGAAGGGTCCATTCTCTGGGTTTTGAAAGTAGGACTGAATAAGACGTCATAGGCAGAAATTAAGGGAGGAGAGTAAAAATCCAATTTACCAAAGGTTTTAAATAAATACATGCTCAATGCAATCTCAGCTCAGTTCAACATACAAATCTTCATGGAAATGAATTGGAGGGTTATTCTGATCCATTTAGATCAGATCCCAAGGCCTGTGACGCAGATCCTGAATGCTTAGCAGCGAGAGTGCATTGCTATGAGGTCAGTTATGTGCCCTACTGTAGTCTGTAACAAAATAAAAGTTTATGACAGAAACACTTGAGACTGGGAGTGAGTATACCTCTCAACCTGGAAACATCAAAAATCTGGCCAAGGTACATGAAAAATAGGTACAAATATGTATGCTGATTAACAAACCATTTGCATACACAGTCATGTTACCCGACCCACTCCAATGGAATTGTGGGATACCAACTTTCAAATGCAAACTGAAGAACAGACAACCGAAATATGGCACTAGAGTCCCCCTGCAGCCATTCCAATATCCCATTACCTGGCTATTTCGCCCCATTTACCATAAACATGAATGTGCATACTGCTTTACTTCTACAATGATTATTTGAATTTTATTTTTACATTTTATAGCTCAATGCACAAACACTAAGAGACATCTGCTAAACAAAGCAATAGTCTCTCACAATGAAAATAGACTTAGCATTAAAGCTTATCTGCCCTTGAAACTCTCATTCACTGAAACAGTATTGAACCCCACATCACATCCAAAGAAAATGCATGTGGCCAGTGGTGGATAACGATTACCTTTGGGCTGTTTTCAAATCATAGGTCCCTTGCACATAAAACAAGAAACACACATGTTCTTTGATACACCTTCCTGACTATTAAAGTATATTCCTTGTATAATACAGCACACTTGTTAGACTTCGAGCACATTTTAAATTTGTTTGAACATTTTCCCAGTAGACAATGAAACCAAATGCATGAACCAATAATGACAAAACTGCCCAATTCAGAACATTTCCATCACAAAAGTCCACTTACACACACACATTTATATATATATATATATATATATATATATATATATATATATATATATATATATATATATATATATATATATATATATATATATATATGTATATACAATGACAGTGGTGTAAGCCATGGCCATCTTGTACAGCTTCTAGAACTTATTTTCAGTTTAAGTGTTTTGCTTGACTTACTCTGATTTGTGTTATCAAACCAACTCAATAGCTGTAAATGCATAACAAAATAAACTAGGTGAACTACATGTTTTAAGACTTTCAATTTTTAGTCCAAATACTGACAGACCTACAATTCATTCTGAAGCATCAAAACTATTACTGTAATCCAGGTGCTGTTAACGGGCCACTCTTGCTTCTCCACTGTATGCAGTGGAAAAATATGCGTTTTATCTGAATGCTGGAAAATGCACTGTGTACTTGTTTAAAAATATTTTTCTTACAATGCAGCACAAAACATAATAATTCTGATTTTCCATTCCTGAATTTGAGTTAATGATATTTGCTGCTCTTTCCACTGAGGCACAGATGCCTTTCTGCATGACATTTTCTCACTTCTGTTGTATCTGGAGCTATACCCTTGACTAGTTACACCCAACCCCTTTAAAAGTACAACACAGTACAGTATCAGCAATGCGTCTACATACTGTGGGAGTAGAACCCACAAGTCCTGTACATCACAAGCAAGTATTTAACCTGTTATGGTATTAACAATGCAAGTAGACTCAGCATAAGCAACACTAAACTTCTCTTCCCCCGAAGCTCTCGTTTCCTTGTAAAATCCACTGGGCACTCAACTGTATCTCTCAACTTTGCAGCACAAAAAATCTAGAAAAAGCCAAAATTTATTGGGGGGGGGACAAAAGCCCAAAAACCAGGGACACATTTTAAACATTGCTTGTATAATTCTGGAAAGTTGCTAGAATAAAATGTTGTGTTACCACCATACATTTCACTGCCAAGTCTTAAGCCCAGGACCCTGTGCACTACAGTCAGAGAAACATACCACTATGCCATATCAGCAGTTTCCTGAAAGATAGGAAGACAAACTTAAACAGCTATCATTTAGTGAATTCAGTTCTCACTTCTCACCATAGCTCTCAACCTCTTAGCACAAAAAACATGGACAAAGCCAATAATGGGGGAATACAGCCCCAAAAATAGGGACAGATGTCAAATACTGATAAATTCAAGTACCTGTCATTATTTAATGAATTCAATCCTTCACTGATTTGCCACAAAAATCCAGAAAACCACAAATTTTATGAGGTACAGAACATAAATATGAGGCATAAATCTGAAAAGTTTTCACAAGTGTTGTTGGGTAGGGACTTTAGGCTCTTGTTACCTGTACCCAAGGTACAGGGCACCTCTAGTCACCCCCCCCCACACACACAAACACACCCTTCTCATCATAAAAACTAAATCCAAAGTCAGCGCAGCATAATAAATACTTCTGCAGTCCCCCGAACATCGCGGCTTGGCTGGAGCAGCCGGAAATGTACACATTTGAGCCCTTGAGCTCAATTCCGACAGGCTGATTTTTTGTGCTGGCCATTTCACGGAGTGGAAAAGTAAAAAAAATTAAAATAAAAAGCTGGGAAATTTGGAAATTAAGAGGTGCTACTCAGGAATCATGGCAATGGTAATTTGGTATGGTTGAGAGTTATGGGAGTGAGTCATAGTAGAAACAGTTTTCCATCAGTTTAAAATTTCAGAGTGCACCTTGGCACACGTTGCTTGTAATAGAATAGTTGAATAAAATCTTACCATAACCATAGGTGTTCTTCGCTTCTGTGTTGCAGTATTCTTTACATGTGGGTTGTATTCTGCCCACCAACCCAATGGCTGGCCTGTATACAAAACTTATAGCAACTGCCAGTATGTCGGACATCAAATGTAGGTACTCACAACATCGGCCATAAAAGGGACATCCACATGTACCATCCTCAGAATAAGTTAGCACTATGAGGAACAAGAATCCTAAAGCCAAAGGAGGAGTCATGCTAGGAAGAAACAAGTTGTAGGGTGGAAGGTGGGTGGGACAGAATACTGCAACATAGAAGACAAGGACATCTATGGTTATGGCAAGATTTTTCATAACTATTTTATGTTCTTTTATTCAGTGTTGCAGTATTCTTTACAAATGGGAGACTGCAAAGCTCAAAAGGAACCCAGGGACTGGAGGGAGTAGAGGAATAAAGTGAAGAAACATTTTCTACAAATCCATGCAGAGTTGCTCTAGCAAACCCTGCCCTGGATCTATAGATAGTATCCAACTTGTAATGTCTAGTAACAGTATGAACAAATGACCAAGTAGCAGCTTCCAAAATGGAATGAGCATCTAAACCTTTAAAGAAAGCCCCTGACGAGGCAGCAGATCTGGTGGAATGGACTCGACAGAAAATGGTAGAGATTTCTCATGAAAGTCACAGCAAAACACAACAGCTTTAGAAATCCAAGAAGAAATAGTTTGCTTGGAAACAGGCAAACCCAGAGCCATGGGATGAAAGGACACAGAGTTGATCTGACTTCCTAACAGATTTTACTTTGTCCAGGTAAAATCTGAATTGGCTATGCACATCTAAGGAATGTAAAATCCTTTCACTAGAGGACTGTGGTGAAATAAAAAGGTGGGCAATTGAATGGAATGATTAATAGACAACTTATTTACCACTGTAGACATGAAAGATGGGTTAATTATCAAGACACTCTATCCTTTTGGAAAACGAAGAAAGGTGGGAGAAGCCATCAATGTCCGACTCTCAGAGACCTTCTAGCAGGAGTCACGACTACCAGAAGCAATGTTTTCCAACTGCAAAACTTTAGAACTTGTAGCACCATTAGACACCCTATTTAAACAAAGGCTGAATACTGGCTTCATCCCAGCTGAGTGGAGGATAGCCACTGTCATTCCTTTACACAAAGGTGGAATGTCCACCAATCCGGGAAATTACAGTCCCATCAGCCTAACTATCCTGATCTACAAGGCCATGGAACAGACCATCTTGGACCTCATTAACAAGAACACTGGCAATCTCCAAACACTTGATCCCACACAGTTTGGCTTCATCAAGGGGAGGACATGTCTGCTAAAACTGGTTGACTTCTTTAAGACAGTCACCAAAGCCATGGACAAGGGGAAGACTGTGCACACCATTTACCTTGACCTGGCCAAAGCCTTTGACACTATTCCCCACTCAGGCATAGTAGATAAACTCTCTCAACTAGGCAGCAATCCATATGTTACCAGATGGGTAGCAAACTGGTTCACTGATAGAACCCACATAGTCAAACTAGAGGGAAGCCACCTCAAGCAGTAGACCCGTAACAAGTGGCATACCCCAGGGTTCGGTCTTGGGCCTCTGTTATTTGGGACATACTTTTCTGAGGTGCAGTCCAAAACAAGTGGGCTATGGCTGGCCAGGTTTGCAGATGACTGCAAGCTGGGTGCTGTCATCAATTATCCTAGTGATGTGGACATCCTCCAAGAGGGTTTCACTCAGACAAATGACTGGTGCCAGAAACATGGCCTCAAGCTGAATACCAAAAAATGCATCATCATCCCTTTTGGGGAGAGTGACGTCCCCACAAATTATCACATTAATAACATCCTAAGCAGTCAATTAGTCATGAGGGATATGGGCACCCAGATTGATAGCAACCTGACTTTTGACCACCCTGTTGCTTCCGTTGAATGGAAAAGCCTTCTACATGGCCCACCCCATAATTAAGGTTATCTCATCCAGGGACAAGGAGGTCATAACATCCTTGCATTCTTCCCTTATAAGGCCCATTATTGAGTGCAATGCCCCTTTTGGCATGTAACTCGCAAAGCACATGCAGCAGCTGGAGAGACCACAGAGGTTCTTCACCAAGAGAATCCAGGGCCTCAAATATCTACTATACACAGATAGGCTAAAAGCCCTCTACTCAGTTTCATACAGACTCCTCAGAGGTGACATCTGTTTGGCATACAAGGTGATCACAGACCCCACCTCTATGGGACTACTGCATATCCGCAAGTAAAGCTTCACTCGAGTAACCTGCATGCACAGCCTCAACCTGGTCTGTGACATCAACAAGACTTGTTGGCAGGACAGATTTATGTCCCAGAAACTCCCCCATCTATGGAATAGATTGCCTCTCCACATCAAGCAGAGTACCACGTTACCCCTTTTAAGCACAATCTGGATAGGAAACAGAAAATATACCCCTGAGATTCCTCCCATGTCCCTGCTGGACAGGGGCATCAGATGCTGACCTGTCTAAACATGGGCTAAACTCTTGGCTAGGCTTATAAGGGCCTCAAGGCCAATAGCCTAGTAACCTCCTATGATCCTAGAGAAGCACAAGCCACTGGCTCAAAAGGAAAAGTTTAACCTGCAGTCTGGAAGCTAACAGAAGTGTCAATGACAAACAAGCAGACAGAGTGGATAAGTGGACTTTCATTGAGGAATAAGAGAGCTCACTGTTAAGCAATTCACACAGGTAAGAAAGTACAACTGGAATGTCCACAGAAAGCAGGTCCCAATTTCTTTTATAGGACCAGATTGAAAATCTTTTACATTTGGAAATGTAAGATTTCCTACTATTGGGTCTCCTGGCCTCCTGCAAAACCTTAAGAACATCCTGTGAGAAAAAGTACCTAAAAGGGATCAGAAGATGTTGATCACCCACAAGGTCAACTGCAAAGTTAACAGATGTGGATGAATCAAGGATCCCTTGTCCTGTATGAGTAGGTCCAACTGGTGAGGAAACTTGTGGTGCTGGCCCTTGGCTAATTGCAGAAGGGTGAACCAGTGCTGTCTTGGCCAAAAGGGGGTCACCAGGAAGATATTTGGTTTGTCTTGTTGAATTTTCAGCAGGACTTTGAGTGAGGGGGAAGGGGGAATACATAAAGAAACATCTCCTTCCATGCAAAAGATAGGGCATCCACCTTCCAAGCCTGAGGGTGAGGGACCCTGGCACAAAACAGAAGTTGTCTGTTCTGAGGGGAGGCAAAGCCATCCATATCTGGAGTACCCCACCGGTGAACTAGATCCAGGAACACATCCCTGTGAAGCATCCACTCATAGAGCTGTGTCATAGATCTGCTTAATGTGTCTGCCACTGAGTTCTGAGCAGAGGGGAGGTACACAGCATGCAGTGTCACTCTGTACTGGATAACCAATTCCCATGCTTTGATGGCTAGTTGGCAAAAGAAGGTAAGATTTGGTCCCTCCTTGCTTATGTACCAGAGGACAGTGGTATTGTCTGTAAGAACCTTGAGAGGTTCTGGTAAGAAAAGAGGGTAAAAGGTTTGCAAGGCCAGAATTAGAGCCCTCATCTCCCAGATGATGATGTGCTCTCTCTGTTGGGAGGGGACCACAGACCCTGTACCTTCCTGGAAGCAAAGGTTGCTCCCCAACCTATGTCCGAGTCATCTGTAAAAAGCTAGTGAGAAGGCTGGGATATGAGAAGAGGAAGGCCTGGATTCTGACAGAGCTGCTGGCTTTCAGCAAGGGAGAAGAGGGACCAAGACATCCAAAGGATAAGCATGCAGAGACAAAGTGGTCTTCAGAAACCACTGAAACTTTCTCATGTGTAGCTTTGCAAAAGGAAACATGAGGATCATGGAAACCATGAATCTGAGCAGTCTCAGAAACTCCCTGGCTGAGATGGAAGGAAGAGCAGAAGAGCCTCCATGTAGCCTGTAAGAGATAGAACCTGCAAATTTGTTCTGAACCTGCACCCTAACAAAATGAGGTCCTATGTAGGGGTAAGACTGAACTTTTCAAAATTTATTGTAAACCCTAGGCCATGAAGAAAATGAGTGGTTTTGTCCAAGGTTTAGTTTTAGTTGATCTGGACTGCTGGCTAGAAAGAAAAGGTTGTCTAAATAGGGGTAAACTTGAATCCCTCAGACCCTTAGGAAGGCAATGGCTGGAGCCAGGCACTTTGAAAACCCTTGGAGTAGTGGAAAGACCAAAAGGCAAGGCAGAGAACTGAAAGCGCAAACAATTTCTTTTAATGAGGGCGAATTGGAATATACAGGTAAGCATCCTTGAGATCCAGACAAGCCAAGTAGGGGTGAGGAGGAACCAAGGGAAAAAAGAGTTTGCAGAGACAGCATCCAAAAAGAAGAAACTTCCAGGAAGGTGTTTAAGTGGGAGAGATGTAGGATAGGCCTCCAAGGACCATCCTTTCTTGGACAAGAAACATCCTGGAGTTCCTTTTTACTCTGGAGGAAAAGTCTGACTAGTGCCTTGGTTGAAGAGTTGAGCTAGTAACTGAGGCAACAGATGATGTTGGCAGAAAAGGGGCTGAGGTATCCCCTGGAAGGGCGGGTGAGTCTTCCAAGTAATAAAAGTATTCTTTTTGGACAATAGAAAGAACCCAGGAGTCCTGAGTGATCTTCCAGGCTGAAAGGGCGAGAGAAAGAGGAAGAGGTGTATGACTTGGAAGAAGGGCTTGGTTGTCACAGAGAGCTGGGGTCTGGCCTGAAAAGACTACTGAGGAGCAGGCGCAACAGATTTTGATCGAGGAGGTCTCTTGGAAGACTTCTTACACATAGGTCCTGAAGAAGCAGAAGAGAAGGAATGAGCAGGTCTTCTGAAAATGGAAGTCTTGGCATGAAGATTCCTATGGAATTCGGGTACTGGGGAAACAAGCAAGTGTTTTAGTCTTGGAGTGCTTTTACTTTTTCCTGCAGAGATTTAAAGAGTTCTGCAGCATCTGAACCAAAAAGGGCAGAATTATGTAATGGAGTATCAAGCAGTCTGGCCTTTATGTCATCAGGTAATGACCAAAGCCAAAATCATGAATGCCTTCTAAGAACAGATGCAGAAGTCGCAGCCCTGGAAGATGCCTCCACTGCATCATAGCTGCACCTAACTGAATGTCTTGTTACCTGAGAAGATGCAACAAAAGAAAAACCTGAGATTTAGCCTTCAAATCAGATAACTGGGTCAAAGCCTGTAATGCCTGAGAAAGCAAAGCCAAAGAGTACCTGGGCATGTGTATCTGGTAATTAATGGCTCTAATAGCTAAGGTAGATGAAGTATATACCTTCTTACCCAGCCTTTCCAATATCTTGGTTTCCTTATCAGAGGAAAGCACTTTGGCAGAAGGAGACAAGTGAGAGGATTTGTCAGAGACGATGGAGACCACAGCTGGGTCAGCAGAGGGACATTTGTAACAAAACTTACAATCATCAGGGACTTTATAAAATTTGTCAGGTCTCTTGAGGGAAGGGGCTTGGGAGTCGGGGGTTTTAGAGATGATGCAAAGGCATCCAGGAAATCAGGAAGAACTGGCGGAACTGCAGAGGGTGCAGGGACTTCCATTTACAGTAGAGCATAGTAATATTTTTTTTCTTCAGAGATCTGGGAAGAATCCCATTTAAAAAATTCCCTCATCTTATTAATGGCTTCCCTGAAAGAAAGCTCTTCTACAGAGGAATCTCCCCCATTAGACTCCTCCTCTGCAAAAGCATATTCCAGAGAAGAGGGAATCTGCATGGAGTATGCCAGGGAGACTTCATCAGAAGAGGAATCTTCAGAGTCAGATTCAAGGACCTGAGACTCTGAAGCCTGCACAGAGGTAAAACCCTGAGACCCAGAAGCCAGTGTTGGAGAAGAAGCTGAAGACCTCAATACCATAAAGGTTTTAATAAGACCCTATGAAAATGCATCCCAATCCAACTGAGGGGTAGAGGGGATGTTCGGATGTTTGTTTTTTTGTTTCTTTTTAAAATGTTTTTCCGGTAACATCCATTAGATCCCTAGATGGAGAGGCAGGAGCATCACAGGAGTCCTCCAGTATAACAAGCCAAGGTTCCCCCTAAACGCCTGAACTGGACATCTGCATAGACTTGGACATGCTAAGATCCACACCCTTGATGGTTTCTCCAGAGGTACCCACCAAAGAAGTGGACCCTACCTCCAAATGTACCACTGGGTCTTCACTGACCTCAAGGGGAATGTTGGAGGAGGCAGGTGCAGCCAAAGAGGATTCAGGCCTTAACTTACTTACCTTCCTCTTCAAACTCGGCTAAGCTGTGGGACTCCTGGGAACCCTCCATTGCATCCCTAGCCAGACATTTGAGTCTTTGATTCTCAAGGTAAAGGTTTAAGGCCAAAAGATGGCTATGCAAGGTCTTAGGCATGGAAGCCTGACAAACAGAACAGAAACTGCGATCATGACTAGGGCCCAAACAAAACAGACAAAGCTTGTGACTACCTTTATGTTCCAAACCTACTTGCCCTTCCTGGATGACATGTACAGCAGCAAATAGCAGTAGCAATAAAATAAATCCCCAACAGGGTACTCATCTGAAGCTGGAAACAAAACAAATGAAATGTGACTGCTGACCATATGTAAGAGTCAACCTTTCCGAATGGTGCCAAAAAAGTTCTGAGGATGGTACGTACGGACATCCCTTTCATGGATGACATGGTCAGTACCTAAGTGTGACGTCCCATGTACTGGCAGTGGCTGTAAGCTTTTGTATACAGGCCAGACGTCGGGTCAATGGGTGGAATACTACCCATATGTAAAGAATACTGCAACACTGAATAGAAGGACATACATAAATGACTGCAAAATTACAGGAAATGTGAGCTGCATTCATCTTACCCTTACACTACTAAAGCAATAACTGCCAAGTCTAGAAGGATGAACTACTTTGCATGTCACACAAGCATAACTCACTATCAATAAGTTATAACACCCTGCTATCATAACAAATTAGGGAAATCCAGAACTGGTAACATTTGTTCAAATAGCAGGCTGTTTTAAAAAACAGGTCTATGATTCTAAAACAGCCATTTGAACAAGTGCCACTATTTCTAGGTCATTCTACTCTTAAATTTTACAATCCAGTATGCATGGCAAAGAATATCTCTGAATGCCAAAGGGGCACTTTTTAGACACATCAGACACTTTAAAATTGTCTGGTAAAGCACAGTCCTTCAAATTTGATGTCTTACATAAATTTGGTCTACGGACAAATTCCTCAGAATTATTACTAGAACGTACAAGTATATGGTATCAGAAAAGAAGAGTAACATGTACTTGGCTGGTATTTTCTTATTTAAGCAAAGCAACTATTCAATGTTGTGGTTTGCTTCCTCAGACTGTACTGTACATTGAGACACTAATACAAGCAAGTTGCCTAAATCACAGCAATAAGGAAATAGAAAAGTACAGTTGTGTACACTTACCATAAATGTAGATGTTCAAGTGTATTTACTGTTGCAGTCATTGCATTTGGGTTATCTCCTTGCAGGTAGCCTTCAGTCTGCCTGATTATCAAAGTCTTGGGTCCTGCATCGGTTGTGGTCTCATCTTCCATGACATCAGGTTGTCAGGGGTATAAAAGCATGCAGCCGACGCCATTGCATCAGTTTTTCTTGCTCCAGATGTCAGGTGCCCCCATAATGGGAAGCAATTATATACAAGGTTACACCTCCAACAAAAAAGCAAATACACAAAAAAGCTTTAAGCATAGTAAACACGAATAGTCAACAGAAGTCAGGGGGCTGGAGGGAGGGTAACCAGGACTGCAACAGTGAATACACTCAAATATCTACATTTATGGTAAGTGTACACAACTGTACTATGTTCTTTGTGTTTCACTGTTGCACTCATCACATTTGGATAGATTCCAAATGCTAAGGATGGGAGGAGGTATTTAGATAGCATTAGGACCAGCTATAAGGCCCTGCAAGACTGCAGTGGCAAAGCCAGCTCTGGATTTAGAAAAAATTGGCAAGCGGTAATGCTTGGTGACGGTATGTACAGAACTCCAGGTAGCAGCTTCTAGGATGTCCCTAGTAGGGACACCTCTGAGAAAGGCTCTAGAGGTAGATGCAACCCTGGTTGAATGTGGTCTTATCCCCTGTGGGGTAGGTTTGCCATGGTGCTTATAGAAGAAATTAATGCAATGGGCTATCCATTTACAAATGATTTGCTTTGAAATGGCATTCCCCTCTGCCCCTGCAGCAAAGCCAACCAGCAGCTGTTCAGATTTTCTGAGAGGCTAAAATCTAAGTTGTCTGTGCATGTCCAAAAAGTGCAGTATTCGTTCTACTTTGTTTTCTCAATTCGGGAAAAAGGTAGGCAAATGAAAGGACTGATTAAGGGCCACACTAGACACCACCTTGGGCATAAAGGAAGGATTGGTCCTGAGGGAAACCCTGCCTGCATGGAAGATAATGAAGGGCTCCATTGCCATGAGGGCCTGTAATTCAGACACTCTTCTTGCTGAAGTGATGGCTAGAAGGACGGCTGTTTTCCAAGAAAGGAATTTCAACTCTGGAGTTGCAGCTGGCTGAAAAGGAGGGAGAGTGAGCTTTTCCAATGCAAAGTTAAGGTCCCAGGCTGGAGTAGGGGCTCTCCTGGGGGGTCTTAAATTTTTGGCCCCCCTCTGAGGAATTGCTTTAGCAGGGGTGAGAAAAGAGGGGTGGATTCAGTATTATAATGTGCTGAAATGGCAGAGACATGAATTTTAATTGACGAGAAGGATAGGCCCTTGTGGAGCATTTCTGTTAAGCACTGAAGAATATGAGGTAAGTTGGGCACCGTTGTGCCCATCCCGAGTCTAGTCTGGCTCCAGGAACAGTTTCTTTTCCACTTTTCAGCATAGGATTTTCTAGTACTAGGCCTCCAGAATGACACCTAGCACCTGCTTACTGAGGGGTGCTATTGGAGAGCTCAAAGAATCAGCCGGGCTGCAAGTTTCAGGGTTTGAAGCTGAGGGTGCAGAATCTGACCCACCTGATGGGACAGCAGGGAACGGGTCTGAGGCAGGTGCTATGGTTCCAGCAGTGTCATACTGCACAAGAGGGGGTACCAGTATTGGCGTGGCCAGTCTGGTGCAGTCAGTATTGTTCTTGACTTGTCCTGTTTGATATTTAGCAGAACCTTCGAGAGGAGAGGCAGAGGGGGAAGGCATAAACTGAGAGGCTTTCCTAGGTAAAGGACAGGGCATCCACTTTCCAAGCTTGACCGTGGGAAGTCCTTGTGCAGAATTTGTCCAACTGGTAGTTCTGAGGGGAGGCAAAAAGGTCTATCTCTGGAGTCCCCCATTTGTTCCTCAAGAGGTTGAACATTTTTGGTTTCAGTTTCCATTCGTGTGGGTCCATGAGATTTCTGCTTAGGTCGTCTGCCAGAGAATTTAGCTTGCCTGGCAGGAACTGAGCCTGTAGGTGCACTTGGTAGCTCAAGGCTGTTTCCACAGAGACATGGCTAGTCTGCAGAGGGTACAAGTGGGCTCCCCCTGCTTGTTTATGTACTACATAACTGTGGTGTTGTCTGTCTTTACCAATAATTGTCCTGGAAGAATGTGGTCTTTGAAGACTGTCAGGGAATTCTGTACAGCTAACATTTCGGGTTCCATTTGCCCTGAATGCACTGCCCTGCCAAGTGAGCCCCCCATGCATAGTCTGATGCATCTGTTAGGGTTTGGGCGGCAGGGGGTAGAGTGAAAGGGAGCCCCTTGTTGTGGTAGCAGGCCTCTGCCCACTAAAGGGACTCTGTCTTTATACATGGAATGATGGGAATCATTGACTCCAGGTCCTGACAATGTTGACACCATAGGCTTTTTAGATACCATTGTAGTTTCCTCATATGCAGTTTTGCATATGGAATTAGTAGAATGCAAGAGGCCATGAACCCCAGGGCTTGCAGAATTTTCCTTGCAGATAGCTGGGTCTTTGTGGCCAGTAGTTTGAAGTAGGTTGTTAAATGAACTTGTTTCTCTGGAGTGAGGAAAGCCATCTGGGAAGATGTGTTCAAGCTTGCTCCCAGGATTACAATCTGCTGGCAGGGTACTAGGTGAGATTTCTTTTTATTTATGATGTACCCCATTGAGGTTAGAAGTTTCTTTACGAATGCCAGATGTTTTAAAAGCAAGTCTTGGCTTTCTGCCTGAATCAGACAATCATCCAAGTATGGATATATTTGAATATTTCTCTGCCTGCAAAATGCAATGGCTGGAGCTAGACACTTTGTGAATACCCTGAGCACAGTAGATAAGCCAAAGGGAAGTGCAGAGAACTGATAGTACATGGAGCCTGTCCTGAAGCGTAGGTATTTCCTGCAAGATTCCCTTATTGGAATGTGCAGGTAAGCTTCCTTTAAGTCTAAGGTTGCTAACCAGGCTTCTTTGCCTAGCATAGGAAGCAGCTATTGAAATGTTAGCATTTTGAATTTTGGAATTACCAAAAAGGTGTTTAGAATAGAGGTCCAGGATAGGACACCAGGAGCGGTCTTTTCTGCTTTGTTGCCAAACAGGCGGTCTTGGTTTAAGGGAGCATCCAGTAATTTAGCTTTAACATGATCCGGCAAGTTTTGCTCCTTAAGCCAAGCATGCCTTCTAAGTACAGACCCAGTGACAGCAGCCCTGCAAGATGTTTCTAAAAGAGTCAAACCACATTGCAAAGTATGTTTACCAACTTGTTCTGCAGAATGCATTAAATCCTGTAATTCTTTGTGTTCAGCACAGTCAGGGATCAACATAATTTTCTGTTTAAGTAGTCCCATAATATGCTGCTGATACTTTAACATATGAAACTGGCAATTTAAAGCCCTAATGGCCAAAGAGGCAGATGTGTATACCTTCTTAGCCCATCTGTCCAAGGCTCTAGAATCTCTATCAGAAGGGGTAGTATTTTTGGCAGCAGTAGACTTAATGCTCTTTGGTCCTTGTGAAATGGTCTCTGGATCCGCAGTAGGATTTTTGAAGAGGAACTTGTGAGAGTCAGGTACTCTGTAATACCTGTCTGGTTTACTGGGAGCTGGAGGTAAGGTGTCTGGGGAAAGGCTAGATTCCAGGAAAGCATCATCTACAATGTCCAGAACAGGAGGGACAGCTAAAGGCCTGTGTTGAGGAAGGAGTAAGAATTCCCTAAGCCTCTTTTTGGAGTCAGAGTAATCCTGGCTTTCCCAGTAGAAATGCTCCCTAAGATTATGCAAGGTTTCACCAAAAGAAAAATCTTCTGGAGGGGAAGCAGAGGGAATGGAATCCTCTGCATCAGAATCCTCATAGGTAGATAAGGGCAAATCCTGGTAATCAGAAGAAAAAGAAATATCAGATTCCTGATCAGAAGAATCAGAAGGAAAGTCAGTTCTAAGTCTCTTAGAGGGGGAAGGCTGGCTTCCCCTAATTAAGGTAATAAGGTCTTCAGCTATTCTAAGCATTTGTTTTTTAGGCGCATGGGCCTGAACATGTGGTTTGGACATTAGTTTTCTAGTCATGCTGTGAGTTTTAGGCCTGGATGAAAAAAAGATGGCGTCGGTTTAACATGCAAGTCTGTAGGCCTGAATACTCCCTCAGAAGCCGGTGCCTGCACAGCGGCTCTGGACCTATCCAATGTAGAGACATCTGCAGGTTCCATAGTCGAAGAAGCATCTCGTAGCATTCTGGACTCCGAATGGGTCTCAGTAGAGGCCTGCGAATCTGAAGTAGTGGGTATCAGGTGCTGTGAAAGTGCCTTACTGAGTACCGGTGGACTGGTGACTAGCTTAACGGAAGCATCGTCGGCAGTTTTGGACCTATGCGGTCTGCCTCTGTCTTTATCCTTACGTTTTTTCAGAATATCGGTAGTCAGATGGTTTACCGAAGCCATTTCTGGATAGTTATACAGAGTACCAAAATAATAATAATATAATAATAATAATAAAATAATAGCCTGACTATGAACAGTTCGGGGGTTGAACAAGGCACAAAACTGACAGTGAGGGACGTCGTGGTCTGGGCCCCAAGCAAGGAATGCAGTACAAATGAAACTCTTTATGAGGTATTTGCTTTCCACAGGTAATACAATTGTTAACTTTTACTGACATCGGTTAAGAGCAAGAAAAAGGATCCCCAACGGGGTACTTGGCTTTTTTGAAGATTTCAGTTCTGAAACTCGAAAATGAAAATTTCAGGAGTTGGCCGACTGGCACTTGCGAACCGCTTCTGCTTCAGGCACTGCACAGCACGAAAGACTGATGTAATGGCATCGGCTGCATGTTTTTTATGCCTGACGACCTGATGTCACGGAAGAAGAGACAGCATCTGATGATGGAATCCAAGACTCTAGTATTCAGACCGGCTGAGGGCTACTTGCAGGCAGATAACCCAAATGTGATGACTGCAACAGTGAAACACGAAGAGCATCAGCACTCATTTTGTTCGGAGGAACAAGCACAAGTAAGGAAACGAACTGTGTGTCTATGTCTGTCTGTCATTATTGGCTTTGTTTGTCCAGGTTATTTTGTGGTAAAAGGTTGAGAGCTATGATTAGCAGTTTATGAGAAAAGGGATTTAATGCCATTTTTATCCAACTATAGTTCCAGGTACCATGACACTATACACAGGGTTTATATTATCACATCCTTACATAAAAAGACATGATTGTGAATGGGGTCCTGTATTGCATTGTGCCTAAAACACTTGACATATCTAAAGGCTGTATTGATTTTGGGCACTATAATTATGCAAATTGACTTTAAGGGAGACAGAAGGCCGATGGCATTTCACAGACTTGGCAGTCATTTAAATAACTTAAAACACATGTCCTTGTCACAGAGGAGTATACAAGGACATGCTTCTGTGTATTTTTATGCTTAACTCACTATGTTAACTAGAGGGCTAACTAATAGAACAGTATTTTAACTATTTCAAGGGCGAATTTTGCGGCTTTCTATTTTTAGTGAATTAATTTATTCATTCATTTTGTAACTAGATAAGTGAGATGGTTTAGATAAACCTTTTCTGCCACAATAGATGTAATATAAAACGTAATTATGTACTCATAATGACAGTATCAGAGTGCATAGTAACCGGATCGTGTTAAAAGCCAATTAAAGTGATACTAAGCAAAGACAGGTTGACAATAAGAACTGTACCCAGTGGACAAAGTTTGAAAGTGATAAACAGGGAATAGAATATGACATAGTACAATAATGTGAAACAGTTAACATGTTCAAATTATAGTTTTATTGTTTGCAAGTTGTGTCAATGGATGACTATCACTACCAAATTCCATTATGGTCAGAGTAAATCAAACAGAGTTGTAAAGGAAGAGTTTCCACTTGTTTTTTAATCAGAGGTGTATTCAGGTTGCTGTTGACAATTCAAAAATATGGTATTATTGACATATTTCATGAGAGCTGGATGCAGGTGAAGGACCCAAGAGAAGAATGCTGAAAGCTCAGCACTGATGTTAATTTTGGATCACCAGATAGGGCTGAAGTGGATTCAAAAACCGATTTAAAAACAGAGTGTAGATCATCATGTATGTAACCTTTTTTGTGGAGCTCTTCAGCTGTTGCAATGAAGATAATGTTTGTACCATGTTACCTCTTATTTCATAAAGCCTTTCATATGTGCCTCTGTATACTTCATAAAAGTTACTTGTAACATAATTAGACCCTACATGACTACACTGACTTTCAGTGACCCACATCACTCATATAATGCCTTTTCATGGGAAAAAATATCTGCAATCCAAATGCCACTCTGAATTTCTCCAGTAAAGGGTGTATAGAAAGGACAACAAGTCTTCATTTGCTCGACACCCAGTCCTGGTCTGATGTTGCTAGCTGTAATTCGGGATTCTTTCATAAGTGAACAGGTAGTGAGAAGTGAGAACTGAATTTGTATTCCCCCATTACTGGCTTTTTCCAGGTTTTCTGTGCTAACAGGTTGAGAGCTATGGTGAGAAGCAGTGGCAGCTGGTGACTTCAAATCAAAGGGGGGCTGCAGGAGACAGCTGAATGGGTGGGGTCAATGGG
Organism: Protopterus annectens; assembly: GCF_019279795.1. Taxonomy (NCBI): domain Eukaryota; kingdom Metazoa; phylum Chordata; order Ceratodontiformes; family Protopteridae; genus Protopterus; species Protopterus annectens. The sequence continues at coordinate 949,184,197 of NC_056741.1, read as the reverse complement.
AGAGGGTGTGGTCAACTAGAAAGGGGAGGGGCTATGCTCAAAACCACAAAAAGTAAATATACTGCCCTGGGTGCCAAACCGTCATTCTGAGTCCAATCAAGACAAAATGAAGTGTAGAAGAATAAAAATATTTCAATGCATTGGCTGCATGACAGCTTAATATCTAGATGGAAACAAAAAAGGTTGTGAGGCATGAAAAAATAAATTACTTTTTTTAAATACATTAATGGAATGCCAGTCAAAATCAAGTACAAGAAAAACAAGCAGCACTCAACTCAAACCACTTCTTGCACTGCAGTTCTAATTACAATTTATATTCAGCTTTATTAAAGTACCAAGTAACATGCTGAAAGTAGAAATCTCTGATGCCCCCACTTGTAAAAATGTTCCTTATCCAAAAAAAGACCTGCTGCCTGACATCTACTTCTTTCATGGGGAAAACATGATCAAAGTAAAAAATGAAAAGCAAACAAGAAATAAGCTCAAGATACATTGCTTAAAAGGATTACTGTACAGGTTATGGACCACACTAAAAGAATTACTGTACAGGTTATGGACCACACAATTGGCATTCTGTTTATGTGTAAAGCCTGCAGAGATGACTGGAAGTCTCCAAGTGTAATGAGACTCTTAAAATAATGTAATCCTGTCCTTTATTACAAATACTGGCATATGCATTTCAATACCCAAGGCTTATACATTATCTAGTTAAGTATTCTCTACATGGCAACAGAAAGGCTTTCAATGTTGGCAATTCTTTAACAGTATGCTTATTAAAGCTTACTTGCATCTTGCAATCTCAGCCAAGCTTACCTAATGGTCATTAAAGTATTGCTACTTAAACACAGAACAACAGGCACTGAGTAATAAGCATAAATCAACAGTACAAAAAATATGACAGAAACCAGACCATTCTGTAAAAATCAAGGACAGATGAAAAGCCACTCTAGTACTTGTGTCTACCTTGGATGGGGGGGATACTCTACACATTTACACTGCATAACTACTCCTTGCCTTGCTTCGACACATCCAGAGTCACTACATGGGGGAGTGGGGTGCAACAAGTATGTCACAGTTTGAAATGTCTCTGGCTGACTTGTGATGGCCCTGACACATTTGTCATACCTCTCAACCTCAGAGCAAGAAATCTGGACAAAGCCATACAAAGAAATGGGACAAAGGCCCAAAAATAAGGACAATTTTTAAAATATTGCTCTTATAAACTTAGAAAGATAATAGAGGTCTTGCATTAGTATGAATTTTTTGAATGGTATGAAATCTGAAACTCAAATGTCTGTCATTATTTTCTAACTTCAGTCTTTAATGATGTCACTAATTTGCCAAAAAAACACAATTTTATGAAAAATGGACCAAAAATGTGATGTAAAAATATAAAATAGCAACACAATACAGCTGGGAACCTGTCAAAGAAGGGATACTTTAATATTAGTACTGCTAACTTGAGCAGCTGACAAAATAAAAGAATCTACATGCATTTCTGAAATAAAAGTAATCTAACTGATTATTACAGTTCATAGGTTCATACTAGGCTATCTGCCCTGGGGCAATTATAAGCCTAGCCCAATTCTGTATGGCTTATGCCACCCCTTGATTTGAGTATACTGTGCCCTTTTTAAGGTTTAGTTTACTGTGCCTCTGTCTAATAGTGACACGGGAGTAATCCCTGGGACAAACCTACGATCCCCCATCCACCTATCGAGATTCTTCTCTAAGAGATTCAGTGAGGTGCTCTGCCTCACATGAACTGGAATTCTATTCCAGAGCGAAGGGAGCCTCTGGGTTATGAACCTGTCCCTCCAGCAAGTTCTATTTATTTCTGTTCTGAGGTTCAAGTCCCTCGAGCGTGTGGCTCTAAGGGATTTAGATTTACTGAGGTGGAGCATGTCCATTAATTCTGGATTTGACATAGCTTTGTATGTCAGGCATAGATCGCCTCGAAGTAGACGGTATGCAACTGAGTAGAGCTGAAGTTTTTTTTTAACCGAGCAGAATATGGCATCTGTTTGAGACCCTTGATCATCTTGGTGAGATACTTTTGTGGTCTTTCTAATTGCTGCAGGTGTCGGGTAAGGTACATCCCAAAAGGGGCATTGTATTCTATGATGGGCCTGATGAGGGATGAATAAAGGGGCACGATTACCTCTCTTGATCTAGATGTGAAACCCTTTGTGATGAGGTGGGCTATGTAGAAGGTCTTTCTAACCACTTTGGCAATGTGGTTTTCAAAGGAGAGATTGCTATCAACTTGGGTCCCCAGGTCCCTAATAACTTTCTCTGTACTTAATGGGTTTCTGCCTATGTGGTAATTTGTGGGCACATTGTTTTTGCCAAAGGGTATGACTATACATTTTTTGGCATTTAGCTTTAAACCATGGCGCTGGCACTAGTTATCTGTCTCTGTGAGACCTTTCTGAAGGATGTTTGTGTCAGCTGGAGAGTCGATTATGGCGCCCAGTTTGCAGTCGTCTGCGAACTTGGTGAGCCATAGTCCTCCCACGTTTGACTGTACCTCAGAAATGTATATACCGAACAAGAGTGGTCCCAGGACAGAACCCTGTGGGACGCCACTTGTGACCGGTTTCGAGTCTGACATGGCTCCAGCAACTCTCACTCTGTGGGTTCTGTCTTTGAGCCAGTTTGCACCCCATCTTGTGACATAGGGGTTTATATTGAAGCTGGATAGCTTATCTATGATGCCCGAGTGGGGTATTGTGTCAAATGCCTTTGCAAGGTCCAGATAGGCTGTGTGGACTACCTTCCCTTCATCTATGGCTTTGGTGACTGTTTCAAAGAAGTCAACCAGGTTCAAAAGCAGGATCTGCCCTTGACAAAGCTGAACTGGGTAGATCTAGTGTCTGTAGGTCCCCAATGTCTTTGTTTATGAGCTCCATGATGATCCTCTCCATAGCCTTGCAGACTAAGCTAGTCAGGCTTATGGGGCGATAGTTTCCAGGGTCCGTAGAGGCTCCACCTTTGTGGAGTGGGACCACTGTTGCTGTACGCCATTCTGTGGGCACATATCCTGTAGTGAGGCTGAGATTGTATAGCTGTTTTATTTGAGGGATTAGTTCCTCTTGGAGTTCATGTAGGACCCAATCTGGGACGCCATCTGGTCCCATGGAAGCAGTGTTTTTTGCTTTGGAGAGGGCAGCCTTCACCTGAGCATCAGAGATGTCTGGGAGGCAGCCCTCTGCCGGAATAGATACTTGCTCCTTTGGGGGGGAGGGGGTGGAGAAGTTTGCACTGAACCTGTCTGCCAGGATATTGGCGATGTCTGTGGGTTCAGTGTATTTTTTGTCATTTAGAATCAACTCAGAACAAGTCTGGGAGTTGCATCCCAGGTTCCTAACATAACTGAAAAAAGCCTTATGATTGTCTTTGGTGTTCTGTGCAATTTTTCTCTCGAAGCTGGCCTTGGAGGATTTTATGAGGGATCGTAATTTTTTGCTAGTACTGATCAGAGATGCCTTCCCTATTGTGGATTTTGCTCTATCATGTAGTAGCTTCCTCCTTTTGTTTTTCAGTTTATTTATGGCTGGGGTCCACCAGACTGGACGCCTGCCTTTGGATGATTGGGTCTTGGTTTTGTTTGGGATAGCATGATCCATGCATTCCTGGAGATGTCCGTAGAATGCGTTTATATAGGATTCTGCAGTTTGGGCCATAGTTTCCACTGGCCCTGGGGCCTTGAAGGATTCCACTTCGGTTTTGAGAAGTGAGAAGTTCGCTTTTGAGAAGTTTTTCACTGTGGTTTTCTGGGCTGGGGGTGGGGTCGGGATGTGGACATCCAGTGAAATTAATTTATGGTCTGATCTTACCAATGAGGGATATACTTCTAGTGTGGAGCATAGAGTCCCCATGTTGGTAATGATCAGGTCTAGTATGTTGTCCCCTCTTGTGGGAGTGGTGACTAGTTGTTCCATAGCATTTGAGTTTATAATTTCCAGGAACCTTTGGGCTAAGGTGCTGGGGCTTGAGTAGTGCTCACAGTCAATGTTTAGGTAGTTGAAGTCACCCAATATAATGGTGTTTGGAGAGATCTTTATGTTCTCCAATGTTTTCAGGAAAGCCGAGTGGGATTCCTGACTTTGAGAGGGTGGTCTGTAGGATGCTATAAACTGAAAAGCAGTCTTGCCCACTGTTAGTTGCACATGGATTGTCTCCGATACTTCGTGCAATGCCACTAACCTGGAGGTGTGGATATCCTTGATAAATATTGAAACTCCCCCTCCTTTTGTGGTTCGGTCCGGGTTTTGGGGCCGAAAAGCATGATATGAGGTATAGCCTGGTAGTGCTGGGGTGCTCTCTGGAGCCTTGAACCAGGTTTCTGTCACTGCACAGATATCGATGTTCTCCATACTGAGGAGAGCTTCGAGTGTGTGCATCTTGAGGTTAAGACTTCTGGTGTTAAGCAGCATTACCCTTAGTTTCTTGTTCCTTGTGCTGTCTATGGGGGTGGGTTTGACTTTTGAGCCTTGCCTAAAAAAGGCACTATGGGGGTGGCAAGAGCCTTTGCCAATATCCGCAAGCCCAGTGGTGACAGGTGCAAGCCGTCCCTAGCGAAGCAACGTGGCTTGTTGAGTATGTCATCCCAGGCTGACAGACTTAATTATAAACCCTCCAGGTTTTCTTCCAAAATTGCTATTTTGCGGAGGGATCATTAGGGGAAGAGCAACATTTTGAGCCAAAATCAGGGACAGTTGAGAGGTTGGCTATGCCTAATTCTATAAAGCAATTTGCATGTACCTCTCAACCTGTTAATGCAATAAATCTGGACAAGGCCAAATATATTGGGGGAACATATAAACAGTACTAAAAATTGCTCTTGTATAAACTGAGACAGTTGATAGAACAGGTCTTATTTTAGCATGCATTTTTCTGAAGGTTATGAAGTCTGAAACTCAGTGTATTATTTAGTGACAATTCCTAAATGATTTGCCAGAAAACCACAAATTTTATGAGGAACAAACCAAAAAGAAGAAGCAAAAAATCTAGTCATTCTTTGAAAATCTGGACAGTTGGGAGGTATGGTTCAGCTGAGGCTGCCTAAGTTTGCCGCCCGTCCCCCTCACAAAACCATGGTCGAATGGAGCTTCCCCCTGCAGCCATTCCAATGATCCATTACTTGGCTATTTCACTCCATTTACCATAAACACTAACGTGCATACTGATTTACTTCTATGATGATTTGAACTTCATTTGAAAGTTTTATTTTGCATTTTACAGCACAAACACTAAGACATCTGCTAAACAAACTTGGCATTAAAACTTCTCTGCCATTGAAACTCACATTCATTGAAACAACATTGAAACCCACATTCAAAGAAAATACATTTTACCAGTGGCAGATAAAGATCAATTCTGGGCTGTTTTCAAATCATAGGCCCCTTGCATATGAAACATACATGTGCTCTTTGATACACCTTCCTATTGCTTTGAACATTTTTCCAGTAAACAATGAAACAAAACGCATGCACAAATGACAAAACTGCCCAATTCAGAATATTTCCATCATAAAAGTCTACTCAAACTTCTACAGTCCACTATTATCAGTAAATATGCACAATTCTACAGTCCACCATTATCAGTAAATATGCACAATCTCTGAAGTAGTAAAAAAGTCATCTAAATAATTCCACATTAAATAAATCTGTAATGAAGAGGTTGCTGCTAGCAATCACCTTTATATTTCATGGTTTCATCGAAAAATAAAGTGTCTGATGCCCCTGAGGAATAAATTGCCTAAATTACATTAAAAATAAGCTAGTAATATTGCAATAGGAAATGAATGGCAAACTGATAACAGGCTCATAGTTGGTATCTTAACTTTCAGTACGGCAGCATTCACCCCTTATGGGAGTAGAAAGTACAGTTTTGTACCTACCATAAATGTAGATGTTCGAGGATTCCCTTGCTGCAGTCCTGACAATTGGGTATAGTCCGCGTCCCAGTCGGCCCGAATACCAGAGGTCATGGCGCTTAGACTGACGCCAGTACGCCAGGGTGCTACTGCGCATGCCCGACGCCCTTTCCCCAGCCTTTTCTTGCCCCAGATGTCAGAAGACTCAAAAAGACAAGTCCCAAAAACAACCTGCACCAAAAACATGTACAATATATACAGTAATATATATACAAAAATATAAGCATGTAAACTCACCTACACAACCACCCTGAAACACAGAGGGAAGGAGGGGAAATTGGACTGCAGCAAGGGAATCCTCGAACATCTACATTTATGGTAGGTACAAAACTGTACTATGTTCTTCGTCTTCCCTTGCTGCAGTCCTGACAATTGGGTAGAATCCCAAAGCAGAGGTAAGGGAGGCTGGCAAATTATAAAGTAGCAGGAGCTGACAACATGCCTTGTAAAACAGCTGTGGCAAAACCAGCTCTAGTCTTAGAGTATATAGGCAGGTGATAATGCCTAGAGAAAGTATGCACTGAACTCCAAGTAGCTGCCTCTAGAATATCCTTAGTTGCCACCCCCCTTAGAAATGCTGTTGAAGTGGCAGTAGCCCTAGTGGAATGAGGCCTAATCCCAGCTGGAACCTCTTTGCCATGATGGGAATAACAAAATGCAATGCAAAAGCCAATCCACCTAGAAATAGTTTGTTTTGACACAGGCTTGCCCTGTGAACTTAAAGCAAAAGAAACAAGTAACTGCTGAGACTGCCTAAAATCTTTAGTCCTGCTCAAATAATAACGCAATTGCCTGTGTACATCCAAAGTGTGCAAAATCTTTTCCCCTTTATTTTGAGGATCTGCAAAAAACGTAGGCAAATGAATAGTTTGGTTTAAAGCCACACTAGAAACCACCTTAGGCATAAAGGAAGGATTAGTACGTAATGATACCCTGTCCTTATGGAAAATCAAAAGGGCTCTACTGCCATAAGGGCCTGCAACTCAGACACCCTTCTTGCAGAAGTAATAGCCAACAGAAAAGCAGTCTTCCATGACAAATATTTCAATTCAGCAGTAGCTGCAGGCTCAAAAGGTTGTAGAGTAAGTTTTTCCAACACAAAATTGAGATCCCAAGCAGGAGTAGGAGCTCTACGTGGGGGTCTTATATTCTTTGCCCCTCTAAGGAACTGCTTGAACAAAGGATGCGAAAACAAAGGTGGGTCACAATCATAGTGAGCTGAAATTGCTGCAGCATGAATCTTTACGGAAGAGAAAGACAAACCTTTGTCCAATAATTCAGTAAGATATTGAAGAGCCACACTCAAATTAGGCCCTGAAATCTCCAAATTCTTTGCTGTACTCCAAAATAAAAATCTCTTCCATTTTTCTGCGTACACTCTCCTAGTACTAGGCCTTCTAGCTTCCATAATCACATTTAAAACTTGCTGAGGAAGCTGAGACCTACCATGCTTCAACACAGAATATGCCAAGCTGTGAGATGAAGAGATGGAAGCTTGACATTGAGCAGATGACCGTCCTTCTGAGATAACAGATGAGGAATCAGAGGTAAAGGCCATGGAGGCTTCTTTACAAGACTCCTTAGAAGTGGGTACCAGTGTTGCCGAGGCCAATCTGGAGCTATCAAAATCATCCTTGGCCTGTCCTGTCTGACCTTTAGTAATACCTTTGGAAGAAGAGGTAGAGGTGGAAAGGCATAGACATGAAGGTTTTTCCAACTTAAAGACAGAGCATCCACTTTCCAAGCTGTGTGATGAAACCCCTTTGTGCAATACTTTGGCAGCTGGTGGTTTAGTGGAGAAGCGAACAGATCTATGTCTGGAGTTCCCCATGACACTGTCAATTTCTGAAATACATGAAGATCCAGTTTCCACTGTGGGGATCCATGATTTGTCTGCTTAATACATCTGCTAGGAGTTCTGTGCTCCTGGCAGAAACCTTGCCTGAAGAGTCAGTTGCAGGCTTAACGCAGTCTCCCATAGAATCATTGCTTGCCTGCATAGAGGATAAGAATGTGTTCCCTTGCTTGTTGATGTACCACATGACAGTTGTGTTGTCTGTCAGAATCAACACCTGCCCTGGAAGAAGTAACTCCTTGAACGCCATCAATGCAAACTGGACTGCTAACATCTCCTTCATGTTGATATGTAGATGCTGTAGTCTGGCAGGCCACTTGTCTTGTATCCACTTTCCATTTAGATGAGCTCCCAAGCAGTGTCCGAGGCATCTGTCGTTAAAATCTGACTCGCCTCTGGCCGGGTCACAGAGAGTCCCTTGTTTAGGTGACATTCCTGAGCCCACCACAAGAATTCCTTTTGAAGGCAAGGTATTATTTGAATGACAGTGTCCAAATCTTGGCAGTGCTGTGTCCATACATTTTGAGATACCATTGCAGCTTCCTCATATGCAGTTTGGCATTGGGAAGCACCAGAATACAAGATGCCATGAACCCTAATGCTTGAAGGACTGTCCTTGCAGTCAGCACGGACTGATGAGATAGTTGATGGAAGTAAAGTGACAGACTCTTTTGTTTGTCCGGGGTTAAAAAGGCCATCTGGGCTGCTGTGTTCAGTCTCACACCCAGAAAGCACATGTCTTGAGAGGGTACTAGACTGGACTTTATTTCGTTCACAGAATACCCTAGGCATCTTAGCACTGCTATGACATATTCCAGATGCTGTAGAAGGAGTTCCTTTTCTTGAGCCAGAATCAGGCAGTCGTCCAAGTAAGGATAAATTTGAATGCCTTGAAGCCTGAAGTAAGCTATCACTGGAGCCAGAACCTTTGTGAATACTCTGGGCGCAGTAGATAAGCCAAAGGGCAATGCAGAGAACTGATAATGTAAATCTCCAGTTCGAAACCGCAGATACTTTCTGCAACTTAGCCTTATGGGCACATGAAGGTAAGCTTCCTTGAGATCCAAAGTTACCATCCAGTGATCCTTGCCCAGCAGAGGTAACAGTTGCTGTAACGTCAACATCTTGAACTTGGGAATGTCCAGATAAGTGTTGAGGATAGATAAATCCAAAATTGGTCTCCACGTGTTCCCCTTCTTTGGTACTAGGAACAGGCGAGAATAAAATCCTTTCTGACACAGGGACTGGCTGAATAGCCCCTATCTGGAGTAACTGAGAAACTTGCTTGTGAGCCTCTTTTCTTTGTGGAGGAGGAACATCTGGCATGCCTTTGAAAGGGGCATTGTGTGGAAATAAAATCTGTACCCGTGATGAATGATATCCAGCACCCATCTGTCTTGAGTGATTAAATCCCAATTTTCTTTGAAAAGAGACAATCTTCCTCCCAAAGGAGCTGCCAGACGAGAATCCACTGGCAGCTGAAAAGGCAGGTCATTGGTTCTGCTTACGAAAGGACTGACCCCTGCCCTCACCAGAAGTCTGAGCAGGTGAACTGTCTGATCTAGGCCTAAACGAACCTTGAGCCCTGCCCCTACCACGTCTAGACCTACCCCTAGACTGGGAACCATAAGCAGGATACGCCCACCCCTTAGCAGGCCAATTTCTACTAAACGAGGCTGCACCTGCAAAATCTTTAACAGTCTGCATAGACTTAGCTTTGTCCTCCATTTTCTTTAAAACTGCTTCCACAGGCGGTCCAAACAACACATCAGACTGTAAAGGAGCATCCAAAATCCTGGTCTTAACATGCTCAGCTAAGTTCTGATCCTTCAACCATGCATGTCTGCGAAGAACAGAACTAGTAGCAGCCACCCTCGAGGAGGCCTGAACAGCATCAAAACCACACTGCAAAGAATGCTTACCCACTTGTTCAGACACATGAACCAAATCCAGCAATTCTTTACACTCAATACCTTCCGCCAAAGCATCCACCTTAGATTTCAATTGTGAAAGGAGATAATTCTGATATTTCAGCATATGAAATTGACAATTCAACGCCTCATGGCTAGAGTGGAAGAAGTATATACTTTTTACCCCACCTATCCAAAGCCCTTGCCTCTTTATCAGAGGGTACAGGATTTTTAACCACAGAAGCTTTAACACCTTTAGGCCCCTGAGAAACAGTTTCTGGGTCCGCCCTGGGACTCTTAAACAAATACTTATGAGCTTGGCACCCTATAATACCTATCAGGCTTAACAGGAGCAGGAGGCAAGGAATCAGGGTTCAGAGAAGCCTCTGCAAAAACATCCTCCACCACATTCAACACAGGAGGAATAGCTAAGGGCCTATGCTGGGGCAAAAACAAGAATTCCCTAAGCCTTTTCTGGAGTCAGAGTAATCTTGGCCTTCCCATTTAAAGTGCTCCCTCATGGAGTGAAGAGTCTCTGAAAATGAAAAATCCTCAGGAGGAGAAGCTGAAGGAGTGGAATCATCCACATCAGAATCAGAATAAGTAGGAAACTCTTGCAAGTCTTCCACAGAAGACTCTGAAGCCTGTGAACACTGTTCAAAACTATCAAACTCCTGTTCCACCCTAGGCCTCTTATCAGGTGGGGCATAGAACCTCTAATCAAAGTAATCAAATCTTCTGCCATTTTAAGCATATGTTTCTTAGGCACAGAGCCGAAATGCTAGGAGAAGCCCCACAGAAGCTGAACTTGGCCTTCCTCTAAAAGAAGCTTTGGCAACAGAAGGAGAGGCCCGAACTACCTTGGGAAGAGAGGGAAGAACAGTTACCTGAGAAGCCCCTCAGCCTGGCCTACCTCCTGAGAGGGCACATCCTGTAACAGTAAAGTATCTGCCTGAGACTCCATAGAGACTCCTGGCAAAACCTCTGGCTCCCCTGAGCCTTCTAAAGGACCGACGTCCGGGACTGCCGGTTCCTCACCCTAGACTTCACTGTTTTGTCCTTACGCTTCTTAGATGAAGCAGGCCGGAGCATCCGACGGCATAGTATAATTGCAACGCTTCCCAAACACTAACCTAGCACAATCAAGCCTCCTCTTAATAAATCTAGCACAAGAGCGCAACCAACAACGTCGTGCTCGGGCCGTAAACAAGGTATACACAATGTATGATAATGCCTATGCGGTATCTGCTTCCCACAAGAAATACAGTTATTCAGTTTTTCTGACATCCCGGTAAATACTGAGCCAAGTAAAAACCAAAATGTTTTAGCCAACTCTGTATTCGGTCTGAAACTCCGGTTTCGGAAAATCTCAGAACGCCAACCTGCACTCGCAAAATTGCTTCTGCATCGGACCATGCGGCAAAAAAGACTGAGGAAATGACGTCGGTCATGCGCATTAGTACCCTGACGCTGACGCCAGTCTAAAGCGCCATGACCGACGCCGCTCTGGTATTCGGGCCGACTGGGACGCGGACTATACCCAATTGTCAGGACTGCAGCAAGGGAAGACGAAGAACATCCAACAACCTCCTGCATCAAAAGCAAGTACACAACCTGTTGTGCTATTAGCAATGCAAGCTGACTTGGCATAATCAGCACTAAACTTCTCTTCCCCTGCAGCTCTCAGCTCCTTGTAAAATCTACTCAATACTCAACTGCATCTCAACTTCGCAGCACAAGAAATCTGGAAAAAGCCAAATTTATTGGGGTGGGTCAAAAGGGCAAAAACAGGGACACATTAAACATTGCTTGTATAATCTTGGAAAGCTGCTAGAATAAAATGCTGTGTTACCACCATACATTTTACTGCCAAGGTCCCTGTGCAAAACAGTTAGAGCAACATACCACTACGCCAAATCAGCTGCTTTGTGAAAGAGAGGAAGACTGAAACTTAAATGGCTATCATTTAATGAATTCAGTTCTCACCATAGCTGTCAACCTCTTAGCACAAAACACCTGGACAAACCCAGTAATGAGGGAATACAGCCCTCAAACATTCAGTGAATTCAGTTCTTGCCATAGCTGTCAACCTTAGCACAAAAATCCTGGACAAAGCCAATAACAGGGTAATACAGTCCCAAAAATAAGGACAAATTTCAAATAGTCATCTTATAAACTTAGAAAATTGCTATAATAAAAGGTTGTGTTACTATATATTTATTGCTAGAATAAAAAGTTGTTATTACTATGTATTTTCTGAAGAATATGAAGTCTGAAATTCAAATGCCTGTCAATTTTACTTCTGATGGAACAAAAACAATTTTCAGAGGCTCAGGGAGAAATACTGTAGACACATGTCTTTGTAAAATGGCAGGACACCAGAGCAAATCCACACAAACACAGGGATAAGATGCAGACTCCACACAGAAGGCACCCAGCCAAGAATCAAACCAGAAAAACTATAGCTGTGAGGCAACAATACTGCCACTGCATCATCAAATATGTAAGGAATTAAACATTCAGAAACCTGAAGTCTGAAATTCAAATGCCTGACAATTTTAACATTTGTTAATCAGGACAGTCTGACTTGGAACAAAAAAACAATTTTCAGCAGAGGCCCAGGAAGAAATAATGTAGACATGTCTTTGTAACATGGGAGGACACAAAAGCAAACCCACACAAACACAGGGAGAAGATACAAACCCCACAAAGACGGCACCCCAGCCAAGAATCAAACCTGAGAACCTGCAGCTGTGAGGCAACAATGCTACCACTGCACCATCAAATATCAAGCATTGCAACATTTACAAACCACAGATATTATGAGGAACAGATCAGATCAAATATGAGGCAAACATCTGCAATTTTTTTACAAATGGTGGTGGGTAGGGAATTCACGTCTAACACCTGTATACAAGGTACAGGATTCAAGCCTGAGGTATTCCCTACCACACCACCATGAGTCTAACCACCAGTATATTGCACCTGGTGCATTTACACACACACACACACACACACACACACACACACACACACACACACACACACACACACACACACACACACACAGACCTGTAGTAGATCTTTCCCTGTAGCAAACCACCATAAATCCAAATCCCTGTCCGAGTAAGCTACAAAAACCCGTGCAAATCCACACAAGTGAGATCTTCCCCCGACGAGACTGTAGCAAATTCCAGACTGCTGACATTGCAGTCCGATCCAGGCGCATTTTCCCAGTGAGTTCCAGGACCGTCTATGCAGTTTAAAACTGCATAGACTTCTGGGAGCTTAGTTCTTCATGTTTCCCAGTCAGGACTGCTGCTGAGACGATCTGCGCATGCTCCAGACTGTCTCAGCAGCAGTCCGGACTAGTGCACATGCGCGAAAGTCCACGATTTTTTAATTTTTTTTTATTTTTATTTCTTTATTTTTCTTTATTTTACAGTTGAGGGGGCTGCAGTCCAGCAGTCCAATAGCACGGGCCACCCCTGGTGAAAAGTGAGAAGTGAATTCACTAAGTGATAGCCATTAAGTTTCAGTCTGCCTATTATTCAGGAAACTGCTGATTTGGCATAGAGGTATGCTGCTCTGAGTTTAGTGTATAGGGTCCTGGGTTCAAGACTTGCCAGTGAAATGCATGGTGGTAACAACATTTTATTCTAGCAATTTTCCAAAATTATACAAGCAATGATTAAAATGTGTGCCTGGTAAGTCTCTAACCACCACCACTTATGAGCTTTGTCCAGGTTTTTTGTGCTAAGAATTGAGAGCTATGGTGAGAAGTGAGAATTGAATTTGTATTCCCCCATTATTGGTTCATAGATTAGTACTAGGCTAACTACTCTTGTGGGCCTTTTCAAGCCTAGTGAATTACCCCATGTGAGAATCAAACCCTACACCTTGTGTCTGTAAGGTAAACACCTTAACCATTATGCCATCCTCCCACTCGGCATACTGCTCTGACTGTAGTGCATTGGGTCCTGGGTTCAAGACTTGCCACTGAAATGCATGGTGGTAACGCACATTTTTATTCTAGCAACTTTCCAAAATTATACAAGCAGTGTTTAAAATGTGTCCCTGCTTTTTTACCTTTTGCCCCCCCCCCAAAAAAAAAAACTGAAATTGAAAATAAGTGCTAGAAGCTGTGCAAGATGCCTATGGTTTACACTATTGTCATTCTATTTATAGTGTGGGTGTGGAAGTAGACTTTTATGATGGAAATGTTCTGAATTGGGCAGCATTGTCATTATTGGTTCATTCATTTTGTTTTATTGCCTAGTGTACAGCCTACTGGAAAAATATTCAAACAAATTTAAAATGCGCGCTGTCTAACAAGTGTGCTGTATTATACAAGGAATATAACTTAATAAAGTCAGGAAGGTGTATCAAACAAAAGAACACATGTATGTTTCTTGTTTTGTGTGCAAGTGGCCAATGATATGAAAACAGCCTAAAGGTAATCTTTATCCACCACTGGCCGTATGCATTTCTTTGGATGTGGTATGGGTTTCAATGCTGTTTCAATGAATGCGAGTTTCAAGGGCAGAGAAGTTTTAATGCCAAATCTATTTTTACTGAGAGACCGTATTGCTTTGTTTATCAGATGTCTATTAGTATTTGTGCATTGTGCTATAAAATGTAAAAATAAAATCCAAATAATCATTGTAGAAGTAAAGCAGTATGCACACATTAATGTTTATGGTCTGGTGCCATATTTTGGTAGTCTGTTCTTCAGTTTGCGTTTATAATTTGGCATCCCACAACTACATTGGAGTGGGTGGGGTTACATAATTATGTATGCAAATTAGATGTTAAATCAACATACAGATTTGTACCTATTTTTCATGGGCTTTGTCCAGATTTTTGATGCTTCCAGGTTGAGAGGTATGTGCGCATTGCTTTTATCACGTCTATCTTTCTAAGTATTTTTGTTGATCTGTCCCCTCTTCTATACTCTTTAACAGTGACATTTTTTGTCTTAATTGCTTTGTAGTTTTCTCTATTCGATACTTCCATGATAGTATTTGATTGCTCCCCTTCCTTTCTCTCACTACCATGTGTTCTTGTGGTAGAACTATCAGTTATTAATTTAGCTGTACAGTAATGTATCCTGTTTACTTCTGTTATAACACATAGATCTCTATGGACAGTCCTAATTAGTGTGTTCATTTGTTTCATCAAACTTCTGACTTTTTTGGGTTTTATTGACCTTCTGCAGTCTATTTCTTTCATTTATCTTAATATGCCTATCACTATTAAATCAAGCAACTCTTCTCTTAGCTCATTTTATTCTAAACTAAGGGCACATTTTTTGATTTTTTTTTTCTATTTCCGGCAGGCATTCTACAGAAAGTTCTACAGCATCTTCCTGTGGCACATTCTCTTCAATTTCATCTTGTGCCATCCATTAATCTGTCATATGGGAACTCACTGGCCTATCACTCCAACATTGACTGTCACAGTTTCTTGTTACTTCCCTTGTCTAAGTTCAAGTAAATGTTTATACAGGTTTTCTGTGGAAGGCACCAACGTATCTTCATCTGGCACCTGACCCATTGCTTCCTTTTGGTTTCCCCTTAATTTGGATGTCCATGCCTCTATCCTGTTGTGGTGCTTTCTGAATTAGATTTTCTACACTGAATTCTTCACTATGCAGGTACTCCATAACCTCAGTTTCCATTTCTTTAACTTCGCCATTACTAATTTCCTTTTCTACTTTTCCTCTGTCTTATTTTTTGTATTGTAAACTTTTCCATGTCCGGATTTTGTTGCCTGTATTTCTCTTCAAATATCTTTGGTGCTGCTCTTATTGTATTGATTAGTTTTGCTTTCTCCTTTGCATAGATATTACATTATGTTAAATCACTGTTTCTTTCCCATGTCCATATTTCTTCTTCCGGTGTCTCCTGATAGTACAATTGTGTACACTTACCATAAATGTAGATGTTCAAGTGTATTCACTGATGCAGTCATCACACTTGGGTTATCTGCCTGCAGGTAGCCCTCAGTCGGCCTGAATACCAGAGACTTAGTATTTCTGCGTCGGATGCTGTTGCTCCAGGACTGACATCAGGTCGTCAGGGGTATAAAAACAGGCAGCCAATGCCATTACATCAGTTTTTCTTGCCCCAAATGTCAGAAGCCCCCCAACTAGGGAACTAAGTTATGGTGGGGAAAAGACCACCAGTAAAAAGTAAATACCAATACCAATTGCCCTGAAAGGGGGTAGTAATAGCCATAGAGAGGAGAGAGAGAGAAACCAGGGGACTGGAGGGAGGGAAACCAGGACTGCAACATTGAACACACTCGAACATCTACATTTATGGTAAGTGTACACAACTGTACTATGTTCATGTTTCACTGTTGCAGTCATCACACTTGGGTGGATTCCCAAATCTGAAGAAGGGTGGAGGCAGTCAAGAAGAGTTAGGACTGGCTAGTATGCATTGCAGTACTGCTGTTGCACAACCAGCCCAGGATTTGGGAAAAGATAGGCAGGTGGTAATGCTTGGTGAAGGTGTGTGCAGAACTCCAGGTAGAAGCGTCCAGGATGTCCCTGCTAGGGACTCCCCTGAGGAATGCTGTAGAGGTAGATGTTGCCCTAGTGGAATGTGTTCTGACCCCTTGAGGGGTTGGTTTCCCATGGTGCATGTAGCAGAAATGAATGCAGTGTGCTATCCATTTGGAAATTGTTTGTTTTGAAATGGCCTTGCCCTCTGCCCCTGATGCAAAGCTGACTAGCAACTGGTCAGATTTTCTGAAGGGCTTAGTCCTATAAAGGTAGAATCTGAGCCATCTGTGCACATCCAAGGAGTGCAGGATCCTTTCCCCTTTATTTTCAGGGTTAGGGAAGAAAGTTGGCAAATGGATGGATTGGTTGAGAGCCACACTGGACACCACAGGCATAATGGAAGGGTTAATCCAGAGGCATACCCTGTCAGCATGGAAAATAAGGAAGGGTTCCACAGCCATAAGTATTTGTAGCTCAGACACTCTTCTAGCTGAAGTGAAGGCCAGAAGCAGGGCTGTTTTCCAAGAGAGGAATTTTAACTCTGCTGATGCTGCAGGTTCAAAGGGGGTGGAAGCGTGAGCTTTTCCAGTACAAAGTTAGGGTCCCAAGCATGGGTAGGTGCTCTCCTTGGTGGTCTTAAGTTGTTTGCCCCTCTCAGGAACTGTTAGAGAGGGTGCGAGAAGAGAGGTGGCTCAGTGTTGTAATGAGTGAAAATGGCTGAGGCATTTATCTTAATGGAGGAGAAGGATAGGCCTTTGTGGAGTACATCTGCTAAGTAATCCAGGATTAGAGGCAGGGAGGGCATAGTTGTGTCCTCTCCTTTAGATTGAATCCAGGAGCAGAACCTTTTCCACTTACTAGCATAGGATTTTCTTGTACTGGGTCTTCTGGCTTCAAGAATGACGTCCAGCACCTGCTTGCCTAGGGTTGCAGGGGGAGAATTCAAGCAATAAGCCAGGCTGCAAGATTTAGGGTTTGCAGTTGCGGATGCAAAATCTGTCCCTCCTGCTGAGAGAGCAGGGTTGGGTTCTGGTGTAGATGTCAGGGTGGCACCAGTGACAGGCTGCACAGGAGTGGGTACTAGTACTGGCATGGCCAGTCTTGGGCAATCAGAATTGTCCTTGGTCTGTCCTGTCTTGAGCAATACTCTTGAGAGAAGGGGCAGACTGGAAAAGGCATAGCTTGAGAGATTGATGCACTGAAAAGATAGGGCATCCACTTTCCAGGCCCTGCTGTGAGGATTCCTGGTGCAGAATTTGCTGAGCTGGTGGTTGTAGAGGGAGGCACAGAGATCCACCTCTGGGGCACCCATTTCTGAATCAGAAGGCTGAAGGTGCTGGGCTCCAATTATCACTTGTGTGGGTCAAGGAGATTTCTGCTTACGTCGTCGGCCAGTGAGTTTTGTTTGCCTGGCAGGAATTGAGCTTTCAGATGGACTTGCATGCCCAAGGCAGTGTTCCACAGGGCCATTGCTAACCTGCAGAGTGGGTCCCCCCTGCTTGTTGGGGTACCGCATAACTGTGGTGTTGTCTGTTTTTATTAGTAGTTGTCCTGGAGGGAGTAGGGATCTGAAAGCTGTCAGGGCATTCTGTACAGCTAGCATCTCTTTTTGGTAGATGTGCAGATGAATTAGACTTGGACTCCAGTGGCCATGAATGCATTTGCCATCCATGTGTGCTCCCCAGGCATAGTCTGATGCATCTGTGTTTAGGGTCTGGGTGGCATGGGGTTGAGTAAAGGTCAGTCCCTTGTTGTGGTTGCATGCTTCTGCCCACCAAAGGAACTCTGTTCCTTAGGGTATGATAGGAATGACTATTTCCAGGTCCTGAGAATGTTGGCACCAAAGACTTTTTAAGTACCATTGAAGTTTCCTCATATGCAGTCTTGCTTATGGAATTAGCAGTACACATGAGGCCATGAACCCTAGGGCCTGCAGTATTTTTCTTGCAGATAGCTGGGTTCTGGTGGCCATTTGTTTGAAGTAGGCTGTCAGACTTGCCTTTCTGAAGTGAGGAATCCCATCTGGGATGTTGTGTCCAAGCTTGCTCCCAGGAATACAATCTTTTGACTGGGTACCAGTTTTGATTTCTTCTCATTGATGGTGTAAACCCCAGGAAAGTGAGAAGGTTTTTCATAAATGTCAGGTGCTGCAACAGCAATTCCTGATTGTCCGCCTGTATCAGGCAATCGTCCATGTACGGGTAAATTTGGATATTTCTCTGCCTGCAGTATATGCCAGGCATTTTGTGAATACTCTGGGTGCAGTACATAAGCCAAAGGGAAGTGCAGAGAACTGATAATGCATAGATCCTGCCCTGAAACATAGATACTTCCTGCATGCCTCCCTTATGGGGATGTGCAGACAGGATTCTTTTAAGTCAAGGGTGACTAACCAGGCATCCTTAGCTAGCATAGGAAGAAGCTGTTGCAGGGTAAGCATTTTGAATTTTGGTACCACCAGGAAGGTGTTGAGAACAAAGATCCAGGATTGGGCACCAAGAGCAGTCTTTCCTGGCTAGCAGGAAGAGTCTGGAGTAGAATCCTTGACTCCTCTGTTCTAATAGAACTGGCTGAATAGCTCTGATATTGAGCAGGGAAAGTATTTGGCTTTCAGCCTCTGCCCACTGGTTTGGAGGAAGGTCTGGAAACCACTTGGGGTTAACAATGAGTGGAAATAAAATCTGTACTCCTTTGATACAATGTTGAGGACCCATCGGTCCTGTGTGATGGACATCCAGTTTCTTGCATGAAGGGCAAGTTTTCCTCCTAGGGGCACAAGCAATTGGACAGGGCTGGGGAGTGGAGTAAAGAAGTCATTGTGAGTTTTTTCCGTAAGGATGTGGGCTTACCATTCCCTGCTTTAGGGTTGGGGGCACTCCATTGCTTAGATCTCTGCATACCCTGAGACTGTAGTCTGGGTGGTCTGTTACCCCTGGGTCTGGTTTGAGAAGGCCTGGAGGGGGCTGGAAAGGACCAGTGTTTGGAAGGGCAATGCCTACTCAATCTAGGGGGTTGCACTTGTAAGAATTCTTTAACAGTCTACATAGACTTAGCTTTTTCTTCCATCTTTTTGAGAACCTCTTCTGCTTTGGTGCCAAACTGTTCTTGTTCAAAGGAACGTCTAGTAACTTTGATTTGACATGGTCTGGCAAGGTCTGCTCCTTGAGCCAAGCATGCCTTCTCAGTACAGAGCCAGTGACTGCTGCCTGGCAAGATGCTTCTAGGGCATCAAAACCACACTGCAAAGTATGCTTGCTGACCTGGCTTGCAGAGTGCATAAGCTCCTGCATATCTTTATTTTTTGCACAGTCTGTAAAGGTTGCCACTTTTTGTTTAGTAAGTTCCATAATATGTTGCTGGTACTTCAGCATGTGAAACTGACAATTCAATGCCCTAAAAGCCAGAGTTGCAGAGGTATATACATTCTTATCCCATCTGTCCAAAGCTCTGGAATCCCTGTCTGAAGGGGTGGGATTCTTGGCTGTAGCTGCCGTGATACCTTTAGGCCCCTGGGAAATGATCTCTGGGTCAGCAGTATGACTCTTGAAAAGAAATTTGTTGAGTGTCAGGTACTCTGTAGTACTGGTCTGGTTTCCTAGTGCAGGAGGTAAAGTGTCAGGAGTAAGACTGGATTCCATAAAAACATCATCAACAACATCCAGGACAGGGGGTACTGCTAACGGCCTGTGCTGAGGCAACTCTAGGAATTCTCTAAGTCTCTTTTTGGACTGAGGATAGTCTTGGCATTCACAATGGAAATGCTCTCTTAATGTATGCAAGGTAACACCAAAAGAAAAATCCTCTGGAGGGGAGACAGAGGCAATTGATTCCTCTGCATCTGAATCTGCATAAGCAGATAAGGGCATGTCTTTGTAATCAGAAAAAGTCATCAGACTCCTGGTCTGCAGAAGCTTTAGGGGACTGGTCTCTTTTTCTCTTAGCAGGGGAAGGCTGACTTCCCCTAATCAACGTAATAAGATCTTCTGCCATTCTAAGCATTTGTCTTTGTGGCATGGGAGCAGATGCATGCACTTTGGATGTCTGTTTTCTAGGTGTAGTGCGTACTCTGGGCCTAAGAAACTTGGTAGTTTTAAATAATCATTGGTTTGAGTCTAACATCGGTTGAGTGAAGAAAGTACAGTTTTGTACCTACCATAAATGTAGATGTCCGATAGGTATGCATCTGCAGTCATCACATATGGGTTTGTCCTGCCTCAGGCAGCCATTCAGTTGGCCGGATTCCAAAGTCTGGGTCCGGCGTCGGCTGATGTCACACTTTCCCCGACGTCAGAGCGCCTGGGGTATAAAAGCATCAGCCGACGCCATCTTCCTCAGTTTTTCTTGCCCCAGATGCCAGGTGCCCTCTAAGGAAGGCTAAATTTGGAGAGATGCATTAAGAAATCCAAACATGCACAATAATATAAAAACAAATAAACCATAATAGATCCCCCCAGCTAGCTATAAGAGGGGTAAGTACCCAAGAAATATCACAGAGGGGAAGGAGGGAGGGTAAACTTGACTGCAGATGCACACCTATCGGACATCTACATTTATGGTAGGTACAAAACTGTACTATGTCCTTCAAGGATGCATCTGCAGTCATCACATATGGGTAGAATACCATAGCCAATCTGGGGGTGGAGGAACTATGTAAAGGATGGTGTAGCTAAAATGCCCTGCAGGACTGCCGTAGCAAAGCCTGCTCTGGATCTGGAATATAAAGGTAAATTGTAATGCTTGGCAAATGTATACACGGAGCTCCATGTAGCAGCTTCTAAAATGTCCTTGGTAGCCACCTCTTAAGAAGGCTGTGGAGGTGGCTGTGGCTCTCGTGGAATGAGGTCTAATGTTAGCTGGCACAGCTTTTCCATGAAAGGAGTAACAAAAACGAATGCAATTCCCTATCCATTTTGAAATTGTCTGTTTGGAAATTGCTTTTCCTTGTGTACCAGCAGCATATGCTACCAACAGCTGGTCAGTTTTTCTGTAACCTTTAGTTCTGTCCAAGTAGTAGCGCAACTGTCTGTGGATGTCCAGGGTGTGCAGAAGTTTCTCCCCTTTGTTTTGTGGATTTGGAAAGAAGGTAGGCAAGTGAATAGCTTGATTTAATGAAACCCTGGATACTACCTTCAGCATAAATGTAGGATTGGTTCTCAATGAAACTCTGTCCTGATGAAAAATAAGGAATGGCTGTACTGCCATAAGGGCCTGTAACTCAGATACTCTTCTTGCTGAGGTTATGGCCAGAAGGAAAGCAGTCTTCCAAGACAGGAACTGTAGTTCTGCAGATGCTGCTGGTTCAAAGGGAGGCAGTGTTAGCGTTTCCAACACGAAGTTAAGGTCCCAAGTAGGTAGTGCTGGTTTCCTTGGAGGATTGATGTTTTTGATTCCTCTTAGAAACTGTCTTAGGAGAGGATGAGAGAAGACAGGTGGATCAGTACTGTACTTTGATGAAATTGCTGAAGCATGAATTTTAATGGAAGAGTAAGACAGACCATTGTGGAACATTTCTGCCAAGTATTCCAGGATATGTGCCATGTTCATCACTGTCGCATCTAGACCCTTTGTGGTGTTCCAAATGTGAAATATTTTCCATTTTGCTGAATATGCCTTTCTTGTGGAAGGCTGGCGAGCTTCCATAATAATATCTTTCACTCTCTGGGATAGCTTGTCCTGAGGAGGAGTCAAGGTATTTTCCAGGCTGTTAGTTGCAAGGTTTTCAGGTTGGAATGCAGAGTTTTGTAATTGTGCTGTGTCAGTAGAAGTGGCCATAGAGGAAGAGGCCATGGTTTTGTGCGTGACAGGCTCTTTAGCAGTGGGTACCAGTGCTGTCTTGGCCAGTCCGGAGCTATCAGAATCACTTTTGGCTGCTCTGTCCTGATCTTCAGTAAAACCTTGGTCATTAATGGGAGAGGTGGAAATGCATACACTGTTAGAGTTCTCCAGCTGAAAGAGAGGGCGTCCACTTTCCATGCTTGTGGGTGGTATGTCCTTGAGCAGAATTTCTTCAGTTGATGATTGTGGGGGGAGGCAAAGAGATCTAAGTCTGGCCTCCCCCATGATTGTGTTATCTGTAGAAAGATGTCTGGGTGCAGCATCCATTCGTGTGCATCCATGATATTTCTTCTTAAGCTGTCCGCCAGTATATTGTCTTTCCCCGGCACAAACTGGGATTGTAGCTGTATATTGAGTTTCAAGGAAAGTTCCCATAGATTCATTGCCAGCCTGCAAAGAGGATAGGAATGGGTGCCTCCTTGCTTGTTTATGTACCACATAACCGTGGTGTTGTCTGTCCTTATTAGCAGATGGCCATGATGCAGAAAGGGTTTGAAGGCTTCGACTGCATGTATCACTGCCAGCATTTCCTTTTGGTTTATGTGCATGCGTAGCTCTTTTTGTGACCATAGACCTTGAATGCATCTGCCCTCCATGTGCGCTCCCCATCCGTGGTCTGAAGCGTCTGTTGTAATGGTTTGGCTGGCTATTGGCTTGCTGAAAGGCAGACCCCTGTTTGACTGGCTTGCTTGAGCCCACCACAGAAATTCCTTTTGAAGGCATGGAATGAGTGGTATCAAAGTTTCCAGGCTGTGGCGAGTCCATAAACCCCTTAGGTACCATTGTAGTTTCCTCATATGTAGTCTTGCTTGTGGAATCAGAAGGATGCAAGAAGCCATGTAACCCAGGGCCTGCAGGATTTCCCTTGCAGTCAGCTGGGTTTGTCTTGTCAGGTTTTTGAAGTAATCTGGTAGTTGATTTTGTTTTTCTTCTGTGAGGAAGGCCATTTGGGTGGTTGTATCTAGATCTGCACCCAGAAAGGTTATTCTTTGGGATGGAACAAGTCTTTATTTGTGAAAGTTGACTGTATATCCCAAGGCCTGAAGTAGGTGGATGGCATAATTCAAGTGTTTTACCAAAGTTTGTTGGCTATCCGCTTGTATAAGGCAGTCGTCCAGATATGGGTATATTTGAATCCCCTGAAGTCTGCAGTGTGCAATTACTGATGCCAGGTATTTCGTGAATACTCTGGGTGCAGTAGATAAGCCAAAGGGCAATGCTGAGAATTGATAATGCTCTGACCCTGCAAGAAATCTGAGGTGTCTTCTGCAACTTTGTCTGATAGGGACATGCAGGTATGCCTCCTTGAGGTCTAGAGTTACCAGCCATGACCCCTTGCCCAGCATGGGAAGGAGCTGCTGTAGAGTCAGCATTTTGAATTTTGGCACAATGTGGTAAGTATTCAGTGCAGACAAGTCGAGAATAGGCCTCCATTGTTTTTCTTTTCTTGGAACAAGGAATAGTCTGGAATAAAATCCTTGGCCTTGTTCTGAGAGAGGAACCTTTTCTATAGCTTTCATTTGCATTAAGCTGGAAATTTGTTTCAAAGCCTCTGCCCTTTGATTCGGTGGCAGGTCTGGCATGCCCCTTTCTTTTTGGTAATGTGTGGAAATGAAACCTGTATCCTTTGTCTATTATTTGAAGTGTCCATTTGTCCCTTGTAATACTGTGCCAATTTTCTGAGAATAAAGAAAGCTTTCCGCCCAAAGGTGCTTCTAATTGAGCCCTGGTTGGCGGTGTCAAAGTAAAGTCATTGAGCCTGTCCTTGTGCAGCAGTTGAAGGTCCTGCATTACCTGTCTGGTTGGGAGGCTGCCATTGACGTCCTCTGTAGGAGCCTCTAGCTTGCCCTCTACCTCTGGCACGCCTGTTCTTGCCTCTCTGAAACCTCTCTGTGTCTGGAAAGGACCAATTCTTGGAAGGCCAATTCCTGCTGAATCTTGGTGGTTGTACTTGGAGAAAATCCTTGACTGTTTGTACAAAATTTGCCTTTTCTTCAAATTTCTTTAGGACCTCCTGAGCCGTGGAGCCAAATAACTTTTGCTTTTCCAGAGGAGCATCCAGCAGCTTTGCTTTAACATGGTCTGGCAGAGATTGTTCCTTCAGCCAAGCATGCCTACGTATGACTGCGCCAGTCATAGCTGACCCACATGAAGCTTCCAATGCATCATAACCACATTGCAAGAAATGGTTACTAACCTGTTGTGAGTTATGTACCAGATCCTGAAGTAACTTGCGGTCTAGGGGATCAGGTGAAGACAGTTTTTTATGCAATTCATCTAACAAATACTCTTGGTACTGTATCATATGAAATTGACAATTTAATGCCCTCATAGAAGGAGTAGCAGAAGTATACACTTTTTTACCCCATCTCTCTAAAGCTCTGGACTCCCTTTCAGAGGGGAGAGGATTTTTAGCAGTGGCAGCTGCCACCCCTTTAGGGCCCTGGGAAATAGTTTCTGGATCAGCAGAGTGGGCCTTGTAAAGGTAAAGATGCGAGTCCGGGACCCTGTAGTACCTATCGGGTTTGGCAGGAGCTGGAGGGAGAGAATCAGGGGTTGTACTAGAGTCAGAGTACACATCATCAATGACATTCAAAACAGGAGGAATAGCTAAAGGCCTATGCTGAGGCAAATGTAAAAAGGTCCTTAATATTTTCCTAGAATCCTCTGCATCAGAATCCTCGTGAGGCAAAAAGCCTCCTCCTGGTGGTCCGAGAATGCCTTAATGGACATGGATGCAGGAGGGAAGGTTCCAGGACACCAGTTTCTGTTGGTAATTGGAAATACCAAGGACTCAGTTTCAGCCGAGACAGAGACACTCGCGGTAGGCCTGGCCGTGGTTTCAGCCGAAACTGCGGCCTGCGTGTGTTGGTCCTTGTCCTTCCGTTTCTTAACTAAATGAGAAGTCGGAGTCTCCGACGGCATCTTATATGAAAAACTAGCCCCAAAAAATTCCTCTGCAAACTCCGCCCGACGTCTAAGAGTGCATCGGTTGAAGGAAGCACAGGCTGAACAGGCCGAGACGTCGTGGTCTGGGCCTAGACAGGGTAGGCAGTAAGAGTGGAAATCCTTATGAGGTATTTGTTTCCCACAAGTTAAACAATTATTAACTTTATCTGACATCGGCTGAGGCAAGAAAGAGTCCCCAACGGGGTACTTAGCTTTTTGAAGTCTTCGGTAGCTGGATTACAGGAGCTGGCCGACCGGCACTTACAAACTGCTTCTGCTTCGGGCACCATGCAGAAAGAAAGACTGGGAAGATGGCGTCAGCTGATGCTTTTATACCCCAGGCGCTCTGACGTTGGGGAAAGTGCAACATCAGCCGACGCCGGACCCAGACTTTGGAATCTGGCCGACCGAAGGGCTGCCTGAGGCAGGACAACCCATATGTGATGACTGCAGATGCATCCTTGAAGGACATCTGCCTCAGAAGTTGGTGCCTGCACAGCGGCTCTGGACCCATCCAAGAGAGAAACATCCACAGGTTCCATAGTTGAAGAAGAGTCTCACGGTATACCAGACTCCAAATGGGTCTCAGTAGAGGCCCGCGAATCCACTGAAGTGGGCATCAAGGGCTGCAAAAGCATCTCACTGAGTACCGGTGGACTAGCTTAATGGAAGCGTCAGCACCTTTGAACCTATGCGGTCTGTTTCCGTCTTTATCCTTACATTTTTTCGGAATATCAGTAGTCGGATGGCTTACGAAAGCCATTTCGGAATACGGAGATAGAGAGCAAAAGAATTTAACGACAGAGTCCGATGACGAATGGTTTGGGCGTTAAACAAGGCACAAAACTGACAGCAAGTACATCGTGGTCTGAACCTAAACAGGTGACGCAATAAGAATGAAAATCTCTGTGAGGTATTTGCTTTTCACAGGCAAGATTAATGGTTAACTTTTTCTGACATCGGTTAGAGCAAGAAAAAAGGATCCCCAATGGGGTACTTAGCTTTAGAAGACTTCAGGATTATTCAATTCGTAAACGACAATTCAGGTAGCGGCTGACCGGCACTTGTGAACTGCTTCTACTTCAGGCCCCTCGGCAAGAAATACTGATGTAATGGCATTGGTTGCCTGTTTTTATACCCCTGACGACCTGACATCAGTCCTGGAGCGACAGCATCCGATGCAGAAATACCAAGTCTCTGGTATTCGGGCCGACTGAGGGCTACCTGCAGGCAGATAACACAAGTGTGATGACTGCAACAGTGAAACACTAACACCACCTTCCCATTAAGCTCTTTAAGCAAATTCTTTGCATTCACCAGTCGTCACAGTCTTTTTCTTCTTTCGGCTTTTACCGGTTAGGGGTCACCACAGTGGATCATCTGTCCGCTCATGATTGTCAGTAGAGTTTTACGGTGTCTAGTTGCCAGCCTGGTGCCCAACCTTCCATGGAAGGCACACACACGCACCTACTCACACCTAGGGCTAATTTAGAGTGTCCAATCCACCTACAGCATGTCTTTTGGATGTGGGAGGAAACCGGAGCACCCGGAGGAAACCCACGTGACCACAGGGAGGACATGCAGACTCCACACAGAAGGCACCCCAGCAGAGGATCGAACCAGAGAACCTCTTGCTGTGAGGCGACAATGCTAACCGCTGCACCACCCCACCAGTTGTCACAGTAACAATGAAAAAAGATAGTCAGTGAACCTCTTATAAAATAGAATTTTTCCAAAATAGGTACTATTATAAGTACATTAGTTTCCACCCACCCTAAAATTAGGTTAGCAAAGGCCGGAGCTATATCCGAGCCCACTGCCACACCTCTAACTTGCCTATAATATTTATTAAATAGAAAAAAGTTGTTTTCTAGCATAATTTCTATAAGTGTGCAAAATAATTTAACCTGTTCAGTACTAAAAAAGAATTCTGGGTTAAAAAAAAAGCCTCAAACATTCCACCCCTTGAATTTGGGGTATACAAGTAAAAAGAGAACATGCATCAATATTCATTGTCATAACAATAATCAAAATATCATGGAACTGTCTTACTTTGGCTAAAAAATCCCATGAAG
Source organism: Protopterus annectens (assembly GCF_019279795.1). Taxonomy (NCBI): domain Eukaryota; kingdom Metazoa; phylum Chordata; order Ceratodontiformes; family Protopteridae; genus Protopterus; species Protopterus annectens. Next base: position 949,157,121 of record NC_056741.1, on the reverse strand, counting down.
CTCTCAAATATGAAGATAATTTTTGCACAACTGGATTTAACATCTTATCAAGAAACAAGGCTATTCCTTCACAAACATTTCCTGGGGCTGATACAATAGGCCAAAATAGTGGGTTAATGGCATGTTTGTGAATTTTGGGAATTCCAAATAGCACTCCTATTTTTGGATGCTCTATTTTTAAGAATTCTTGTAATTCTTAACTTTTCTAACTATTCTTTAGCAGGTCATACAAAATATAATCAATCTTTTTACAGCTTTCATGTATAAAATGCAAATCAACTTCCTAGTATTCATTAATGTTGCTCAATATTTCTATAACTGCATGCTGTTAAGTAGTGTTATCCATAATTACCAACCCACCTCCTTTGTCAGCTTTCATGAACCTCAAAATTAGTATGATTCCTTAGTTCATGTGAAACTTTTACTTCATCAGGAGATTAGGTTAAAAAAAGCATTTCTAGTTTTATTATTTTCAAGTAATGCTCTAATCTGTTTTTCACAACATTGTTCAAATACCTTAATTGTTCCATTTAATACTGGAGTAAAAATAGAAGACTTTCTCAGAGCTTCTTTTAAGTCAATGTCTTTCAATAAATAGCTTAAATTTAACTTAGGGGTATAAAATTTAAGCTCTAAAACAGTTTTAGTAATATTGGCTCGGTGACTAGGCATGAAGCCTAAGCACTTACAATGTACAGCACTAAGTTCAAAATCAGACACGTTTATAATTCTTAAATTTTCACTCCCTGGTAATAAACTCTCTAGAAAGTCTTGTGTGCTCTACATCCTGTGACTTTCCTTTTTCAAAACAGGTTTATTGTTTTAACATATAAGAGAAATATCATAACAATTTTATACAAGTAATTAAAAATAGGTATTATTATAATATTCAACAAAACAACTAAAGTATTTACAAAGACATCCACTACAATCAGATCAATTAATTAAACTAAAATACCGTGCTATTGAAATTAGAATTTTTTAACAAATTTTGTAAATTATCCCATACAATATAATATGATGTTTTTCTAGTTGTTCTCATTCTAATTGTGTTATTTCCATATGGCATATTATATTCATAACATTTTTAAATTCATTGAACGAAGGAGGTGTATCTGAAATCCAATTTCTAGTTATTATTTTCCTGGCCACTGCTAGGATAGACCATAACAAGGGAAGCTTAATCTTTTTAACACATTGAGGTACAAGTGTGTTGAATAATATAAGAGACTTAGAAATAATGAAATTATCTGTAAAAAGAGCCTGCAAAAATTCATTAATTGACTTCCAGTATTTCTTTCAACTTCATACAGTCATAAAACATATGAGCCCAGTCAGCATTAATTTCTACATTACATCTCTTACATAGATTATCTTTATTATTTATTTTATTCATCATCAAAGGTGTATAAAAAGATCTATGTAAAAATTTCCATGTATAAAGTCTCCAGACAATTGAAGATGTAGTTCTATAAGCAGATTCCAATATATATTGTTTATCTTGTTGAGTTGGTGGGTCCCCATTAATAGAGGTGAAATAATTCCAGTCTGAATCTACACTGTAAAAAGTTTCTTGTCTGATAATTTTATGTATATATGAAAGTTTACCTTTATCAGAAACTTTATGCTGTAAATTTAATATCAAGTAATCAATCAATTTTGGAATAGATTCTTTAACTGTTATAGACATTAGATCTATTCTATCAATGAGATGTTGTCTAAAGATCTGAACCTCTAACCAGCAAGTTTCTCTTAGATCAAATTCTTGTTTTAAGAAATCTAGATTTTTAACTTTATTATCAGATATCAACTGATACCAGTACTTTAGATCATTATCTATAGCTAAATGAGCTCCTTCAGAAGTAGATGACATAAGCATACCCTGAGTATACATTATAGGAATACAATAAAATTCCATTCCCTATACTTAGGGTGCATGAATATAAAGTTACGATAACTAATAATAATATTTAATGGGTAACAAACCATATGTTTAGGCGTAATAGGTGAAGTACAAAATTCCTTTAGCAACCACAACATGGAGTTATTTACAATCATATTTTTATGTGTTAAGGAGATTTTCATGAAGTGCATACTAATTAGCTCCCAATAATCTTTCCATTTTATGATATATGACTGATCTATTAATAAAGTAATAACTTTTATAATAGAAGAGATAATATATAAATTAAAGTCTGGAAAAGAAATACCCCTTGAGACCAGCTATTAGTATGTTTCTTTAATGCAATCCTAGGTCTATTAGGTGCCCATAAGAAATTTAACATTAGTGTATTCAGTTTCTTGATAATTATTTTTCTAGGTGAAAGTATTATTGATTGTATTAAATATAAAATCTTGGGGAATATTATCATTTTAATAATTGTAAGTCTCTCCTCCATAGTAAAAACATATTATTCCAGGTATTAAAAAGATTTTGTATATTAAGAAAACAGGTATTATAGTTATTATATATAATAGATTTAATATCTTTAGATAGTATTATACCTAAATAAGTTATCTGACCTGAATTGGGTACATATTTAGTAAAATCACTAATGAGAATATTTTTTCGTGTATATATAGGTAGTATTTTAGTTTTTTCTTCATTGAATATTAAACCAGAAATACTTTTAAAATTCATCATTTTATCAAATAAAGACTGCATAGAAGAATTAGATCCTGCTGATGTAATTAGAACATCATCTGCAAAAGTTGGATTTTTGATGTTGTATTTTCGCCTATTTCAAAACCCTCTATGTCAGTACTGTTTCTAATCAAATTAGCCCAAGGCTCCATTACTAAAGTGAATAATAGTGGAGAAAGTGGACATCCTTGCTTTGTACCTTTAAGAATGGGTATTTTTGTGAAACATATGTTCCTACCTTAATATAAGCCAGCTCCTTTGTATAAATGCTCAATTAAATTTACAAATGCATCCGAGAAGTTTGTGCATTTCAGTAAGGTAAACAAATAGTCCCAACTTACTGAATCAAATGCTGAACCTATATCAAGACTAATAAGTGTTAAATCTTTCTTTTTCCTATTTGCAAAATCAATTAATTTTAAAGTTCTTCTTATATTATCAAAAGTATTTCTATTTACAATGAAGCCCGTCTGATCTATATCTATAATGCCGGGGATGATTGCCTTCAATCTATCAGCAAAAATACTCATAAACATTTTATAATCAACATTAAGTAATGAGATGGGTCAATATGAAGAACATCTAGTTGGATCTTTATTAGGTTTTAAAATTGGTGAAATAAATGTATATTGCCAAGATGGGGAGGTTATTAACTCAGTTTGGGCCAAAATAAAAACCTTATGTATTAATGAATATGTAGTTTTAGAAAGGATTTTATATATCTCTGGTATAATACCATCATTACCCGGTGCTTTGTTTGATTTAAGCTTATTTATTTGTGTAATAACTTCTGTATATGAAATACTCTTGTCCAATAGTTTAATCTGTTGTTTATTAAGCTTTTTATTCATGTTTGTGGTTATAAACTCCTTTATTTTATCTTTAGGTTCCATGTTAATGTTGTTATGGTTAATCTTGTGAAAGTGATTTCTAAATTCATCCAGTATTTCTGGTATACTAGAAACATTCTTCTTTTTCCTTAGAGAAAAGATTTCTTTGATATGGTTTTGTTTATTCAAACTTTATGTTTTATTTTTAAGTCTATGTAAGTATTTGGGGCTTATTGAATAAGACAAAACTTGTATTTCTCTAAAGTTATTTTAACTTTATGAGTTAAAATTTCTTTGTATTTCTCATTTAGTTTGTTTACTTCTTCAATAACTTTCTTGTCCATAATATTTTCTTTATTATTATGTTTATAAGAGTCTAATTTACTTTGAATATCTAACAATTCCTTATCCCAAGATTTCCTTTTATTATTATACCATCTGATACTTTGTCCATATAGATATGATTTTAAGGCATCCCAAACATAGACAATGGAGATTTCAGGAGTATTATTTATGTCTAGAAAATGTTGTACTTCTGAAAGTATATATTCTTTATAGTCTTTTAGCTGAGTTAAGTATGCTGGTATCCTTTTGATCTGAACATTATGAGTATTTTTTATCATGAATTCAAAAACAATTGAGTTATGATCAGATATAGGACATGAAATGATTTTGGAATTAATTAAATCTGTTACCATCTGGTTAGAAATAAAGACCCTATCTATTTTTGAATAAGTTTTGTATCTGTTAGAAAAAAAAGGTGTATGGTAATGATTTTGAATCTATCTGATTATTAATATAATTCAAATGATAAGAATTAGCAAAATCATTTAAATGTTTTGCATTAGATGTAATTCTTCTTTTCCTTACAGTGGTAGTATCACTTTCATGTAGTATACAATTAAAATCACCAGCTAAAATAATATCCCCTATAAAGAATGATATGATCTTATCAATATGATGTTTCACTGTATTAATACCAATTCCAAGTATCCAATATACATTAATTAAAGTGTAAGTCTTCCCATTAATTTGTATTGTAACCATACAAAACATTCCTTTGTCATCCTGATAAGACTTAATGGTTTTAGGAATGGGCATACTTTTATTCCATAACATAGCCACTCCTCTTTTTTTCTGAGTGTGCTCTGAACTAACCAATACTGTATACATATTAGTGGCTAGTTTATCAATATCTTTTTTCAAGAGATGGGTTTCTTGCAGGAAGACTAGATTGGCCTTGTGTAAATTAATGTATCTTATTAGGCTTGCCCTTTTACACGGATTATTCAATCCATTAATGTTTAAAGAAATTCCTTTTAAAGATGTCATTTGGCATTTTTAAAACTCAAGAATCTTATGGTCGAAATAACAAATAACAAGATAAATAATGTTACATCTCCTCTTTTAGGTGTACCTTTAAATATAGCTGTATTTATTAAATCTCTTATGGGATTTTGTATAGGATTCAATTTTGTTTGTAGTGACAATGAGTGTACAAAATATATTGTGGATGTCAAAACTATATACATATAACAATGAACAAGTGAAAATAATGTAAGGATTAAACCTTGCATCCAGCCTTGAGTTGAAAACTCCAACTTAGAGTAGTATTTACTACTCAAGTTAACCCCCTACCCTAAGCAGCAGTACCTCAGCTACCACCTTATCAATTTAATACTAGTTATATTTAACTGAGGTTAACAGTTTTCAATTCAATTATCTATCAAGACAAAACTACACATTTGGTAAAACAGCATCATATAAACTAAAATAAACTTTTTTTTTTTAAACTGTTCATACTACTATATAGATCTATGTAATATATAACACTTGTATTCAAATAGCATTCAAATAATCTTGATGTTAGAAATCAAGAGGAGAGAAAATTAGGTTCTAACATTCATTTAAATCAAAAACTTTGGCTAACATGATTCAGACATTACATATATTAAGATGCATCTATTTTCTGTCATGTGAATACTATTAACAGCTTCCAAAAAAAAATCTTGAATTGTTTGTATATGAGCATTTACTTAAACTCATTATTGTCAATAGAGTAAAATATTGTATTCATAAAAATTATTATAAATTATATTGCATAGTTATGCAAATTCTCAGAAACACTTGCATTATTAACAAAAAAAAAAAAAAAAAAAAAAAGCCATCACACATATACACACAGACATACACACACACATACACACACACACACACATACACACACACACACACACACATATATATATATATATATATATATATATATATATGATCTCACTGAGTTATGTCCTTGTTGAGCACTATCCTACTTGCTGTCCCTAGAATAAATCTGTCTGCTTTATAGAAAATAATGCACAGCAAACACATTTTAGTAACCAGATTTTACAATCATGCTAACCTACTGCTTTAAAATATATCACATGACATTTCTTCCAGAATAGAATTATAAAATTGTTTATGCTTGTCAATCAGATGAATTAAATGAATTATAATAAAGTATATGTTTGGAACACAAGTTTTAACACAGATTATTATGCTGCTGTTAAGCAGATTTTCAAAAACATTTAAATAAATGTTTCATTTTCTATGCCTTCTAAAATAAGACATTTACTTACTACAAGAAACTACATCATTTAAATTCATTATAACTGACATATTTTATGAATAGAGTATTTTTCCTGAATCTGTGGTGTGTCAGTATGATAACTAGGTCAGAGGTTATACTAACTGCTTTCAGTTTCTCTGTGAGAATTCTGTGAGTTGAAGCTTTTGATGCAGCTCATGGACACTGTGCATGAGACAGCCCACATCCCAGATTGTCTCCCTTAACATTTTGGCGGGAAACTTATTAAAACTTGTGGCAAACATTCATTTTGTCAATAAAGTAAAATATTGTATTCATAGAAATTATTATAAATCATATTGGATAATTATGCAGATTCTCAGAAACACTTGCATTATTATATAAAAAAAAAAAAAAAAGCCATCACACTCACACACACACACATATATATATATATATATATATATATATATATATATATATATATATATATATATATATCTGATCTCACTGAGTTGTGTCTTTGTTGAGCACTATCCTACTTGCTGTCCCTAGAATAAATCTGTCTGCTTTATACAAAATAATGCACAGCAAACACATATTAGTAACCAGATTTTACAATCATGCTAACCTACTGCTTTAAAATATATCACATGACATTTCTTCCAGAATAGAGTTATAAGATTATTTATGCTTGTCAATCAGATGAATTAAATGAGTTATAGTAAAGTATATGTTTGGAACACAAATTTTTAACACAGATTATTATGCTGCTGTTAAGTAGATTTTCAAAAACATTTAAATAAATGTTTCATTTTCTATGCCTTCTAAAATAAGACATTTACTTACTACAAGAAACTACATCATTTAAACTCATTATAACTGACATATTTTATGAATAGAGTATTTTTCCTGACTCTGTGGTGTGTCAGTGTGATAACTATGTCAAAGGTTATACTAACTGCTTTCAGTTTCTCTGTGAGAATTCTGTGAGTTGAAGCTTCTGAAGTAATTCATGAACACTGTGCATGAGACAACCCACATCTCAGATTGTCTCTCTTAACATTTTGGCGGGAAACTTATTAAAAACTAGTGACAAACATTAATTTAGCAGTGTAAATGCATCTAAACATGACAAAACCTTCACAATGTATTCCACAGACCATTACAGCCTCTTACTTCTTTTCAGAAAGAGAAACAAATTGAATCACAGCTTGCCATTAAATCTTCAGATATTTTGACTGGTTATGAAACAAAACATTATAACTGACATATTTTATGAATAGAGTATTTTCCTGGATCTGTGGTGTGTCAGTGTGATAACTATGTCAAAGGTTATACTAACTGTTTTCAGTTTCTCTGTGAGAATTCTGTGAGTTGAAGCTTTTGAAGTAGTTCATGGACACTGTGCATGAGACAGCCCACATCCCAGATTGTCTCTCTTAACATTTTGGGAAACTTATTAAAAACTAGTGACAAACATTCATTTAGCAGTGTAAATGCATCTAAACATGACAAAACCTTCACAATGTAGTCCACAGATCATTACAGCCTCTATGTAAGTGAAATTAAGCCCAAAATTACCAACAAGCAATAAAACTCAACATTCTTCTCCCAACTCAATTTTCATACAAATCCTATTATTCACTGTGCCCACACAATCAAAAGCATTTCTATATATTAATAAAGAAAAGAAAAGAGAGTAGAAAATAAAAGGGAGTGAGGCAGAAATAAAAATGTAAGAGAAAGCTGTAAGAAGTATATACAATGGAATGTTACTTACTGTTTATATTAATAGAGTTAAAAATAAAACATATTATTTACTCTTATTTAGTTCTGATTATTATTAGTTAAAGCATGACAGATTATTTACAAACAAGCATAAGCAGTATAATCAAGAAAGTATAATTAGAAATAGCATTTGAAGAACTTATAAACTTTTACAAGGAATAAATATGTTATTATTCTATTAATGATATTTTCATTACTGTTCTCTCCTGCCCTCCCCACCCTTTACCCACTACATAATCTAAATAGAGTGTCATTGTTTAAACAAAGAAAATAATAAAAGGAGAAGGAAAAAAAGGTAAAGATAAGTATCAAATTACTAACCTTACTTCTTTTCAGAAAGAGAAACAAATTGAATCACAGCTTGCCATTAAATCTTCAGGTATTTTGACTGGTTATGAAACAAAACATTTCTTTGCACATAGAGAATAACTTTGATTAAATCTTTTCCAAAATATTTGTGGCTTTCTGGAAATGCAGGAACTATATTCAAAAAGATTAATAATGAACTAAAATGATGAGAGAGAAAAACATATAACAAACCATTTGTTTTTTAGTCTCTTCTTCTTCTCTGAAGTCTTCCACAAAGCTTCAGTTGCCAATCTCTTTAATGAAGAACTAGCCCATTCCATTTCTTCTATTTTATCCAAAATCCTTTTTTCTTTGACAAACAGTAAAGCAGAGTCTAAATCATCAAAACCTTAGGACCATCTGGAAGGAAGATTTTAAGCTTGGCAGGAAACAGAAGGTATGTTTTAAACTGTGCTTTTTTAAGCTCCCTTATTAGTGGCAGAAAAACTTTTCTTTTAGCTATTACCATGGAAGAATAGTCATTGTCAAAACGCACAGTTGTCTCATTAATCTTAACAGGAGCTTTAGCCCAAGCAGATTTAAGAACCATCTCTTTATCAAAAGATGATAGAAATCTAACTATAACTGATCTAGGATATTTTTGTTAGAGTTAGTATTAGCTATAGATCTATGTGCTCTTTCGATACCAAAAGAGACTGCTTCTGGTAAGTCTAAAGTTTTAGGGAGCCAAGTTGTTAAAAAAGAAGTAATATTGTTACCTTCAATATTTTCTGGCAGTCCAAAAATCCTAATGTTATTGCCTAGATCTATTTTCCAGGTCATCCAGCTTTGTTTGTAAATGTGTATTTTGTTTCAGCAGAAACTCAATGTTGATTTCCTCTTCTTGGATTCTATTTTCCATGTCATTCACAGCTTCTTCTATGCCTGTCATCTGGATCTTCTGTTGTTGCAGGTCTGTATGTAACAGGTCTATTTGTTTTGTAGTTTTTTCTATGAAGGTGTCTATTTTAGTATCCATTTTATCCATTTTATCAGTAAGTTGCTGGATTATAATTATCAGAGACTGAAGTTCTTTCTTGATGCTGGAGTCTTGAGAATTTGTCTTACTGTAACTCATTTCAGACTGATAAACTGACAGGAAAATTTCCACAGTGATTTCTGACAGGAATATTGTTAAGATTTCCTTTCTTTTTTAGATATAGTTCAAGAACTATATAAAACAAACGTATTTAGAAAGAAAATTACTTCAAAAATTAATTTTTTAAGTAATTAATTCCTGTCAGTGTAAGGAAATTGGTGGAGCTGAAGAAATCTGCTGCTATCCTGTCCATCCTTGAATATGAGGAAGTGGGGGCAAATGTTGAAATGTTCAAGAAGAGTGTTTTTAGAAAATATAAAAATTACAAAGGGATAAATTGGAATATTTTAATAAAACTGCTTACCCTACTAACAAAGAATTTAATTGTAATTCACAGAAAGAATCACTGAATAACAATCAAACTGTTCCTTTAAATTCCAGCAAGGAAGTGTAGCACGTCAGTCTGACGTCCGCACTTACTAATTCCTCTGGTAATAGTGAGGAGGTTCATCTGGTGGATATTGCAAAACAGAATTAAGGTGAGCGAACAAAGAAAGCGTCTAAAGTTACAAATGAAGTTGTTGAACTACCTTTTTATTTTCCCAGTCGTTCAGCTAAAACAAATGCTTCATAAAACGTCTGGAGAGGGAGAAGTATGCTTTCTTTGTTCTCTCACCTTAATTCTGTTTTGCAATATCCACCAGATGAACCTCCTCACTATTACCAGAGGAATTAGTAAGTGCGGACGTCAGACTGACGTGCTACACTTCCTTGCTGGAATTTAAAGGAACAGTTTGATTGTTATTCAGTGGTTCTTTCTGTGAATTACAATTAAATTCATTGTTAGTAGGGTAAGCAGTTTTATTAAAATATTCCAATTTATCCCTTTGTAATTTTTATATTTTCTAAAAACACTCTTCTTGAACATTTCAACATTTGCCCCCACTTCCTCATATTCCAGACGTAATTCGGGGGATTGCTGCAACATTTCATTTAAAGCTGTATCGATCTTATAAATCTTTTCTTTTAAACCAGTCAAGGTAGCAGCATTATTTTTAACTAGCTTCTTTAACAATTCAAGACCTATTTAGTTAAAAAAGCTGTACAAGGTCATGATAAAAAGGATCATCTACATAAACTCCCTTAGGGTATTTAAAAATTCTCAGCCCTTTCGCAACAATGGCAAGTTCAATACAGGTCTAGAAATATTTGTTCTCAACAACTAAGGCATGACATTTCTTAAGATGTTTTTCAAGATCGGTTAACAGTTGCCTGAATTTGTGTAGTTAATAAATGGGTCATAATTGTAATTCAATATGGTAGCAGTATCTTTAAACTTCCCCCGAATTATGGGATGAGTACCATCAAGGTCGTTATTATCAACTACAGTTCTTACATTATCTTTGGAGCTATCAGACTCACTTCTATGCATTCCAAAACCTGGATTTTTTAATGCATTTAGCTGAGAGCTTAACGCTTTTAAGGTTTTATTCATACCATTAACTGTGGCAATTAAAACTCGCAGCATGTTGTCTTGACTCTTTGGCAAAGAATGCAAGGACAAATCCAGTACAGCAAACTCTGTTAATCCAAACTCAAGCAACCTGCACTCTCAAGCAACCCGTAAAAAAATATCAAAGAAATACAGTACAATTTTCATGTGTTGCACTTTGTTTTCCCCCCGCAGAAACATACCTTACATGTTTAGAGATTTAGAGTTTTAAAAAGGAAGATAGGAATAAATTCCCTCTCTCCCCAACCTGAGAGCAAGTCAAACCAAACAAATAGTATAGGGTAGAGTATTAGTCAGGCCTATTTTTAATCAACACTCAAGCAACCAGAAACTACACTTAAATAGCATCTACCAATCCCCATGAGTTCTGGTTAACTGAGACTTTACTGTATTTCATCTTCTCCACCTGTGGACATCATACAGTCAGGATATACCAAAAAAAAAAAAAAAGAGACTGAAAATCTGATAATCCAGGAGAAAAGCAAACCTCAAATGTCACTAGTCTCCTTTAGATTTCTTTTTTCACAGGGGGATAAACCCCCTGCACCTCCTATATGGAGCTAAGCACCCTCCAACTTCCTAAACTTGCATATATCAACTTGGAGATCACCATACCTCTGAGAAAAGGGAATATTCCAAGAAATGGCCAGCTTAGACTTAATATATGCAAGTCCATTTTTTCGATCAATTCAGACTCTGTGGTTGTGGACTCATTCTAGCTGGTCCCAACATTTCAAATCGTTACAGAATAACCGGGCTCAGTGTTAGCTCCAAAATTACCTTTGGCATAAAGTAATTATTTGTTTTCAAAGCAATCATGTCTTTGTGAAAAATGAATAGGGATGATTTGCCATAACAGTTTACAACTCGGATACTCTCTCTGTAGAAGACACAACAATGCATAAAAACATTAAGATAAAAACTTCAAATCACTCACATAAGCAGGTTCAAAAGGAAACAAAGGTACGTTTTTCCAGTACAAAATTAAGACCCTGCGAAGGAGCCACCTGTCTTTTAGCTAGATGGATGGAAAATCCCTTTCAAAAACTGCTTAACATGTGGTAGGGTAAAATATATGGAGGTGGATCTGAGAGAAAACAAGCAGATATGGCTGAAAGATGAATCCACCCTAATATCCACAATCCAGTTTGCCTATTTTTTACATGTGGTTGGGTTATCACTTTAACGGTGCCAATTATCTAGAGCCTTGTTATGGTTGTTCTTTCATACCACACACGTCTTGAAAGAAAAGTCAGATGCCAGAGGATAATGACTTGCACAAATACTGAAGAATCACAGGAATTTCAGCCTTAAAATGGTCCTGGTTCTTAGTCTGGCATCAATTAGAAAATCTTTTCCACTTATCCATATATGGTTTTCTAATAGCAGGTTTCTTTGCCATCTTTAATACTTGCTGCATGTCCTCAGGAAAAAAGGTGACCAAAAAGGCATTTAAACTCTGTCATCCAAGCAGGTACCAGGCAATCATCAAAAGAATGTGAAGGTTGAAATGCATCAACCAACCCCTACCCTGTGTACACGTTCACTCTGCGAGGAAGCTTGTGGTAATTTTCCTTGCTCATTTTCAAAAAAAAGGGTAAAAGTACAACTGTATAAGTAAACTTACCATAAAAGTAGTTGTTCGAATGATCACTGCTGCAGTAGCCTTAGCTATATGGGTTGTGCCCTGTGTATAACAGCTGGCCACCTTCCAAAGCTTTAGGGCACCTTCAATATGCTCAAGCCATTATTTCAAGCTGAGCAGACTTAAAAGACTGGTTTGGGTACCATGTTCTTCAGAGCTTCATGCCACTGAAGGGAGCACTCTACTGTGGGCTTTCAATGATCGATGTTTGGCTTTGTAGAAAAACTTTCCCTATAAAATATTTACTGTTTTAATGTACTTTCCTGCCTTTAAGAAAGTTATTTTTTGCTAGGAGTTTTTGAGTAAAATTCTTTCCCTCTTAGGTCTGGGGGAACAGGTTCTGTAACTCACTGAAACAGCATTCGATATAGGATATACAGGAACAGGAGATTTGACTAGGTAAATACAGAGGATGGGGAATCCCACTGTCAGCTGCTCCCCTTTAGAATGATTCACAGTACACAAACATCTGACGTTGTCTAGTGCCAGAGAGAAAAGTGAAGGCCTAGACTCTGTAATATCTTTACAGGATTGCCAGGGAATGGAAGGGTAAATGCTTGAGGGGGCATACAGTCACAGTCCATTTTCTTAGATTTTCCTTGGTTCTGGGATGATTCTCTTTTCTTCTTTGAACCTCCCCGACACTGATTTTGAAACTTTGTTTAACTGAGCCTTAATGGGAATGCTTATTATGTTTCCTTGAAGATGAAACTGAACTGGAAGAAGTTTCTATCATATTTTTGACAGGAGAGTTGACAAATCTGGGTAACACCCTGAATTAACTTTCCCCTTTCATCAAACCTTTTAAAGACCTCAGTAAATGAAATGCCAGACAATATTTCTGTTAAAACATTCAGGATCTCAGTTTTGACATCCTCTGGTAAATTCTGGGAATGCAGCCATGCAAATCTCATTACACAGCCAGCATCGGTCACTCCGGATACAGCATCATAAGCACATTTTAAAGAATGTTTGGTTACCTGAGACACAGAAAATATAACAGAATTTAGACAGCTTTAATTTCCTCATATTGCTAACAAAAAAAAAAAAAAAGCTAGCAGAAATTTAGACATGTCAGCCTGGCAAATTACTAAGTAGCATACACTTTCTTCCCAAACGTATCAAAGGCTTTTCTCAGTTTGCCAGAAGAGGAAGGACTAGCTACCAAACCAACCACATGAAATGAACACTCCCCATTTATATATACCTCTGTAACATTACTGTCCAACTAACTTTTCATTTAGTGCTTTCACATGTTCCTTGCCCTCCAGCATCAACTGATTCTCTATTAAACTCTTCTGCATCATCTCCACAGCAAGCTTAAACAAATAGTCTTGCCTCAGTTGATGAAATCTTCCCCAAATTCCTTCAACTGCTGCCAATTCTTTTGTATTATCTGCTGCTAATTTATACAACTGAAGCATCAAAAAGAACTATGCTCCCTTAATCAACAGCAGTTAATCCTTTCACTTAGAGAGGCTCTGCTTCTGCCTCAGTCCCAGCAACCTATAAAGAGAGCTCATAGAGTCCCAAATCCCAAGGTTACTATGGAATGAATCCTATCTACACCTTTCTAAAGCTAACAAAATCACCTCTGAGGGCTCTGACAATATACAAGCTAAAACTTTATTTTATTTATTTTATTTTACATTTGTTGACCGGGATAGTTCGACTGGATGCACGTCCATTTTCAGCAGAGGCCCAGGGAGAAAAGCTCCAAGGTTAAGCAGATACAGCATTACATAATATCAGCATTACATATTATAAACAGACTACTTACAGAGATTACATAAGTAAGCAAGTTAAACAAGTTCCACAGGTTAGAGCTAATCCCGATCATAAATCAGGATTAAATTAAATTACACAGTAAATTGGTTAACAGATTTTTACACATTCTAGAGAGAGTTAGCCAGGCATGATACATTGCCATAACCAGTTAAGTGACAAATGTTGTTTGAGTCTAGTTTTAAATTGAACTAAGGTGGAAAGTAAGGTAATATCAGCTGGAAGAGAGTTCCAGGATCTATTTACAGAGTTTGCAAAGAGAGAGTCACCGGCTGTGTTATTAATTTTGCTAGTCTGAATTAGTAGTTTGTTAGAGGATCGAAGCGGTCTAGGATTGTTATAGGGGGTGACAATATTTTAAGTGTAGGAGTATTGTCTGGATTATAGAGGGTTTTATAGGCCATAATCAGTTGGTTATACTGGATTAGGCTGGGTAGTTCAAGCCACCCAAGCTGATTTAGATTGATGCAATGATGTGTCCTAAAAGGCAGCCCAGTGGCAAACCTGGCAATGTAGTTGTAGCAAAGTGAGAGTTTGTTAAGGACAGTCTTGTTTAAATTCGAGAGTAGAGGGGATGCATACAGAAGGGTTAAAAGAAAGTGAGAGCGAGCTATGGCAATTTTAGCTGGAGGGGTTAGGAAGGCTTTTATTCTGTAAAGTGACCCTAGTTTTTTTACTAATGGTTTTGATAGTTTGGTTAGATTATTATCTATGATGACACCCAATAGTTTTGTAGAAGGGTCAGGGGAGATTATTGTGCCATCATCTGAATTTATGGTAAAGGTGAAAGCGGTAGACCTACGTGTTGCTGAAAATAGCAGCATTTTAGTTTTTTTGGGATTTAGGATCAGACTACTTTCAGAAAGCCAGTTTTCTATTGTATTAAAGGTGGTCTGGGTAGCTGACCATAACTCTATTGGAGATGTGGCCGAGCAAATCAGAGTAGAGTCATCAGTATACTGGATACAGCTGACTTTTGGGATGACAGTATAAAGGTCGTTAATGAAGATGGAGAACAGCAAGGGCCCTAGTACAGAGCCTTGTGGTACTCCAAGGGTGTTAGGTAGAAGCTTAGAGAGTTTGTTCTACCAGAGGACAGCCTGCTGTCGACCATTCAGGTAGGACTGAAACCACTGAAGGGCTCTAGTATCTAGACAGAATGTTTGCACTGTGTGGATTAAAAGTTGTTGATCAACCACATCGAATGCCTTGGAAAGATCCAAGAAGAGGGCTGAGGATATATAATTATTGTTGCAATTATGGTTTATGGTGTTGGCAAAGGCTAGGAGGGCTGAAGTAGTGCTGTGATGAGGACGGAAGCCATGCCGAGTGTCTGCCATAAGGTGATTCTGGATTAGGTGGTGCATGAGTTGTCTATGAATACATTTTCCCATAATCTTTGCAAGTGGAGAGAGTATAGCTATTGGTCTATAACTGGAGAATGCAGTAGAGCAGCCTCCTTTGTGAAGTGGGATTACATAGGATATTTTCCAGATGGTGGGAATTTTAGCTTCTACTATGGTTTGATTGATTAGTATTGAGATGGGGTAAGCAATAGCATCAGCTGATTTTTGTAGCTACTCGGCAGAGAGTTGATCAGCAGAAAGTGTAGTGGGTTTTAATTTTTTGATCAAGGTACGGATAAGTGAAGTGGCGACTGGTTGGAAGCTGAATGCGAGCAGGTTTGTAGGGGTGCTACTTTCAGGACCAGGGGAGCTAGGAGGTAGTTGGCTAGCAAGGACTTGAATTGTCTCAGTAAAGAATCTGTTAAAACTGTCAGAAACATCTTCAGGGGTTTTATCAATCGTAGCAGCAGGGATTAGGTTGAAGTTAGTCCAGGATGTAGTAGATTATTTAAACCTGCCCAAAACTTCTGAGGGTTATTTTGATTTACTGTCTGTAAATTACAGTAGTATTGTTTTTTGTCTTGTAAAATGGATTTTTTAGTTTCATTCCTGGATTGCCTGTATTTAATGTGATCTTGGGGGTCTTTAGAAGAACGCCATAAAGCCCATGCTTTGTTTCTAAGGGTAATTTTGAGTTTAGACTCTTTAGAAAGCCATGGCGCAGTTTTTGCCTTTGTTCTCTTTGAATGAACAGGTGCATGCAAATCAAGGATCTCAAGGAATTTGTTGTTAAAGTATGCTACTGCTTCCTCTAAGGGGAGGTGTTTTAGAATAGACCAATTAAATGAGTTTAGTTCTTGTTGGAATTTGGCAGGGTCAAAGTTTTTATTGTTTCTAACCTTTCTGAGTAAGGGTTGTTGGGAATTAATGGCTTTGTGCTTAATTACATATGTGAGAAGGTAATCGCTTTGGCAATCAGAGAGGGTACCAGAGGTGTACAGTTGGGGGTGACTATTTATGAGTACCCAGTCAAGTATGCTTTCTTTTTGGTTGGGTTTACCTATCCTGGTAGGGGTGGATATGATTTCTGGAAATGCATGTAGGTTAATATGGGTGGTTGGGGATTCTGAGGAACAGGTGCCCCAGTCTATGTTAAAGTCTCCAAGTAGTAGGGTTTCTTGGGGGTAGTGACATGATAGCCAGTGCAGGATATCTTCAAGTGTAGATATATTGTTACCTGGGGGAATGTACATACACATGATATTAATGCATTTATTTTTACTATGACATTCCATATAGGGGACTCTACCTTAAATCTCAGGAACTATACACCCATTAGCCTAACCAGTCTAATTTGAAGAAATTGAACATATTACATCTGATTTTATAAGCACCAAAAAGAAAGTACAGCTGTGTACACTTACCATAAATGTAGATGTTAGAGTGTATTCACTGTTGCAGTCATCACATTTGGGTTATCTGCTTGCAGTAGCCCTCAGTTGGCCTGATTATCAAAGTCTTGGGTCCTGCGTCGGTTGCTGTCTCACCTTCCATGACGTCAGGTAGTCAGGGGTATAAAACATGCAGCTGACGCCATTACATCAGTTTTTCTTGCCCCAGATGTCAGGTGCCCTCATAATGGGAAGCAATTATATATACAAGTTTACACCTCCAACAAAAAAGCAAATACACCAAAAAGCTTTAAGCATAGTAAGCAGGAATAGAGGTATAGCCAATAGAAGTCAGGGGCTGGAGGAAGGGTAACTAGGACTGCAACAGTGAATACACTCGAACATCTACATTTATGGTAAGTGTTCACAACTGCACTATGTTCTTCATGTTTCACTGTTGCAGTCATCACATTTGGGTAGATTCCCAAAGTTAAGGATGGGAGGAGGAAAATTAGACAGCATTAGGACTAGCTATAAGGCCCTGCAAGACTGTAGTGGCAAAGCCAGCTCTGGATTTAGAGAAAATTGACAAATAGTAATGCTTGTTGAAGGTATGTACAGAACTCCAGGTAGCAGCTTCTAGGATGTCCCTGGTAGGGACACCTCTGAGAAAGGCTGCAGAGGTAGATGCAGCCCTGGTTGAATGTGGTCTAATCCCCTGTGGGGTAGGTCTTCCATGGTGCTTATAGCAAATGGTTTGCTTTGAAATGGCCTTCCCTTCTGCCCCTGCAGCAAATGCCACCAGCAGTTGTTCAGACTTCCTGAGAGGTTTAGTCCTGTCCAAATAAAATCTAAGTTCTCTGTGCACATCTATGGAGTGCAGTATTCATTCTCCTTTGTTCTGTGGATTAGAAAAGAAGGTTGGCAAATGAATGGACTGATTAAGGGCCACATAGATACCACCTTGGGCATGAAGGAGGGGTTGGTCCTGACGGACCCCCTGTCCGCATGAAAGATGGTGAAAGGCTCCACCACCATGAAGGCCTGTAATTCAGCCACCCTTCTTGCCGAAGTGATGGCTAAAAGGACGGCTGTTTTCCAAGAAAGGAATTTCAACTCTGCATTTGCAGCTAGCTCAAAAGGAGGTAGAGTGAGATTTTCCAATACAAAGTTAAGGTCCAGGCTAGAATAGGGGCTCTCCTGGGTGGTCTTAAGTTTTTGGCCCCTCTGAGGAACTGCTTCAGCAGTGGATGAGAGATGAGGGATGGGTTTTGTGTTGCAATGAGCTGAAATGGCTGAGACATGAATTTTGATGGAGGAAAAGGAAAGGCCCTTGTGAAGCATCTCAATTAAGTATTGAAGAATATGATGTAAACTAGGTGCTGTTGTGCCCATCTCCTGAGTTTGGTTCCAGGAACAGAATCTTTTCCATTTTTCAGCATAGGATTTTCTAGTACTAGGCCTCCTTGCCTCCAGAATGACATCCAACACTTGCTTACTGAGGGATGGTAATGGAGCGATAAGGTTAATTAGTCAGGCTGCCAGGTTCAGGGTTTAAAGCTGTGGGTGCAGAATCTGACCCTCCTGCTGGGACAGCAGGGCAGGGGTCTGAGGCAGGTGCCATGGTGCCAGCAGTGCACACTGCAAAAGGGGGTACTAGTGTTGGCGTGGCCAGTCTGGTGCAATCAGTATCGTCCTTGGTTTGTCCTGTTTGATCTTTAGTAGTACCTTGGAGAGGACAGGCAGAGGGGGAAAGGCATAAACTGATAGATTTTTCCAGGTAAAGGACAGGGCATCCACTTCCAAGCTTGTTTGTGGGGAGTCCTTGTGAAGAATTTTTTCAGTTGGTAGTTCTGGGGGAGGCAAACGGGTCTATATCTGGGCTCCCCCATTTGTTTCTCAACATGTTGAATATCTTTGGTTCCAGTTTCCACTCGTGTGGGTCCATGAGATTTCTGCTTAGTTCATCTGCCATTGTATTTAGCTTTCCTGTAAGGAATTGAGCCTGTAGGTGCACTTGGCACCTCAAGGCTAGTCTGCAGAGAGGATATGAGTGGGTTCCCCCCTGCTTGTTTATGTACCACATAACGGTGGTGTCGGTCTTTACCATTAATTGCCCTGGAAGAATGTGGTCCTTGCTGTCAGAGCAATCTGTACAGCTAACATTTCTTTTTCATTGATATGCAGGTGTATTTGACTTGGGTTCCATTTGCCCTTAATGCACTTCCCTGCCAAGTGAGCCCCCCATGCATAGTCTGATGCGTCTGTTGTTAGGGTTTGGGCGGCAGGGGGTAGGAGTGAATGACAGTCCCTTGTTTTGGTGGCATGCCTCTGCCCACCAAAGGAACTCTATCTGTAGACAAGGTATGACAGGAATCATTGCTTCTAGATCCTGAGAATGTTGACACCATAGGCTTTTTAAATACCATTGTAGTTTCCTCAAATGCAGTCTTGCATATGGGATTAGGAGAATGCAGGAGGCCATGAACCCCAGGGCTTGCAGTATTTTCCTTGCAGATAGCTGGGTCTTTGTGACCAGTAGTTTGAAGTAGGCTGTCAAATGAACTTGTTTCTCTGGCGTGAGGAAAGCCATCTGGGAAGTTGTGTTCAAGCTTGCTCCCAGGAATACAATTTGTTGGCAGGTTACAAGGTGTGATTTCTTTTTGTTTATGGTGCACCCCAGAGAAGTTAGCAATTCCTGTACAAACGCTAGATGATTCAAATAGCATGTCCTGGCTTTCTGCCTGAATTAGACAATCGTCCAGGTATGGATATATTTGGATATTTCTTTGCCTGCAAAATGCAATGACTGGAGCTAGGTACTTTGTGAATACCCTGGGCGCAGTAGATAAGCCAAAGGGCAGTGCTGAGAACTGATAGCACATGTAGCCTGCTTTGAAGCATAGGTATCTTCTGCAAGATTCCCTTATTGGGATGTGTAGGTAGGCTTCCTTTAAATCCAGTATTGCCAACCAGGCATCCTTGCCTAGCACAGGAAGCAGCTGGTGCAGAGTTAGCATCTTGAATTTTGGGATCACCAGAAATGTGTTTAGGATAGAGAGGTCCAGGATAGGACGCCAGTAGTTGTCTTTTCCGGGCACCAGGAAAAGTCTTGAGTAGAAACCTTGTCCCCTTTCCTCTTCTGGAATAGGTTGAATAGCCCTGATGCTTAAGAGAAAGAGAATTTGCTTTTGAGCCTCTGTCCACTGATTTGGGGGTAGATCTGGCCAACTGTGTGGAGTTGGGTAAGGAATAAAAGTGGAATCTGTATCCTTGGGAAACTATATTCAAAACCCATTTGTCCTGGGTATTGAGTTCCCAATTTTTTGCCTGCCGGGCAATCTTTCCCCCTAAAGGAACAGTCATTTGTGTAGGGCTTGGAAGATTTAAAGTTAAGTCATTGAGACAGTTTACCATAGGGGGGGATCTTACCACTCCTTGCTTTGGAAGTGGGAGCCCCACACTGTTTAGACCTGCGAGTACCTTGGGACTCAAGCCTGGGTGATCTGCTGGTTCTGGGTTTGGACTGAGAATGCCTGGAAGAGGCAGGAAAGGACCGATTTTTAGAGGGCCAATCCCTACTAAATCTGGGAGGCTGTACTTGCAGGAAATCTTTAACAGTTTGCATAGATCTAACTTTTTCCTCCATCTTTTTAAGTACTACTACTGCTTTGTTGCCAAACAGGAGGTCTTGGTTTAAGGAAGCATTCAGCAATTTAGCTTTAACATGACCTGGCAAAGATTGCTCCTTAAGCCAAGCATGCCTTCTAAGTACAGACCCAGTGACAGCAGCCCTGCAAGATGCCTCTAGTGAATCAAAAACACACTGCAAAGTATGTTTACCAACTTGTTCAGCAGAACACATTAAATCCAGTAAATCTTTACTTTCAGCACAATCAGGAATCAACATAAATTTTCTGTTTAAGCAATCCAATAAGATGCTGCTGATACTTTAACATATGAAACTGGCAGTTTAAGGCCCTAATGGCCAAGGTTGCAGAAGTGTATACCTTCTTATCCCATCTATCCAGCGCCCTGGAATCTCTATCAGAGGGGGTAGGATTTTTGGTAGTAGCCTTAATGCCCTTGGGCCCCTGTGAAATGGTCTCAGGATCCGCAGTAGGATTTTTAAAGAGGAACATGGGAGAGTCAGGAACTCTGTAATATCTATCAGGTTTTCTGGGAGCAGGAGGTAAAAAGTCAGGGGCCAAGCTAGATTCTGAAAAGGCATCATCAACAATGTCTAGTACAAGGGGGATAGCTAAAGGCCTGTGTTGGGGCAGGAGTAAGAAATCGCTAAGCCTCTTTTTCGAGTCAGAGTAATCCTGGCTTTCCCAGCGAAAATGCTCCCTAAGAGTATGCAAGGTTTCACCAAAAGAGAAATCCTCTGGAGGGGAAGCAGAGGGAATGGAGTCCTCTGCATCAGAATCCTCATAGGTAGATAAAGGTAAATCCTGGTCATCAGAGGAGACAAAAATTTCAGAGTCCTGATCAGAAGAATCTGAAGCAAACTCGGTCCTAGGTCTCTTAGAGGGGGAAGGGTGGCTTCCCCTGATTAGAGTAATAAGGTCTTCAGCCATTCTTATCATTTGTCTTTTAGGCATAGAGGCCTGACCATGTGGTCTGGGCATTGGTTTTCTAGGCATGGATAGAGTTTTAGGCCTTGAAGAAGAAGATGGTGTCAGTTTAATATGCAAGTCAGTCGGCCTGAATACATCCTCAGAAGCCGGTGCCTGCAGAGCAGCTCCGGACCCATCCAAGGTAGAGACATCTGCAATTTCCACAGTTGCAGCATCTCGTGGCATACCGGACTCTGAATGGGTCTCAGTAGAGGCTTGCGAATCTGAAGTTGCAGGTATCAGGGGCTGCGAAAGCACCTCACTGAGTACCGGCAAACTGGCGACTAGCTTAAGAGAAGTGTCGTCTGCAGTTTTGGACCTATGCAGTCTGTCTCTGTCTTTATCTTTGTGTTTTTTCGGAATGTCAGTAGTCGGGTGGCTTTCCGAAGCCATATCTGGATAATTGAACCAAGTATCAAAATATTTAGAAGCGTAAATAAACCGATGATGAATAGTTTGTTGTTTAAATAAGGCACAAAACCGACAGTGAGGTACGTCGTGGTCAGGGCCTAAGCAAGGAATATAGTACGAATGAAAATCATTATGAGGTATTTGCTTACCACAAGAAATACAATTATTAATTTTTACTGACATTGGTTTAGAGCAAGAAAAAGTTTCCCCAAAGGGGGACTTAGCTTAGTTGAAGACTTCGGTTCTGAAACTCAAAAATGAAAATTTCAGGAGTCAGCCGACCGGCACTTGCGAACTGCTTCGGGCACCGCACGGCAAGAAAGACTGATGTAATGGCATTGGCTGCATGCTTTATACCCCTGACTACCTGACGTCATGGAAGACGAGACAGCAACCGATGCAGGACCCAAGACTTTGATAATCAGGCCAACTGAGGGCTACTGCAAGCAGATAATCCAAATGTGATGACTGCAACAGTGAAACATGAAGAACATCATCCTGTTGCTGTAGAACTGCAACATTATGTTTTAGTCAAAGGGAGATCAATCAATGAAATGGCCATGGCCCAGAAAATAATCTACCATCCCAGTAACTGCCCTACTCTCTCTAACCTTGTCCAACCTAGTACTAATACCCAGTCCCTCAGATTCTCTAACAAGCTAATGCTAAAGGTTTCCCGCTCCCACAACTACCACGGCGACTCCCTTTACTCCCACAAAATTACCAAATTATGGAACACTCTTACACAACCCATCACACAAACTCCTCACCACTATGAGTTAAAACAAATCGTAAAGAACTACCTATCCAAATACTGGCTTTGCTCCTGCTATTCGCCAGGCTAATTCTTCTTACCTCCCTGTACCTTACCTTATCCTCTACTATAACCTCCTAGTATACTCCCTCCATTTCTCTGCAAACTCTGCCGACTCATAACAGCTTTCACACCGTTTCATTGATGGCCAGGGATTCTTTGATTCCAGCCCATACTGTACATACATTTGTAAGAGGCATTAACTCCCTGTCATTATTTCACTGTTATACGTGCATACTGTCTCCGAATTTATACTGTGCACACTATCTTTGTAACTTGTATTCTGTACAAGTTTGCAATGGCTTGTCCTTCCACTTGAGAGACTGTATACTTGTGTACACTGTTGTTTGTATTCTGTACTGACTACTACTGTATTATAAAATTATTATTACTGCAAGCTTTGTTACTGCATGTGGAGCTTTTCTCCCCGGGCTTCCACTAAAAACAGACTTCTGGCCCAGTCGGATACTACTCGGTTAACAAATGTAATAAATAAATATGTCTTATCTAGTTTACAAAAATTCTCATGAGAAAGTCCCTGAAGCTGTAGATCGTGGCCTGGAGTTCATATACCATACTTGGATCTAACCAAGGCCTTGGATACTATTCTTAGTAGGAAAACTAAATTAACTTAAAGGCCTAACTGTAGACACTTATATTGTATGATGGATAAAGTGCTTGACACATAGAACCCACATAATTAAAGTATTAAGTGCCACCTCAAAGAGAAAAAAATGACTTGTCACATTCCTAAGATCTCAGTACTGGGTTGTTGTCTGTTCAATATTTACTTCTTGAATCTACAGCCACATGGCTAACATAAGTTTGCCGATGATTGCAACCTGGGTCTTATCATTTGTCAGTTACAAGTCAATAGCGTATTACAAATGGGCTTAAATTAAATGCATAAAAGTGTGTCACTGTCATGTTGGCAGACAAATCTTGACAGCAGCTTACAGCATAAAGAGCACTCCACTCCTAATCCAATTAATAACTAAAGCTATGTCATCCAGATCATAAGTATCATTCCTCTACCATCCGTCCTAACAAGACGGATTATTAAATATAGTTTTAGTATACATCTATCAAAACACATCATGCTAGTAGAAAGATCACAAAGGCTCTTAACTAGAAAGATAACTGGATTAAAGATGTCAGTTAGCAAGACAGGCCTATACTGTTGCTTGCAGTCGTCTGCAGTATCTAGTGTTCCATGCTCTCAAGGGCCCAACGGTCCTTCTTGATCTCCTATGCCTCTCCAAAAAAAACAGCACAAGCACTCTCACTAAAGACCTGAATCTCCATCAGTGAATAAAAAACACATCAGTGGAAATAAGGCATCAGATGCTGAGAGTAAAAAACACACTTTAATATCCACAAATAGACAAATCCACAAAGACAGGATAAAAATAGGTTAGCGCTTTCACAGTTGCCCACTTCTTCAGACCATTTACTTGATGTTGCCCTTTTTCCTTAGAGTAGACCATCTCCCTTGTACTGAGAGGTGCTGTTGGTTTGATCCTCGGCTGGGGTGCCTTGTGTGTGGAGTCTGCATGTCTTCCTTGTGGTCACGTGGGTTTCCTCCCCACATCCCAAAGACATGCTGTAGGTGGATGGGACACTCTAAATTGGCCTTAGGCATGAGTACATGCGTGTGCATGCCTTCTGTGGAAGGTTGGGCGCTGGACTGGCAACTCTACTCCATAAAACTCCATTGCCAATCATGAGCAGACAGGTGATCCACTGTGGTGACCCCTAACTGGGAAAAAACGAAAGAAAAAGAAACGTGAACCCCAGAAGAGTGACTGTGTTCGACACCTGTTGTAAACGAAGAAGTAGGAGTTGGTGGCCTTGATGAAGGATGAGCAATTCGTCCAAGTATGGGTATATTTGTATACCTTGGGTCCTGCAATAAGCAATGAAGGGGGCTAATCACTTTGTAAATGCTCTGCATTGCCTTTTGGTCTCTCCACTGTCCCTAGAGAATTGAAAATGACAAGAACCTACTCAAAATCTAAGGAATTTCCTGTAATCTGGATGAATGGGGATGTGGAGGTAGGCATCCTTGAGATCTAGTGCTACCATGAGTGCCTGGGAGGGGATCAGAGGCAAGAGAAGTGGCAAGGTGATCATTTTAAAACTGGTAATGTGGAGGAAGTGGTTTAGAAAGGACAGAGCTAGGATAGGTCTCCAAGGACCCTCTTTCCTTGGTACCAGAAACATTCTGGAATAAAAACAACCTTTGTTTCTTTGAGAGGTGTGCACTGGCTCTATGGTGCCTTGATTTAGAAGTTGATGAATGATGGGTGGGGAACAGGTGGCTTTGGTTTTTTGGTGGTTGGAGAATATCTTGGAAAGGTGGGAGCATCCACCAAGTCATGTAATATCCTCTCTGGGTGATGGAGAGGACCCATTGTTCTGCTGTTAGTCTCTGCCAAGAGGGAAGGGAGAGGGTGAGGCAAAGGGATAAGGGTGTTGCTGGAAGCAAGGGGGGGGTGAGTCACAGTGAAGGAGGCCTGGATTGGTCAGGCTGGCTCCGAAAGGGTGTGGTAGAGGAGCTGGAGGGAAATTTGGGGGTAGAAGTCTTCCTCGGCTGTCTATGTCTCTGATTGTTAGAAGGCAATCCTTTCATTCAGTGCCACAAAGGAGGGCTTCAGAGGGTAATTCCTATGACATCTAGGAATAGGGGACACCAGAAGGTGTTTGAGATTTTGTAATTCTTTACCCTTCTCTTGGCAGTGTTTCAGAAGCTCAGCAGAAGCTTGCCTGAAAAGGGCCTTATCGTCTAAGGGTGCAGCCAGTAATTTAGTTTGAACATCCATGGGGAGGGGCTGAAGCCTTACCCAGGAGTAACATCAAAGTACTGAACCAGAAGCTGCAGCTTTGGATGAAGCTTCAACAGCATCATAACTGCACTTAATAGAGTGCTTGGTCACTTGGGATGCTGTGAAGAGGAGTGAATTGGAGTTCTGACAGAGAAATCCTGAACCTCAGACAGAAGGGTACAGGCTTTAGAAATGTTATCTAGAACATACCTTGTCATGTGGGTTTGGTAGTTCAAGGCCCTAATAGCCAGAGTGGAGGAGGTATACACCTTTTTTCTTATCCTGCCAATAAATTTACTGTCTTTATCAGTTGGGTAAAGAGCAATAGAAAGTAGCTGTCTAGATGTCTTATCTGCAGAAACAGCTATAACAGCTGGGTCTGCTGGAGGGTTCCTGAAAAGAAACTGTGCGTCTTGGGGGACCCTATAAAATCGATCAGGTTGTTTAGCTGCTGGGGGTTGAGAGTCTGTGGAATGTGAAGCAGCTAGGAAGGCATCCTGAAAAGCAGGCAGTGAGAGAGGCACAGCTGAGGAAAATGGTTGCTCCATTTGCAAAAGGTCAAACTATCTTTATCTTTTCTTGTAGTCTGAAACCTCAGAGCCCTGCCACTTAAAACATTCCCTCATGAGGGAGATAGTATCCCCAAAGCTGAATTCTTCTCCTGGGCATTCAGAAGAAATAGAGTCCTCCTCCTCAGGTGGAATGAATTCCTTGGGGCATTCAATTTGGTTTTCATAGGAGAAGAACTCCTCAGAAGATGAGTAATCTTCCTCAGACACATGGAGAGGTGGTTGAGGTGTGAGAGTGGGGGGAAGTTGTTGTGTTTGTAAGGCCTGAAAGGTCTTTAACAAACTTTGACAGAATGATTCCCAACCAGGCATCTGTGGAGGCTCAGAGTGCTTGGTTTTTTACTTCCTTTTCAAGGGGTTTGTAGGAGCAAACAGAAGAGAAGCGGACATCAGCCTAGCATGAATTGGAGGAGCAGGGCCTTCCGAAAACACGAGCCATGGTTCCCCTCCACCAAACTCTGATGGCTAAATTACCTCAGCAGATGTACCTTCGGTTTCCTGCACTCCAGCTTCCATTAAGGTTCCAGGGTCTGCTTTGGTAACCGTCATCTGAACTGACTCTGGGTCTTCAATCTCCTCTAGAGCCTGCTCAGATGCCTGAAGCCAGCCTGGGATTCCGGCCTAACTTTTTTCGCCTTCTTCTGAGGTGGCTTGTCGGATGGGCTTACTCCTCCCTCCATGCCTAAACACCAAGTTCCAAGTTCCAGAGTCTTTGGTTCTCTAGATATAGTTTCAAAGCCAATAATCGGCTACGGAGAGTCTTGGGGACAAACGACTTGGAAATTGGACACGATGTATGGTCGTGGGCCTCGCTTAGACAAAAAACACACTTATTGTCCGTGTCCTAGTGAGGAATTTGTCTCCTACAAGCACACTTCCCTTTCCTAGCTGACATGCAAGTCTAAACAGTAAGCAAATTAAACAAGAAAACCCCACAGGGCACTTGTCTGTAATGGTCAAAAGCAGACGTCTGGTCTTTAACGATCTGGAATTTGGTCATCTGAAGAAAAGCGATGCAGAACTGGCAAATGGGCATCCGATGTTCACTGCAGCAGAAAAATTCTGATGAGGATATGTGCAGACATCACTTTTATACCTGTTGGTTTATGGCTCTGGTAGACGTCACATGTACCCTCCTGGAATAAAGACTTTGGTATACTGGACGGATGGTGGTGCTGCAAGCAGCAACTCCCTACTGTTATGAATACAGCAACATGAGAATAGAAGGACATTGTACAATATGCTGATTGCAAAAATGTGCACACCCTTAAACTAATACTTATGTGCACACACCATTAATCTAATACTTTGTTGAACTACCTTTTGATTTAATTACAGCATTCAGTCTTCTTGGGTAGGAGTCTATCAGTATGGCACATCTTGACTTGGCAATATTTACCCACTCTTCCTTGCAAAAGCGCTCCAAATCTGTCAGACTGAGAGTGCAGCTTTTGTGCACAGCCCTCTTCAGGTCACCCTACAGATTTTCTATTGGATTTAGGTCTGGGCTTTTGCTGGGCCATTCCAAAACTGGAATTTTCTTCTGGTGAAGCCATTCTTTTGTTGATTTGGATGTATGCTTGGGGTCATTGTCATTTTGAAAGGTGAAATTACTCTTCATCTTCAGTTTTCTAGCAGATTCCTGAAGGTTTTGGGCCAAAAGTGACTGATACTTGGAATTGTTCATAATTCTCTCCACTTTGACTAAAGCCCCAGCTCCAGAAGAAAAACAACCCCAAAGCATGATAATGCCACCACCATGCTTCACCGTGGGGATGGTGTTTTTTTGGTGATGTGAAGTGTTGTTTTGGCACCAAATGTACCTTTTGGAATTGTGGCCAAAAAGTTCAACCTTGGTCTCTTCAGACAATAACACAATTTTCCACATGCTTTTGGGAGACTATCTATAGTTTTGCAAATTTCAGCTGTTCCTGGATGTTTTTCTGTGTAAGAAAAGGCTTTTGTCTTGCAACCCTACCCCACAGTCCAGACATATGGAGAATACAGGAGATTGTTGTCACATGTAGTACACAAAGTACAGTTTTGTACCTACCATAAATGTAGATGTTCGAGTGCTCATACAGCTGCAGTCATAACAGATGGGTTATCCTGCCATCAGGTGGGTCCTCGGTCGGCCGAATTCCAAAGTCTAGGTCCGGCGTCGGTTGTCGTCGCTTCTTCCCTGACGTCAGTGTGGCAGGGGTATAAAAGAACCAGCCGACGCCATCTTCTTCAGTTTTTCTTGCCCCAGGTGTCAGGTGCCCCCAGAAGGAAGGCAAAACATAAACTTATATAATCATGCAATATAGAATAATCAAAAAACAGTAGTTGCAAGCAAATAAACCATAAAAGAATACCCCAAATAGGTTGTATGAGAAGGTGTTTGTCATAAGGCCTGTCCTAAGATGGGATGGAGGGAGGGAAACCTGGACTGCAGCTGTATGAGCACTCGAACATCTACATTTATGGTAGGTACAAAACTGTACTATGTTCATCGTGCATACAGCTGCAGTCGTAACAGATCGGAAGAATCCTAAAGCTAAGTAGGGGTGGCAGGCACTAAGTGGAACTAGGAGGCGCAAGGATGCCCTGCAAGACAGCTGTGGCAAATCCCGCTCTAGATTTAGAGTAAAGTGGAAGGTGATAGTGTTTGGAGAAAGTGTGCACTGAACTCCAAGTGGCTGCTTCCAAAATGTCCTTGGTAGGAACCCCCCTGAGGAAAGCTGCAGAGGTAGCTGTGGCCCTTGTAGAGTGGGATCTGATGCTTGAAGGCACAGCTTTTCCATGAAATGAGTAACAAAAACGTATGCAGTGGGCTATCCATTTTGAGACTGTCTGTTTGGAGATGGCCTTTCCTTGAGCACCTGTAGCATAGGACACAAAGAGTTGCTCGGATTTCCTGAATGCCTTTGTCCTGTCCAAATAATAATGAAGTTGTCTGTGAATGTCCAAGGAATGCAGTAGTCTTTCCCCTTTGTTTTGTGGGTTAGGGTAAAAGGTAGGTAAGTGGAGAGTCTGATTCAAGGCTACACTGGATACTACCTTTGGCATAAAGGTAGGGTTGGTTCATAAGGAAACTCTGTCCTGATGGAAAATGATGAAAGGTTGCACAGCCATGAGGGCCTGTAGTTTCGAAACCCTGCATGCTGAGGTGATAGCCAGAAGGAAGGCCGTTTTCCATGACAAGTACTGTAGTTCTGTTGAAGCAGCTGAATCAAATGGAGGAAGGGTCAGCTTTTCCAATATGAAGTTGAGGTCCCAAGCAGGGACTGGTGGTTTCCTTGGGGGGTTTTATATTCTTTGCCCCTCTGAGGAACTGTCTTAAGAGAGGATGAGAGAATAAAGGAGGATCTGTGTTGTATTGTGCAGAAATGGCTGAAGCGTGGATTTTGATGGAGGAGAAGGAAAGTCCACTGTTTAACATCTCAGCTAGGTACTGTAAAATGTGAGGTCAATTTATTACCCAAGGATTCTGGCCCTTTTTCTGATTCCAGGCACAAAATCGTTTCCATTTGGCGGAGTAGGCTTTTCTAGTAGAAGGTCTTCTGGCTTCCAAGATGACATCCTGCACCTCCTTGGAGAGGAGGGTCTGTTGGGAAATCAAGGGATTCTCCATGCAGCTAGA
The DNA here is from genome assembly GCF_019279795.1 of Protopterus annectens. Taxonomy (NCBI): domain Eukaryota; kingdom Metazoa; phylum Chordata; order Ceratodontiformes; family Protopteridae; genus Protopterus; species Protopterus annectens. The sequence goes on along the minus strand of NC_056741.1, from coordinate 949,127,360 downwards.
TTTAGGGTTTTGGGCTGGCTGTGAAGAGTTTTGAAGTTGTGCTAGGACAACAGAAGAGGCACTAGAGGTAGGATCCATGGTGGGGAACGCATCAGGCTCTTCAGGAGTGGATACCAGTGTTGTCTTGGCCAATCTGGAGCAATGAGAATCATTTTCGGCCTCTCTGCTCTGGCTTTTAATAGAACTTTGGGCAGCAGAGGGAGAGGCAGAAAGGCATAGACTGTCAACATTGTCCAATTGAAAGAAAGTGCGTCCACTTTCCAGGCCTGTGGATGATAGGTCCTTGAACAAAATTTTTTCAATTGGTAATTTCTGTGGGTAGCAAAGAGATCTATGTCTGGCTGTCCCCATGCCCGAGTTATCTTTGCGAAAACTTGAGGATGCAACTTCCATTCATGTGGATCTGTCATATTTCTGCTTAGGCTGTCTGCCAGTATGTTTTCCTTCCCTGGCAGGAATTGTGCCTGAAGTTGGATTTGCAATTCCAGAGCTGTGTTCCATAGGGTCATGGCTAGTCTGCACAGGGGATATGAATGAGTTCCCCCCTGTTTGTTTATGTACCACATCACTGTGGTGTTGTCTGTCATTATCAATAGCTGGCCTGGATGCAGTAGGTCTTTGAAGGCCATAATAGCATTTTGCACTGCTAGCATTTGGTGCTTCTCTTTTTGGGACCATTTTCCCTGAATGCACTGATCTGTCATGTGTGCCCCCCAGGCATAGTCCGAGGCATCTGTTGTGATGATTTGAGTTCCTTGAGGTACGCAGAAGGGGAGACCTATGTTTCTTTGGCATGCTTGAGCCCACCACAGAAATTCTTTTTGAAGACATGGAATGAGTGGTATAATTGTTTCCAAACTGTGGCTGTGTTAAGACCATAAGTTTTTTAGGTACCATTGAAGTTTTCTCATATGCAGCTTTGCACATGGGATCAGAAGGATGCAAGATGCCATGAATCCCAGAGCCTGCAGGACTTTCCTTGCAGTCAGCCTGGTGAAGGTTGCCATTTTGCTGAAGTATTGAGATAGTTGCCCTTGTTTGTCTGGCGTGAGGTAGGCCATCTGGGTAGTTGCATTCAGGCTGGCACCCAGGAAAATTATTTTTTGAGAGGGTATTAGTTTTGATTTCTTTTTGTTGACTGTGTATCCCAGAAAGTTCAACAGTTTTATTACAAACGCCAGGTGTTTCAGAAGTATGTCCTTGTTGTCCGCTTGGATCAGGCAGTCGTCCAGATATGGGTATATTTGTATTCCTTGAAGTCTGCAGAAGGCAATTACTGATGCCAGGCATTTCGTAAACACTCTGGGTGCAGTAGATAAGCCAAAGGGCAATGCAGAGAATTGATAATGGGTTGAACCTGCAAGAAATCTGAGGTATCTTCTGCAATCTTGTCTTACAGGGACATGCAGGTATGCCTCCTTGAGGTCCAGTGTTACCAGCCAAGACTCCTTGCCCAGCATGGGAAGAAGCTGCTGTAATGTGAGCATCTTGAATTTTGGTACCTGTAAATATGTCTTTAGGCTGGATAGGTCTAAAATAGGTCTCCAATCTTTGTCTTTCCTTGGTACCAGGAATAGTCTGGAATAAAACCCTTGACCTTGTTCTTTTGCAGGTACCTGTTGAATAGCTTTCATGTCCATGAGAGCTGAAATTTGTTTTTGTGCCTCTGCCCTTTGATTTTGTGGCAAGTTTGGCATGCCTCTCATTTTTGGAAGGGTGTGAAAGTGGAATCTGTAGCCTCTGTCTATAATGTCCAGAATCCATTTGTCTTTTGTGACAGTATGCCAATTTTTTGAGAATAATGCCAGTTTTCGGCCCAAAGGTGCTGCCATTAAAACTTTGCTTGGCAGGTAAAGGGGGACGTCATTGTGTCTGCTTTCTGAATGACTGTGATCTATCTTCTCCACCTCTTGGGGTTGGTGCTTGCCATTGTCTGGCTCTGAATGATCCTTGAGGTTGCCCTCTACCCCTCAGGCGCCTGTATCTGCCTCTTTGAGGTCTCTGTCCGTGGCTGGAAAGGACCAATTTTTTGAAGGCCAGTTTCTGCTGAAATGTGGTGGTTGTACCTGCAGGAAATCTTTCACTGTTTGCATTGATCTCGCTTTTTCCTCCATTTTCTTTAGTACCTCCTCAGCTTTAACACCAAACAATACATCTTTTTGAAGAGGTGCATCTAGTAATTTAGCTTTGACATGATCTGGTAAGGCTTGCTCTTTGAGCCAAGCATGTCTACGTATGACAGACCCTGTAACAGCAGCTCTACATGAGGCCTCTAAAGCATCAAAACCACACTGCAAGGTATGTTTACCCACTTGCTCTGCACTATGCAACAAATCTGCAAGTCTTTTAAATCTGGTTGTTCTGGTTGTGTCATTTTGCTTTTCAACTGAGATAACAAAAACTGTTGATACTTTAACATATGGAACTAACAGTTTAATGCCCTCATGGTTAAAGAGGCTGAGGTATACACCTTTTTCCCCCACCTTTCTAAAGCTCTGGAATCTCTCTCTGAAGGTAATGGGTTTTTAGCAGTAGAGGCCTTAATTCCCTTGGGACCCTGTGAAATAGTTTCTGGGTCAGCAGTATGGCTTTTGTATAGGAACTGGTGTGAATCAGGAACCCGGTAATACCTGTCTGGTTTAACAGGAGCTGGAGGTAAAGAATCTGGGTTGAGGCTGGCTTCTGTGTACACATCATCTAATATATCTAAAACAGGAGGGATAGCCAGAGGCCTATGCTGGGGGAGCAAGAGAAAATCCCTGAGCCTTTTCTTGGAATCTGAGTAATCTTGGCCTTCCCAGTGAAAGTGTTCCCTCAAAGTATGTAGGATTTCCCCAAAAGAGTAGTCCTCGGGGGGCTTTGTAGCTAAAACGGACTAAGGTCACCTTGAATCACTCATAACCCGACCCATTCCCACGCCTCTCCCACCAATGCCGCACCCATTTTCTGACATCACAGTGACATCAGCTGATTTTCTGTTCGGATGCCTGCTTAGCCAATTTCTCGCCAGTTGCCATAAACACTGTTCAAAACTCTGTGTGTATACTGTCTTCTGCTTTACTTCTACAGTCATTACAGATATTTGGATTTAATTTAAAACATTTATTTCAAATTTTATAGCACAAACCACTGATGCACATTTGCTAAACAAAGCAATACAGTCTCACAATGAAAACAGACTTAGCATTAAAACTACTCTGCCTTTAAATCTCACATTCACCGAAACAGCACTGCTCATTGTTTTCCCAAGTTTAGGATGATAACATTTTAAAATGTTCTAAGAAATGACAGTACTAACAACAATCATATCTTACATGGCAATGGCATTAAAACTTCTACTCTTGAAACTCACATCCATTGAAACAGCATTGAAACTCACATCCATTGAAACAGCATTGAAACCCACACCACATCCAAAGAAAATGCATGGCCATGAGTGGATAAAGATTACCTTTGGTCTGTTTTCAAATCATAGGCCTTGGACACAAAACAAGAAACATTCATGTGTTCTTTTCTTTGATGCACCTTCCTGACTTTATTAAATTATATTCCTTGTATAATACAGCACACTTGTTAGAGCATTTTAAATTTAGTGTTTGAACATTTTACAGTTAGAACGTGCCACTATGCCAAATCAGCAGGTTCCTCAAAAATAGGAAGACTGAAACTTAATGGCTATCATTTAGTGAATTTCTCATAGCTGTCAACCTCTTAGCACAAAACCTGGACAAACAAAGCCAATAATGGGGAATACAAATTCAGTACTTTTCACTATAGCTCTCAATTCTTAGCACCAAAACCTGGGCAAAGCTAAGTGGTGGTGATATTAGCAATACCGGTAATTAGCCTCATTAATTCATCTATAAAAGAAATTCAGGGCAAGCCTCATGGTCCTCAAAGGTAGCCAACCTAGAAGAGATGCTCCATTTAGCTCCTTGAACAATAATCACTAAATTAAAGCCCCTAGACACTTTGGGGACTCCTCACTACGTGTGAATTTCAAACTTCTATCCACTAATAACACTGGCCTAAACTGAAACCAGACTATCGAATCAGAAGGAAAATGTCCAAGAAAATGATAATATGGAAACACAGACCATTAAAACCAAGCTATCTGCAATAGCCTCCCCAGAAAAACAGATAGTAACCAAGAAACAAAAAATACATAAGCAACAAGAAGTAATTAAAAGCAACAGAAAACTGACTCAAACATTCACTTCGATGAACTTAAAGAAGCCTTATTGCCACTGCAATCAGCGGTGCAATGTTTTTCCGAACAACTAGCTAGCTTTGGTAACAAAATTAAACAGTGGAGCGTATGGATAACATTGAGAGCATAAACAAGAACAATGAACACCAGATAGCTCTATTAAAAGAGGAAATGAACGCCAAAAACTCTGTCCTGATAGATTTCCAACAGAAGCTTACCGATTTGGAAGTGAGAAATCGGCGTAATATTTTAATAAGAGGAGTACCAGAATCCTATGAGCAGGCCCATTTGAATGAAATAGTCTTGCAAATTTTTGAGCACATACTCCAAACTGACACAAAGTGGAATGATCATAGAGAGGGCTCACCGGCTTTATACAAAAACAGAATGCTGACACTCCAAGGCAAATTTTTAGGATGTACAAAAGTGTTGTTGTCAGTGTCCAAAAACAAAAGCACATTATTTGGGTCATAAAATTACTATATCACAGGACTGTCCGATGACTATAAAAGAAAAGTGCCAAAACTCACACCTTACTGTGTAGACAGTTAAGGAAACAACTTCCAAATCCATCCTCAATAGCAAACTTCCTTCCTCCCCCTTGACAGCCAGTAGCCAGAGGCAGAATGTACCACAAAAAAGTCGATTACTTCAAGAAAACTTCATAACTGGCCTAAAATGAAGGTAAAACCCTATATACTGAGTTTCACCAAAACATAATATATACCATTGCATTCTGAAAATGCTGCCCTTCCCTGTTTGAAATGCTGGCTTCTGCTTCCCGCTTCGCAACACGAAAGTGAGCTCTCCCTCAGTCAGTCGACAGGCCTAACGAAACCTGGGACCCTGATGTCATTACGTCCCGGCCGCAACACCGGAAGTGAGAGCTTGGGAGCTCAGTTCCGCAGGTAGGTAGTAGGGACCTGATGTCTGATCACGCGCGATGACATCAGTATCAGTGCCGTGAAATTTAAAAAGTCCGGTTTTGAATTAAAATTGTAACCGGACAATTTGTCAGAAAACCGGACAGTCCGGTCAAAAACCGGACAGCTGGCAACCCTAGGGGGGGGGGAGACCGAGGGAATAGACTCCTCTGCATCAGAGTCTTCAAAAGGAAAATAGGTATAGTCCTGGTCCTCAGAATGTTTAGAGGTAATAGAGGCTTGATCTGAGGAAGGGTAGTCTTCCTCTAATCTGGGCCTTTTGTCTGAGGGGGGTTGAGAACCCCTGATAAGAGTAATCAAATCCTCAGCCATTTTGAGCATCAGTTTTTTAGGCATGGGGCCTTGAGAGGGGGTCTGAGGTCCCTGTTTTTTAGTTTTCATGGCTGCTTTAGATTTTGTGAAAGCTTTAATAGAGAAGGAGGAAGGCCTGAAGACACCTTGAGAAATGGCAGGCCTGTCTAAACTCTGAGTTTCCCCGCCAAGAGTGGCGTCGGTATCTGTAGTTGGAATGGGGACTGAGGAGCCTGCGACCTCGGGTACTGAAGACACCGGTAATGAAGTGTCATCGGTACTCAGGGGCTGCGTAGGCACCTCGCTGAGAACCGGTAGTCGGCCTTAGCGTGGTGTCAGTAGAAGTCGCGGACCTCGTATGTCGGTCCTTATCTTTGCGTCTTTTACTCAAAACTGGAGTCGGAGTATCCGACGACATAATATAATTAAATTTTTTACCAAAATAGTGAAGGGCGAACTCCGCCCGACGCTTAATAGTGTGTTTGTTGAATCTAGCACAAAAACGGCAGGCCGAGACGTCGTGGTCTGGGCCTAAACAAGGAATACTGAAAGAGTGGAAATCCTTATGCGGTATTTGCTTCCCACATGAAATGCAATTATTAACTTTGTCTGACATCGGTCTGAGGCAAGAAAAGTTTCCCCAACAGGGTACTTAGCTTTCAAGAAGACTTCGGCTGAAATATTTTCGTAAATCTCAGGACCTGGCCGACCGGCACTTGCGAACTGCTTCTGCTTTGGGCACCGCGTGGCAAGAAAGGCTGAAGATGGCGTCGGCTGGCTCTTTTATACCCCTGCCGCACTGACGTCAGGGAAGAAGCGACGACAACCGACTCCAGACCTAGACTTTGGAATTCGTCTGACCGAGGACCCGCCTGACAGCAGGATAACCCATCTGTTATGACTGCAGCTGTATGCACGATTAACATCCAGTATTTGCCAGAAATTCCTGCAGCTCCTTCAGTGTTGCTGTAGGTCTCCTGGCAGCCTCCCTGACCAGAGTTTTTGTCTTGTCTTTTCAGCAATTCTGGAGGGACATCCAGATCTTTGTACTGTCACTGTTATCCCATATATTCTCCACTTTTTGATGACTGTCTTCCATGGTATATCCAATGCTGTGGAAATTTTTTTGTACCCTTCTCCTCACTAACACCTTTCAACAATGAGATCCCGTTGATGCTTTGTAAGCTCACTGCGAACCATGGCTTTTGCTGTAGCAGGCAAATGAGTAAATGTCAGGAAAATCCTACTAGGACAGCTGAACTTTATTTGGAGTTGATCAGTCTCTCTAATTGATGCCAGGTGTGTACCCAAGAACATTGAATGTTGTAATTAAATCAAAAGGTGCTTCAACAAGGGTGTGACAAGAAAGTATTAGTTTAAGGGTGTGCACACTTATGCAACCAACATATTGTACTTTTTTTATTTTTTATATTTTTCCCCCCTAACAGATTTGTTTGTTTTTCAATTGAATTGTACAGGTTATAGGTCACATTAAAGGTGGGAAAAGTTTTGAAATGATTTATTGTACTCTCATTTTTTATATCACAAAAACCTGGCATTTTAACACTGTATATCCTGATTAGAGACAAATCTCCTATAATAATCCAAAAGGCTCAAAAATGCTATAAGCTCCTTAAAATTGCAAGAGGTAGGTATTTTTCTGAAGAGCCTTCACTTCAACAGATGAAAGTTGAAATTTCTGTCTGTTAAACCCACAATCCAGTTATTCTGTGTTTTTTTTTAAATCAGACTTGCATTTGAACCTTTTAACTTCATTTCATGCAACCTCACGTTTGTGCATTGTCTTCTAGGAGAAGGATATTTTCTGCACAATTTGTATTAACTCCCCTTCGCCCACCTCACATTAGAATGAACAAACAGGACAAGGGAATATCTTATATTCCAGGGGGGGCAAACAATACTACAAAGGATCATTTTAATTTTAGACAAAGTTTTTGTACCTTTCTTAAGTTTTGTTTCCCTGTAAATGCGAAAGTATAATCTAAATAGTAGCTGTCGGTAACAGCTGTACCAAGAAATGAGTTACTATTGTTCTGAGACCTCCTCCCTACCATACCTCTCAAATGTACAGCATTTCACAGAATGTCTAGATTTTTGCCAATTTTCCATCTACTCCTCATAAAAAAATATGAAGTTTTCTGAAAAAGCATTGAGGATTGCTGTCACTAAATGACAGACATTTGGGTTTCAGATTTTCTATCATTCAGAAAATGCATGCTAATACAAAGCATGTTATTCTAGCACTTTCTAAATTTATAACGATATTTAAAACATGTCCCTGATTTTGCCCCTCCCATTACTTTTGGCTTGTCAAGAATTCTTGAGCAAAGAGGTTGAGAGGTATGATCCCCACTGCTACATAGAAATACCTGCTTAGTTAAAAATTAAATGTCATGATATGTTACCCACGTCTGGGGTTTGAGCAACATCCCATACATTTTTAACCCATGTAAATTATTCTAAACACTACTACTGCCTGAAATCCCTACAGTACAAATATTCTAAAATATACTACACTTCATCTAACATCAAATGTACACTAAGGAAGATCTTATTACCTGCAGTGACTACTAGTATTACTGTAAACATACCAGATTAACTAAAACCGGAGATTAGGTATAGATAATTCTATGTTCTCAGTGTTTGAGAGACCCCTTCCCCTTTCTTTTTTTTTTACCCACTGCTTAATACCAAAGACCATCATATTATATAACTACTAAACTTCATTAACAGGCCTGCTAAACTGATTATTATTCAGTGTGGAAGCTCCCTAATGATTGTCCCTGAACCCAATATTTGTCTCATCTACCACAACTACTCAGACTTCCTCCAAGACTGTCTATGCATGTAGCATGCATAGTTATTTATCATGTTTTGCTTACTAAACACACTATATCTACAAAAAGTATTTTATTTATTTATTGTTTTTTTTTTAACTGGGAAAGTCTGACTGCGCACAAGTCCCACTTTCAGCAGAGAATCAGGGAGGAATGCTCCATTTTACAGAATGAGTAGAAGGCAGTTATACAAGATTTACATAACAAAAGTACATACATACACTACAATGATATGACAGTTAATCAAAAATAATAAATATACATACATAGAATAATAAATGAACATACATAGAATTGTAATGATATGTCAATTAATGAAACCATGGCAGTTAGATGAAGAATACAATAAATTATTAGCCAACATCAAGCTTATGAGAGCCTAGTTACTTTCAAATGGAATCGGTTTAAAATATATATTGAGTAGGAGACCATGAAGTAATTATAGGATGAAGATGGCTACAAATTATAAAGGAGTATTAACATGGTCCAGGTAAAAGGGAGATGCAGACAACAGTGGAGAGGGGTAGATGATAGATAGCAATTAGAGATCGTGAAGTAGCTGTATTACAGCCATTTACGTAAAAGAGTGGGGACAGTAAGGGCTTGGAGATTATCCAGGAACATCACATGTACAGAGCTGGCAGATGAGTAGGGTAGGACTTTAGCTGAGTTGTAAATGATTTTAGGGATGCTCTTGTCGATGGAGTTCCAGGATTTAACGAGGTGATGGGAGAGCAATGATTTGCCAGCAAAATTGTTGGGTTTGGATACATATAATAGGCATTTAATTATAATTAAGTGGTATGCAATTGAAAAACACATTTATTTATTGTTTTGTATTACTGGGGTTTCCCCCAACCTCTTAGGACCCTTCTGAAAATAGGCTCTGCCCAGTATGGTTAACAAAACATAACTCCCAGTTTGACGGACTCCATGCAATAACTTTAACAAATTAATTAAATACTCAAATTTCGTTGTTCCTGTGACTAGAAAATTAAACTTCAGGGTCAATTATAAGCATTTCAATTACTGAAGTTAAGAGAGTGAAACTGACTCCTATGAAGGATCTGATGTGTTGCCAGTCTGTAACCCCAACATTTGTGGTTCAAGTGCTGCCTTAATAGGCACTCACTTCCTGATTCTATTGCCTAAAGTGTATACTGATAAAAGCAAGGCTAAGTCGTTTTTGAGAACACATCCCTCCTCTTAAAATAGTCATTGGATCCTATGCCTGAGACCATGAATATGCTTCTGCATTAAAGGTTTGTTGTGCTGTGAACTTAGCCCAGAAAAAGGACACAACTGTCTATAATTATCAGTGGAACTAAAGGTACAATTCACTCACTTGCTTAACTGTTGTGATTATTCTATACTTCTCCTAGCCTGCTCAATTCTTTTTTCAAATTGTTTTTTCACTGCAAATGGCAGATGATGGCTTTTTCAAAACTTTGAAGAAATCATAAGGATGGAGAAGTGCCAGTGATTCAACAGGTATCACATACATGCCTTTGTTGCTGAAAGATCAGAAGGTTGTGGGTTCTATTCTCACACCAAAATTGATGATCGAGTGAGACATAAGGGAGGCAGTGCAATCCAGTGTGTGCTGTGCTTTTCATGAGATGTTAATTTGAGAGTCCATCTGCCGGAGTTGGTGGTAGCTCAGGTGGATATATAAAATCCCAGTCTATGTATCAAAAAAGGATAGGGGAAATTCCTTGGGCAAATTTCTCCCTAGTCAGTAAGAATACCACCTCAGGTATCCTCTGAAAAGAGGACAGTGGTCTGGTGGGACTACGCTGGTCAACAAAAGCATACATAAATTTAAAAAAATAATAAAAACAAGAAAGATATGCAAGTAGCTTTTGCATGCTAGCACTTTCTCAACTGACCCAGACTCATCTGCCCATACAGTCACTGGCATTCAGAAAGCTTACAGCAATGTGAAAGCTGTGACTCCATAGGTTTCCTCATTGCCATAAGCATACATAATTCACAGACTGCTCTCCCACTCTTATTTTTCAGTGTCAGTGACCGTAGCACAAACAGAAGTCTCACTGGTGAAGCCAGATGCAAATATGGCAGCCTGGGGTACGTGGCTGATGAAACTTAATCATGTGCTCTCCTTCGAAATAAAGTTGTCAACAAATTAACAAGGTAGAATGATTCAAATAATACATGCAATTCAAAGAATTACTCTTATGAACTTAAATATTAAACTAGGAGGATAAAGTGAATGTTTTAAGTGCTTAAGTGACTGTTGCTGCATATTTGTTGGAACTCAAAGTACAGTTGTGTACACTTACCATAAATGTAGATGTTTGAGTGTCTTCACTGTGGCAGTCATTACATTTGGGTTATCCCTGCTGAGATAGCCCTCGGGTGGCCTGGATACCAGAGACTTAGTATTTCTGCATCAGTTGCTATCGCTTGAAGACTGATGTTAGGTCATCAGTGGTATAAAGGAAGGCAGCCTATACCATTACATCAGTTTTTCTTGCCCTAACCTGTCAGGAGCCCCCAAAGTAGGAGGCCAGGCTCTGGTGGTAGGACCCCACCAGTGGAAAAAAATATACCAAAATGTCCCATGTAAGGAAAGGAGAACAAGGATGAAAGGTAGCAAAAAGAAAAAAGGGGAAGGAGGGAGGGAAACCAGGACTGCAACAGTGAAGACACTCTAAGATCTGCATTTATGGTAAGTGTATACAACTGTACTATGTTCTTTGTGTTTCACTGTTGCAGTCATCATATTTGGGTAGATTCCCAAAGCTAAGGAAATGGGTAGAGGCAGTCATGGAAGCAAGGGGCTGGCTAGCATGCCCTGCAAGACTGCAGAAGCAAAACCTGCCCTGGATATAGAAAAGCAAGGCAGGTGGTAATGTTTGGTAAAGGTGTGAACAGATGTCCAGGTGGCAGCCTCCAGGATGTCCCTGGTGGGGACTCCTCTGAGGAATGCTGCAGAGGTGGAGGCTGCTCTGGTGGAGTGGGTCCTGACCCCCTTGGGGGAGGCTTTCCATGCTGTTTATAGCAGAAATAGATGCAGTGTACTATCCATTTGGAAATGGTTTGTTTGGAGATCGCTTTGCCTTCTGCCCCTGAAGCAAAGCTAACCAGCAGTTGATCATATATTCTGAAGGGTTTAGTCCTGTCCAGACAGTATCTGAGCTGTCTGTGCACATTAGAGAGTGCAGAATCCTTTCTCCCTTGCTTTGAGGGTTAGGAAATAAAGTGGGCAAATGGATGGATTGGTTGAGAGCCACACTGGATACCACCTTGGGCATGAAGGATGGAATAGTTCTGAAGGATACCCTGTCTGCATTGAAGATGATTAAGGGTACCACTGCCATGAGTGCTCTCAGCTCAGAGACTCTTCTGTATGAAGTGATGGCCAGGAGGAAGGCAGTCTTCCAGGAGAGAAATTTTAGCTCTGCAGAAGATGCTGGTTTGAATGGAGGCAAAGTGAGCTTTTCCAAAAATAAAGTTAAGGTCCCAAGCTGGTGTTGGTGCCCTTCTGTGTGGCCTCAAGTTGTTAGCCCCTCTCCTCTACTTGATCAGAGGGTGTGAAGAAAGAGGCTGCTCAGTGGAAAAATGAGCGGAAATAGCAGAGGCATACATTTTTATAGAGGAGAAAGAGAGACCAATGTGTAGTAGGTCAGCTAAGTAATTCAGGATAAGAGGGATTGGGGGCTGTGCTGTATTGGCCCCCTTAGCCTAGATCCAGGTGCAGAACCTTTTCCATTTATCTGCATATGACTTTCTGCTGCTAGGGCGTCTGGCCTCTCGGATAACATCCAAAACCTGTTTACTGAGGAAGGCAGACTGATCAGGGGTCAGGTTATAAGCCAAGCTGCCAAATTGAGTGTCTGCAATTGGGGGTGCGAAAATTCCCCTTCCCTCTAGGTTAGGAGGTTGGGAATCTGAGGAAGATTCCATGGGGGCAGTGGGGACAGGCTGCACAGCAAGGGGTACCAGTGCTGTCTGGGCCAGTCTGGAGCTATGATAATGGTCCTTGGTTTTTCCTCCCTTATTTTGATCAGTAACCTTGGAAATGAGAGGTAGAGGAGGAAAGGCATAGATTAAGAGGTTTACCCAGAGGAAGGACAGGGCATCTACTTTCCCTGCCATGCAGTGATGCTCCCTGGTGCAGAATTTGCTGAGCTGATGGTTGGTGTGGAAGGCAAACAGGTCGACCTCCGGGATTCCCCATTTCTGAGTTATTAGTAAGAAGGTGTTTCTGTTGATCTGCCACTCATGGGGGTCCAACAGACTTCTGCTTAATTGGTCTGCCAGGGAGTTGAGAGAGCCTGGCAGATATTGTGCTAACAGGTGTAGATGCAAGGAAGAGGCTATGAACCAAAGGGTCATGGCCAGCCTGCACAGCGGGTAGGAGTGAGTCCCTCCCTGCTTGTTGATGTACCACATCACTGTTGTGTCATCTGTTTTGATCAGAAGAACCCCTGGAGAGAGAAGGGGTTTGAAAGCTATCAAGGCCTGCTGCACAGCCATCATCCCTTTTAGACTGATGTGCAGGGGGAGCTGCTGGGGGTTCCATTGGCCCTGTATGCACCTGCCATCCAGGTGTGCACCCCAAGTGTAGTCTGATGCATCTGTGGCGAGGGTCTGGGTGGTGGGGTGTGGGGAGAAGGGCAGTCCCTTGTGGGAGCAGGCTGTTACCCACCAAAGAAGGCAAGGAATAATAGGTAAAAGAGTTTCCAGATCTTGAGAGGGGTTGACACCAAATGCTCTTTAGGTACCACTGAAGTTTCCTCATATGCAGTCTGGCATATGGAATAAGGAGTATGCAAAATGCCATGAGCCCCAGAGCTTGCAGGATTTCCCTTGCAGAAAGCTGGAGCCTGGTGGCCAGTTGAGAAAAGTAAGCTGACAGGAAACTTTGTTTCTCTAGCATTAGGCTTGCCATCTAGGATGCTGTGTACAGACTTGCTCCCATGAAGAATATCCTTTTGGTGGGTACCTGCTTGGATTTCTTTTTGTTGACTGTGTACCCTAAGGAGGTCAGTAGGTCCTTTACAAAGGCCAGGTCTTTGAGCAGCTTTTCCTGGCTGTCTGTCTGTATAAGTAGGGGTACAATTTGAATATTTTCTTTGTCTACAAAAAGCAATGGCCGGAGACAGGCATTTTGTGAAAACTCTGGGAGCAGTAGATAAGACAAAGGGAAGTGCAGAGTACTGAAAGTGTTGAGATCCTGCCATGAAGTGAAGATATTTTCTGAAGGACTCCCTGATGGGAATGTGGAGGTAGGCCTCTTTTAGGTACAGGGTGACTAGCCAAGTGCCCTTGGCCAGCATGAGTAGCAGCTGCTGGAGGGTGAGCATTTTGAATTTTGGGATCACCAGGAAGGTGTTTAGAATGGATAGAGTGAGGCTGGGATGCCAGGTGCCCTCTTTTCTGGGTACCAGAAAATGTCTGGGAGTAGAAGCCTTGGCCTATCTGCTCTGTAGGAACGTGTTCTACTGCTCCCAAGGAGAGCAGGGTATGGATTTGCTTTTGAGCCTCTGCCCACTGATTTGGTGGTAGATCTGGGAATCCTTTTGGGGTTGGAAGGGTGTAGAAGGAGAATTTGTACCCCTGAGATACAATGTTCAGAACCCATTGGCCCTTGGTAATGGTGGCCCAGTTGCTTGAGTGAAAGGAGAGTTTTTCTCCTAGGGGTATGATGGTGGGCAGAGGCGAGGTAGGGAGGGGGAAAGTCATTGTGAGTTTTTACCATGAGGGGGTGGCTTAGAACTCCCTGGTTTTGAAGTTGAGGCAGTCCACTGCTTAGATCTCTGCAACCCAAGGGACTGCTGTCTTGGAGGTCTGTTTCCACAGGGCCTAGGCTAGCCCTGTTTACTAGGTACATGAAAGGACCAGTGCTTGGAAGGAAAATGTCTGCTGAACATAGGGGGCTGTACCTGTATGAAATCTTCAACAGTCTGCATAGATTTTGCTTTTTCTTCCATCTTTTTTAACACCTCTTCTGCTTTAGTACCAAATCAGTTATCTTTGTGCAAGGGTGCATCCAACAATTTTGATTTGACATGGTCTGGCAGGGGTTGTTCCTTAAGCCATGCATGTCTTCTAATGGCAGATCCAGTGACTGCTGCCTTGCAAGAAGCTTCTAGGGCATCAAAACTTCAGTGCAAAGTGTGTTTAGTTACTTGACCAGCAGAGTGCATTAATTCCTGTAAATCTTTAGATTCTGCCCATGCAGGAAAGGAGGAAATTTTTTTTAAGAAGTTCCAAAGTATGTTGCTGATACTTAAGTATATGGAACTGGCAATTTAGTGCTCTGATAGCAAGGGTAGCTAAGGTGTATACTTTTTTACCCCATCTGTCCAGTGCTCTGGAATCCCTGTCTGAAGGGGTGGGTTTCTTAGATGAAGTAGCTTTAACCCCTTTTGGGCCTTAAGTAATGACTTCAGGGTCCGCTGTTGGTTTTTTAAAGATTTATTTGTGAGAGTCAGGGACTCTGTAGTACCTGTCTGGATTTCTGGGAGTAGGAGGGAGGGCATCTGGAGTCAGGCTGGATTCAAGGAAGTCATCATCCACCACATCTACAGCTGGTGGGGGGGTTGGCTAAAGGCCTGTGCTGTGGAAGGTCCAGGAACTCTCAGAGAGTCTTTTTAGACTGTGGGTAGTCTTGAATCTCCCATTTGAAATGCTCCCTTAAAGTATGCAGAGTTTCCCCAAAGGAAAAATCCTCTGGGGGAGAGGCTGAAGGAATAGATTTGTCTGCATCTGAATCCTCATATGTAGAGAGGGGCTGCATGTCTTCATAGTCAGATGCATCAGATTCACCTGACTCTTGTTCAAACAAAACTTCTGGAGACAGATCTCTTTCTTTTTGAGGGAGTGGCTTGGCTTCCCCTAATCAGCATGATAACATCCTCTGCCATTCTACGCATTTGTGACTGAGGCAAGGGAGCAGGCACTAAAGAATGGCTGGAAGTCTGTTTCTTGTGGGCGGTTCAACCCCTGGGCCCAAGGTACTCGGTTTTAGAAAGAATGGTAGCCGTGAAAGAAGGTGTAGGTTTATGTCTGCATTCGGTGTGGTGAAGGACTTCCTCAGAATCCGGTGCTTACACATTGGCTCCAGACCCATCCAAGGTTGAGATGACTGCAGGATCCTTAGACGAAGAAGAGTTCTGCGGCATAACAGACTCTGAAAGGGTCTCAGTATAGGCCTGCAAATTAACTGAAGCGGGCATTAGGAGCTGCGAAAATGCCTCACTGAATTCCAGAGGACAGATGACCAGCTTGGCGGTAGAGTCGTCGGAAGGTTTAGTCCTGTATGGTCTCTCTCTACCTTCATGTTTTTTCATTAGGTCTGCTGTAAGATGGCTTATGGAAGCCATATCGGAATTCGAGGACTGTAAACGGAAATATCTGGCTACAATAAGGGCCTGATGACAAATAGTTCTGGCGTTAAATAAAGCACAGAACTGATGAGGGACATTGTGATCTGGGCCTAGACAAGTGATGAAGTAGGAGTGGAAGCCCCGGTGTGGTATTTGCTTTCCACAGGCAAGCTAATTATTAATTTTTTCTGACATTGGTTAGTGCAAAAAAAAAGGATCCCCAATGGGGTACTTAGCTTTTGAAGACTTCAACTTCAATTCGGAAATGAAACTCGGGTAGCAGACGACTGGCACTCATGCGAACTTCTTCTGCTTCAAGCTCCATGGCAAGAAAGACTGATGTAATGGTGTCGGCTGCCTTCCTTTATACCACTGACAACCTGACGTCAGTCTTCAAGCAACAGCAACTGACACAGAAATACTAAGTCTCTGGTATTCAGACTGGCCGAGGGCTACACCAGCAGGGACAACCCAAATGTGATGACTGCAACAGTGAAACATGAAGAACATTTAAACAAGGCTATAAGAAAGGAAGAAAATTAGTAGGGTACACACAATAATTATAAAACTCAGAGGAATTCAAGCAGATTTGGGAGAAAAGGTTAGGCAAACAAGGGATCAAAGGAGGGGGTGGAGTATTCAGAATTTCAAAATATGTAATTAATCAAGATATCAAGATGGTTTAGGAGATTTGCAAAGAAAAGCTTACAAAGGTATTTTTATATCCCAAGTAGATGTAAAAGATCATCCCTTCTGGTTCAAAGTAACGGCTGGAATTGTGACAAGAATGACTGGGAAAACTGGGAGCATGTTTTTTGGGAATGTACAGAACTGACATGGTTTAAAGAAGCATTCTATAATACCCCAGAAGAGATGCAGGGTGAACAAATGGAAGTTACTTAAGAGATTATGCTTTTAAACTGAAATAAAGGAGCTACAGTATTAGGACATAAGTAGGCCTTATTAAATGTATGTCATCATCCAAAAAAAAGCGATAACCAGAAAGTGGAAAGAAAGAGTCAGACTGACATGCTAGGTATTATAAAGGAAATAAAGCATTTGGATGGTGGATTTTTAGACTGGGAAAAGAAAAAAGATGCATAGCTTTAACTTTAAAGTGTGGGACCATTAACTTCACAATGGATATCAGAGCCATGGAGAAGAAATAAATGTTGATAGGGGAATTTCTAACTGTGAAAAAAATAAGAATTTCTAACTGTGAAAAAATGAGAGAAGTGAATGCCATGTAGGTTTACCGATTGGAAAAATTTAACAATCCAAAATGTTAAAAGCTTATAAAAAAAGAAATGTGAATATGTAACTTCACTAAGTATACGATTGTAAAATGTTGATGACTTTGGAAACGTGATAAATTGTGAAGTCAATAAACTGATTTAATTTATTAACTTGCAGTCTCCATACTGAAAATGACCTCATATTTTCTCTGAAATGTAAAATTAACAACCTTCACTCTGAATAATCTGTCAAGCAGGGCCTTGTCCAAATTAACACTCTATATCACAATTCACTGTGTACTGCTTTTATTCTGCCTCATATTCTTAGTTACAATGGCCTAAAACAAAAGTTCTGAAATGAGTGAAGCTCTGGGCAAAATAATTTTAAGCCTTCAGTCATATTATTAAAAAAAATTATCCTTTGGCTTCAAAAGCTGGGTTAAAAATATTTCACAATTCCATATGTGGAGACAACTTTTACACTCAAGTTAGCCATGTGTTTGTCACCAGGAATGCTATTAACAAAAAAAAAAAAAAAAAAACACGAGTGCATTTAATATAAACCTGGCCAATCTCTTGGTGGTTTTGAATTCCTCAATTCTGAAGCACTTGGCTGTTAAGTAACCATTCCTTTTTCTGTGTGTGTGTGTGTGTGTGTGTGTGTGTGTGTGTGTGTGTGTGTGTGTGTGTGTGTGTGTGTGTGTGTGTGTGTGTGTGTGTCTTAAAGACAGGAGACCTTACAGTGTCTCAAGGATGCATTTTATTTTACCTTGTTTTTTTCCCCATGCACTTTCCCCTTCTACATATCGACTACCAGGCCTACCCTGTTGGACTCTGGTCTGTTCACTCCCTAGTGGCAGGGAATCCCCAGGTCCACTAGGGTGACAGCCCTCTGTCAGGGCAGATTATCAGTGAGTCTGTGCTCTTGCTGACATCCCATCAGTATCACCATTTCTGTGCAAGTCCCTAACCCTGCCCTGGATGGGGGGAATGGACTGCCTGCATCACCATGGGGACTCAACAACCTTCCCTCTGTGAAGCCATGTTTCTGTGCACCTGTAAATAACGGCTACCACCAGGCAGTGACTTAATGAGCCATAAGCGCAATACAACACCTCCACTACTCAAAGGGATGGTAACTGTACATATTCTGCCCCCCTCTGCCCTTCCTCAGGATCTGCATATCCATCCCTTGCTGCTGTGTAATCAAGCTGCTGGGCTGTAGTCAGGGTTTTATTATCTATGTCATTAATGCTGGCTTTTTATTCAGGCTTGTTGGCTGTTGGTGAAGCACCCACCAAGAGGAGAAAACGCTGAGAGAAGAAGGGAGCCACTTTTGAGATTTTAAGTATTTTTCTCTGTTTATTTGCTAAGTTTTTCTGCATAGTTGCCTAGTTTGAGCATTTTCTGGCTTGTTAAACTTGATTTCTACATTAGTAGCTGTATTTAGAGCACAACCAAAAGCTGTTTACTGAATTTCCTGTTTGCACTTAATTTTAAAATCGTTTTTTCTCAAAACTTGCATATTTTCTGTCTTTGACCTAGCACTCTTGTGTGGGGTCATTTACTGCACTGTTATAACTTGATATTACTTGTGAACCTCTGCTATCTCTGAAAAAAACAAAAAAAAATCTTGCTTTCTTCCCACTTTTCTGAGATTTAAAAAAGTTCAGTTACAGGCTTGCTGTTCCTGAACTGTTAGTAAGTTTCTGTGAGGCCATTTTTGCTTGGGCTAAAGGAAAGTCTCTCTGTTGATCAGTGGCAGTGAAAAACATTGAGCAGCTCCCCTGCCCCACGTGGGAGTGGTTACTGACTTGAAACTGTAGTTTTACTGGCCGTATTGGGTCAATTCCTGGCTCTTTCTAGCCCCTGCTATCGGGCATGCTTTAGCGCGGAGTTGCCACTAGAGCAGCATCGGGCAGCGCCAGTTTAACAAGGTTAAACTTTTTCTGGCTCCATAAAGTCTGTTGTTCATTTTTTTCCCTTAGAACTGCTCTACTAGTAATCTAAACAGTATATCCCTTAACTAAAAAGCGCAGCACTTGTTCCTAAAAAGCTTTTTTTTTTTCTCCAAAAAAAAAAAAAAAAGCTCAGCACTTGTCTTAAAAGCATCTTCTTTTCAGGCTTAGCACTTCTGTATTATACAAAGTCCCTCACTAGCGAACCCCCCCCCCCAGGAGTACCCACTTCCTTACTAAGTCCTCTCTCATTCAGTTACACCCCAAACTTAATTTCTCTAGCATGTCAAAGGGCCAGATGCTGGCGTCCTCTCCTGTCCAGTTGGTGAATCTGGGAATATTGAGGCAATGTTACAATTGCCTCGTGTACACAGACAACCCTCTCCTCCTCCCACATAACACAAATACTTGCGAGAGATGCAGCTATTTAGCCAAACTGGAGGCTGAGCTCACTCAACTCAGAACTGGCAAGACCAGACAGGAGGAGAAGGCAACTACACACACCACAAAACCAGTCTCACATAAAGCTATCACAACAATGAATCAAACACAAACACACAAAGACATATTCGGAGGCTCTGAGCAAAAATTTACCTAAACAGCTGAGGCCTCCAAAGCAGACACCCCCAAGCAACCGCTACCTCATGACACACCACAGGCAACACATAAAACACAAAATCAGTGTGCAAAGCAGTCATAGCCCTTAAGGCTAAATACAACACCAAACATGCTTGTCATAGGTGACTCCATAGTCAGACACACTGACGTCCCACTCACCAGGCTGAACAAGGAGGGGGTCACAGTAAGCTGCCTATCGGGCGCTAGAATCCGCCACATAATGCAAGCACTCGGGTCACTCCACAGCAAGTACAAATATGACACAGTCATTGTCCATGCTGGTGTGAACGACCTGAGACGTACCTCCCTGGACTACATGAAAAGAGACAGAGGAGCTCTCTGATTATGTAGCCAAGACAGGTATGACCCTGACCCTGAGCAGCATCCTTCCTTCACCAAGAATGATGCCACAACATAGAGACAAGATGATCAGCTTTAACAATTGGCTTAATTTCTGGTGTCATTCAAAGGGGATCCAGTGTCTGTCTGCCTGGGATGACATGCTTGACAAGCCACGCTGCCATGAGGATGGCTTGCACCTGTCACCCTGGGATTCGGATATTGGCTAAGGCTCTTGCCACCCCCATAGTACCTTTTTTAGGCAAGGCTCAAATTCTAAACCTACCACCCTAGAAAACAAAAATGGGAAGAAACTAAGGGTAATGCTGCTTAATTCCAGAAGTCTAAATCTCAACATGCACGCACTCGAGGCCCTTCTCAGTATGGAAAACATCGATGTCTGTGCTGTGACTGAAACCTTTTGCTTGTCTTCTGTCAGGTAAGCCATTTGAGAGGCTGTGTCTAGTTTGTCTCATAAGAAGGTTATTTGCTGGGATGGCTGAAGTCTTGACTTTTGAAAGTTGACTGTGTATCCCAGAGCTTGTAGCAAGTGTATGACATAATCCAAGTTTTTTTGTCAAGGTTAGTTTGTTGTCCGCTTGTATGAGGCAATTGTCCAGGTACGGGTAGATTTGAATCCCCTGGAGCCTGCAATGAGCAATTACTGATGCCAGGCATTTCGTGAATACTCTGGGCACAGTAGATAAGCCAAATGGCAATGCTGAGAATTGATAATGCTCTGGCCCTCCAAGAAACCGGAGGTATCTTCTGCAGCTGTGCCTGATAGGGACATGCAGGTATGCCTCCTTGAGGTCCAGAGTAATCAGCCAAGACC
This sequence comes from Protopterus annectens, assembly GCF_019279795.1. Taxonomy (NCBI): domain Eukaryota; kingdom Metazoa; phylum Chordata; order Ceratodontiformes; family Protopteridae; genus Protopterus; species Protopterus annectens. The sequence continues at coordinate 949,106,714 of NC_056741.1, read as the reverse complement.
CCTTGCCCAGCATGGGAAGGAGTTGCTGTAAAGTCAGCATTTTGAACTTTGGTACTATGAGAAAAGTGTTTAGAGCGGACAAGTCCAGTATTGGTCTCCACTGAGTTTCTTTTCTTGGAACAAGGAACAGTCTTGAATAAAACCCCTGACCTTGTTCTTGTTGTGGAACTTTTTCTATTGCTTTGATCTGAGCAAGCAGAGAAATTTGCTTGATAGCCTCTGCCCTCTGATTTTGTGGAAGGTTTGGCATGCCTTGTTTTCTTGGCAAGGTATGAAAGTGGAACCTGTAACCGTGGTCTATAATGTCCAGTATCCATTTGTCTTTTGTCAGTTTGTGCCAATTTCTTGAAAACAGAGACAACTTTCCGCCCAAAGGAGCTTCTGTTTCTCCTTGGTCAGCGGAAGTAGAGGAAAGTCATTGAGCTTGTCCCTGCGGGGCAGGGGAAACCCCTGTCACTTCTTTGGTTTGCTGGTTGCCATTGTCGTCCCCTGTAGGATCCTCTGTATTGCCCTCTTCCTCGGGCACGCCTGTTTTTACCCCTTTGAAATCTTTCAGGATTAGGAAAGGACCAGTTTTTAGAAGGCCAGTTCCTGCTGAATCTGGGCGACTGAACCTGGAGGAAATCTTTGACTGTCTGTACTGACTTAGCTTTTTCCTCAATGGACTTTAACACATCTTTAGCATTAGCACCAAAAAGCTTGTTCTTTTCAAGGGTGCATCAAGAAGTTTTGCCTTAACATGATCTGGTAAAGGTTGTTCTTTTAGCCATGCATGTCTAATGACCGCCCCTGTCATAGCTGCCCTACATGAAGCCTCCAGTGCATCATATCCACACTGCAAAAAATGATTGCTAACTTGCTGAGAATTATGCACAGCCTCCTGCAAAGACTTCCTATCTAAAGGTTCAGGAGAGGCCAAACTTTTCTGTAAATCATCTAACAGGAAATCCTGATATTGAAACATGTGAAAGAGACAATTGAGAACTCTCATAGATAAAGTAGTGGAGGTGTAGACCTTCTACCCCCATCTCTCTAAGGACCTTGCTTCCCTGTCGGAAGGCAAAGGATTTTTGGATGTGGTAGCTGAAACCCCTTTAGGCCCCTGGGAAATTGTTTCTAAATCAACAGCATGGGCCCTAAATAAATGAGAATGGGTTTCTGGAACCCTATAGTATCTGTCAGGCTTGACAGGAGCAGGAGGAAGAGTATCAGGGGTAACACTGGAGTCAGAGTATAAATCATCCAAAACATCAAGCACAGGAGTTATAGCCAAGGGTCTGTGTTGAGGCTTTTTGAGGAAGGTTCGAAGGCGCTTTCTGGAATCAGAAAATTCCTGGCCTTGCCACTTAAAATGCTCCCTCATGGAGTGCAGAACTTCCCCAAAAAAAATATCCTCAAGAGGGGTGGCCGAGGGAATGGAGTCCTCTGCATCTGAATCCTCATAGGTCTGGAAGGGCTCTTCCTGGCTTTCAGAGGGAACAGAGTCCTCAGAATCTTCATCTGAGGGCAGAGGGTCAGGGGGTTCAACCCTGGGCCTCTTTTCAGGAGGAGGCTGGGATCCTCTCTCAGGATGGGCCTGGGAGCCTCTGATCAGAGAAATTAAATCTGCGGCCATGGACATGATCTGAGTTTCAGTAGTCGTCTGAGGTAAGCTTTTAGCAGTAAGAAGTTTGGACTTGCTGGCTGCCTTGGCACGTGTGTAGGCCTTGATAGACATGGACATGGGAGGCCTAGCCGCTCCACGTGCAGGAGTTACCTTAACAGCAATGGTCTCGGGCATTTCCTCGGTTTCGGTATCTGGAGGAAAATCAATAACTGGCGTCGGAGTGGCCTCCGGTATCGGAGGTATCGGTAATGCGGTGTCTTCGGTTCGAAGCGGTGAAAAAACTGCCTCAGAGGGAACCGGAGCACTCGCGGCTAGTTTTGGCGTGGTGTCGGTTGAAGACGCGGGCCGAGGTTGTCGGTCCCGGTCTTTTCGTTTCTTAGGAGTCTGCGTTGCCTGTTGTTCCGACAGCATTGTATAATCAAATTTTTCACCGAAAAAGTCTTCAGCGAACTCCACCCGGCGTCTGAGAGTGCGCTTGTTGAAGCGAGCACAGGCGGCACAGGCCGAGACGTCGTGGTCTGGGCCAAGGCAAGGGAGGCAGTAAGAGTGGAAATCCTTATGAGGTATTTGTTTACCACAAGACAAACAATTATTTACTTTTTCAGTAATTTCTGACATCGGCTGAGGCAAGAAAAGGTCCCCAGCGGGTACTTAGCTTTTGATGACGGTTCGAAGAATACAGGAGCTGACCGACCGGCACTTGCGAACTGCTTCTGCTTGGGCACGCGTGGCAAGAAAGACTGAAGAAGATGGCGTCGGCTGATGCTTATATACTCCAGCCGCTCTGGCGTCGGAGAGAAATGCGACATCAGCCGACGTCGGACCCAGACTTTGGAATCCGGCCGACCGAGGGCTGCCTGAGGCAGGACAACCCTTATGTTATGACTGCAGTTGCATTCTTGAAGGACATCTTACAGTGTCTCAAGGATGCATTTTATTTTACCTTGTTTTTTTCCCCATGCACTTTCCCCTTCTACATATAGACTACCAGGCCTACCCTGTTGGACTCTGGTCTGTTCACTCCCTAGTGGCAGGGAATCCCCAGGTCCACTAGGGTGACAGCCCTCTGTCAGGGCAGATTATCAGTCAGTCTGTGCTCTTGCTGACATCCCATCAGTATCACCATTTCTGTGCAAGTCCCTAACCCTGCCCTGGATGGGGGGAATGGACTGCTTGCATCACCATGGGGACTCAACAACCTTCCCTCTGTGAAGCCATGTTTCTGTGCACCTGTAAATAACGGCTACCACCAGGCAGTGACTTAATGAGCCATAAGCGCAATACAACACCTCCACTACTCAAAGGGATGGTAACTGTACATATTCTGCCCCCCTCTGCCCTTCCTCAGGATCTGCATATCCATCCCTTGCTGCTGTGTAATCAAGCTCCTGGGCTGTAGTCAGGGTTTTATTATCTATGTCATTAATGCTGGCTTTTTATTCAGCCTTTAATAAGCAGGTCATTCAAAATGTAGCAACCAGGAACCATGCTAGCTACTGAAACATCAAGAAACCGAATGTACAGCTTTACAGAAAATGCCCAAGAGATAAGATCACTGTTTAAAATTCATTGCATATCTCAATGGTCTCTCCATATACAATTTGAAAGCTCATTGGCTCATTTGTCCAAGGACAGTTGTGGAGTACGCTTTGCTTGCTACATTTATGCTAACACATTGGCATATTTCTGTAAGAACAAGTGTCTAAGGTTGCATTTTTTTAATCTTGCAGTATAATTTTCAAAATTTAAGAAGGCATCCTTGTTACTTCTGCTTTCCCCTCTATTTCTTCATTTGTTTTTCCCCTGTTTTTCCCCTGTACAGAAACATCTTTATGTCTCAAATCCATGCTATTTCCATAATTAAACGCATCCCGCCCTTACTTATCTTTACTTACATTACTGTGAAGTTGATGAAATCTTGTGCATTTCTATTATTTGATAGTTCTTGTAAAAGAAATGTTTACAGTTGAGGGCTGTTGGGAGTGGTCAAACAACAAAATGAAAGACCAGCCCTGAGGCTGCTGCCCTTCAAAGCAGACAGCAAATTCCCAAACAACACTTCAGTAACAGATAGCTGATCTAAAAAGCAGGTTTGTGCCGTCTTTGCTCACTTACAATCTGATAAGTTACACAGTGGAATCTGTTAATTAGCACAACATGTAAAATACCTTGCATGCCACTAAACAACGTTCACAGTTCCTTCCATCTTCACATGCCGTTCCTGTACCAGTTTTCTAGCTTTCATTCTCTCAGTCCCAATCCAGGCTCAATGCACTACATCTACAAAGCATTCGACATGAACAAGCAAAAAGCTTAGGCCTAATCAGGAGTCTATGGTGACAGAACAATGTACAATGCCCCATTCGGAATGTATCTGACCCGACACTTGCAGCAGCTGGAGAGGCCACAAAAGTTCCTCACCAAAAGGATAAAGGGTCTCAAAAATCTGTCCTATGCTGCCCGACTGAAAGAACTCCAGCTCTATTCAGTTGCTCAGAGGTGACCTTTGCCTAACATACAAGGCCATGTCAAACCCAGATTTGATGAATATGCTTCACCTCAAAAAATCTAGATCCATCAGAGCCACAAGAGCGGAGACTTAAACCACGGCTATTAATAGGGCGTGCTGGAGGATAGATTCATCACCCAAAGACTCCCTATGCTGTGGAACAAAATCCCGGTACATGTGAGGCAGAGCACCTCGCTGGCCTTGTTCAAGAGAAATCTTGACCAATGGATGGGAGATCGCAGATATACCCCAGGAATTACCTCAGTGTCACTGCTCGACAGAGGCACAGCAAAATAATGGGTATAGTTCCCCATACTAAAGGGGTGGCGTAAGCCACAAAACAATGGGCTAGGCTTATAAATGCCCTCGGGCAGATAGCCTAGTATGAACCTATGAACCTATGAACCTATGAAGAAGTGGGCGGTTATTTTCCTCTCCATGTCTGTGTTACACTTTTGCTCTACATATAGAGAATACGTCTTTAAGGGCCACTCAGACTCTATAAAAAACTGAACAAGATATGTCCCTGCCAGATAAAGTGATAAAAAAACACACACAAAACAGTAAAGCCCTAAAACAAGGAAAGTATGTGGTGCAGCTTCTGTCTCCTGCTATTTTCTCATAGGTCTACATTTTGTCTTACACAATGGAAGGCGGTACTAGTGTCTCGTTTACCCCCTTACACAAATTATTACTCTACTTAGTGGTGTATGGAGGGTGATTAAGTGTCAACAGCCATTGTCTCCTTACAACTCATAATACAAAACTCAGAACATAACAAATCAACCAGCTGGTAAATGACAGATCAGCTGTGTTATGACTACAGTCTATTATAAGGCTGTCCACGATGGCAGAATGCAGCAATAACCATAGGAAGCCACCCTGCACCAGAGGTGACCTCCATTACTGGCTGCTTGTCAACATTTCCCACTTACTTACAATTCTATTTTTTAATCTAAAAATTAATAAATAAATAAATAAATAACAAAGTAGCAGGAATTGATTACAACCATGGAAGTTGAACCTCTACAGTGCAACTTGCACTGCCTGTGTGCCCAGCTTCAAGCTCCGGGGTGAATATCATTTAAAAAAAAAAAAAGTTGCTGAGCCGTTTTCCCAATAACCCAGGTTACAGGCATACTCATTTCTCAGTAAGGTATTTACACCTTACGTCACATTTCTTCTATTTAAAGTAGAGTTATAACAGTGACTGTACATGTACCAACTGATCTAACAGAAGCAGTAGTCAGTCAGGTGACTTATTTCCATGCAGCATGACTGCATTACTGCATACCTGATTATCTCTTACACTCCAACGGCATTTTGTAAGTGAAATGGCATCCCTCCTTTCTGCCTGTAGGTAAATGTACAATGTATGTACGTATGTGTGAGAATGTGCACCTGTGTGTTATAGGATAAGCTATTTATACAAGTGGCTACATTTTGCGAGTAAGAATGAGGAGAAATGCTGTGTATACAAGTCTGAGAACAACAATTTGAAATACATGGATTCACAGGTGATTGATTGGCTAACAGTCCTAGAAAGTTTCTTAAGCCTAGTCATATTCCTCATTTATGAATAAATGGATGCAATACAGCAGAGCAAATACTTTGGGCTAGCCATATGTTCCCATTTATAGATGACATGACATGTTCACCTAGATTCATATTGGGCAGAGGCAGCTAGTAAATTCTCTGCCACCTTAACATAACTATACGTCTTGCAATCCTGCTACCGTAATAGAATTATATTATTCCTACATATAAACTTGCAATTTTTCAGCCCAAACACTCAGTCTTTCAGTTTAAACCTGCAAGAATTGCTAAGTGATGCAAATAATGCACAAGGTGCATTTTCAATTCTCTAAAATACAGTACTACAGAAGATCCAATAAAATAGTTCCAGTGGATAATATGACCTTAATGACAGCTGCTCCTCCTCTACGAAATTAAGAAGCTTATTTCACAATGTATAAAGAAATTAATTTTTGTATAAAAATAAAAGCTACGTCTGGTGATTCTTCCACTTTTCTTGCTGTAACTGAGATATAATGAGGCAGTACCTCAGAAATACTTGTGGTTATCATAATGCAACACCATAACTAAATCATGGTTTATAGCAGAAAATGGGTTAAAGCAACACAGCAGATCAGGATCTCTGGGAGACGGGTATCATATCAATTCTACTCTGAACTGGAACAGTGTCACTCAAGGTACACATCAACTGAATTTGGCCTATAAATTAAAGCTCTGGGAATAGGGCAGTCTGGATTTGGGAATAAATTCAAGATACAGATTAACAAATTAGGAGAAGAAAAGAAAGTTAAAGTGGCCTGCTTTCTTTTATTCCGGTGAGAATTCAAGGAGAGGAAAAGGTCTTATGGCATGTTTCCAACTTACTGTTTAAGGTTGTTTTTGACATAAATGTAAGCCACGGTATATGCAAATATTGTATTAAGTGGAAACACTGTACATGCAGTACGGGAAGGTTAAAGAAAATGTTAAGCAGAACTATACCCACTATATACTAACAAGCACAACTGTTGCAGAATTCTACTTTATTACACTTCCTTTCTTCAGGACACTAACTTGTGGCTTTTATACGAAGATGTTTCTCATCAAAGACAGGAGATGTGAGGAACTTGCCATAGGCAATAATGGACTCTCATAGGCTATGGCAGGATGCTAAGATGGACACTCGAAATGTACTCCGAATGACAAATGAGGAGACTGGAAAATATGAATCGATAACCATCATGGACAGCTCTCACAAAATATTTATTAAAAAAAGAACTGGAAATTGCAGGCCAACTATGTGTATGTGCGTGTGTGCACAAACATGTCACTGCAATAGCAACTGGCAATATTATTACTGATTAAAAGGAAAACAAAAATGGAAGGAGCCACTGCTGCATAAAAAAAACCTTGCAATTAAATTTACTTAATCACAGAAAATCCAAGTTGGCACCTTACATCTACCAGACAAGTACACTACATTCGCATTAAGCTTACTTAAAAGTTCACAATGGGCATCTACCTCCTCTTGTACATGAGAGATCAGATCCCTTACCTTAGTCTTAATGTAACCCACTTACTGCCTGCTCAGAGGAGGCATGATAGCTCAGTTAAGCAGAGGGGCATGATATCCAAGCATGCACCACATGAAACACACACACATTACCTAACATGGGACAACAGACATTCTACAATGTCATATGATTCACAGCTTAGACTTGGTTGCAGGCAAGTCAGACAACAAACAGGGGCTGTTAGGTACAGTACAAATTTCAGCAGGCTACATTTGTCAGAATTTCATTTGTCATTTTTAAAACTAATTCAATATCAAAAGATGTTTCAAGTTTTTATATAATTCAAAATGGCAATGTATAAGAAATTCATTCACAAAGTACCATTTGATGTAATTTTTTTACATGCCTATGTACTATGTTAGCATTAGACATTTGTTATAATGTACATGATCAAAACCTATAGAAAAAAATAAAACTGTTCAAAAACTGGAGAAGTCCCTCAGGCTTCCTTATGGTGCTCCAACTTGGGTACCACTGAATGTAATCTGTGGTGCAAGCAGTTTCTAACTACTCACATTTCATACTGAACGTGTGCCAGGCCTCAGGATAACATCCCCTGTGTATATGGTAGCCTTGACTATGTAAAATTATAGGCTGCCTATACTGATCTCTAGCTACACCTGTGTATTTTCTCAGTTGGACGTAATCAGTATAATTCAGGCAACTAAGGACAGTAATTATTTGCATAATCATGTTCAGATATTTGCCCCATTTATTTTCAAATTTCTGTTGCTGTCTTTGACACCAACACCTCTTCAGGAAGGTTGTTGCAATCACACACCACAATACTTCCTCTTATCTTCATACTGGCCTTTTCATCTGGTACACTTGTTTTTGAAACAGTCAGAGAGTGATGACTCCGTATAAGCTAGTCAGTCCCTCTTATCAAGTATTAAGGTACTGTTGCATGATTAGCATCCTTATTCATGCCAAGTATTTTGGTGTACAAGTGCCAAACTGTATGAAATTTTACATGCCATCTACATACACATGGAAACAGTCACTGACTGCCAAGTGTTCTATCCTTTATGACAAAGTAAATTAAATATTACATTCTTTTTAACAACTCTCCTACCATATCTAAACTGAGCTATCTCCAGTCTGCACTCACCCCCCTAACACGCATCTGTCAGGAAGGATTTCCATCTGTGAACACATGAGTTATATGTCTTGGCTTAGACTCACCTGTGACTGCACTCACCAGTTCTCCAGCCACTGACATTTAAGGAATTGCACTGTGCACATTTCCTCCTCCCCTATATAAACAAGTTGTCAAACAGGTTCCACAGGGAAGCCTCTCAGGTAGTTAGCTTATGGGGGTAGGGAGACAGTGAAATCTTTTCCAGATTTAAGATGGCCAGCATTTTGTTGTTTGCATGTAAGATGTTGATAGCAATGGTCATGTCTGGTGATTTGTTAGCAGAATAAATGGGTCTATATTATGTTGCTGAAATAGAAAAACAGTGAATGCAGTTTCAGTTACACATAAACAGCGGAATACCACTAACGTGAATGGCCAGGTCAAAGATTTTTTTCCCTAGGGGGAAAAAAAATAAATAAATAAATAAAATCAGTAGACCAACCAGACACAACACACCATCTTAATCATTACACAGTGGGGGGCTTTATCCACCACACCCCCCCTATGTTGGGGGCTGTGCCCTCCACACCCCCCTAACTAAATATACCAACTCCGAGATCGCACTACAGTGAGATAAAGGACAATTTCATGGCGACGGCCAAGTAATTTTTTTTCCCTAAGAGAAAAATTGGTGACCTGGCCGTTCGCATTAGTGGTATATATAGGGATGGCGCAGTGGTGCAGCGGCAGCATTCTCGCCTCACAGCAAGAGCTTCTTTGGTTTGATTCTTGGCTAGGGTGCCTTCTGTGCAGAGTCTGCATGCCCTTCCTGCATTTGTGCGAGTTTCCTCTGGGTGCTCCGGTTTCCTCCCATGTTACAAAGAAATGCATCTGGAGTGTTTCTCCCTGGGCCTCTGTTGAAAGTTGGCTTTGTTCCAAGTTGGACTTTCCCGGTAAACAAATGTTAAATAAATAAAATTTCGCTGTTTGTGTGTCGCTGAGACAGCATTCACCGTTTTGCTGTTGCGGCAACATAATATAGACCAAAATAAATCGCAGCTTTTCATTAAACTGAGATGGCCACACAGAATCTGCCCACACAGGCAGTGTACAAGAAATGAATGAGTATAGAAATAAGGGCACCACAAAACAGGGCAAGGCTTTTTGCATTCATAAAGTAATAAAACTTAGGAGAAAATGCCTTAAAATCGAAAAGCTGACTGGTTGAATGACACAACAGGACTAGCTGATAACACTCCAGGAGCCATTTGAGATCTATCACAATGTGATGTGCCAACACTGATAAATGTGCGCTATATAATTTTTCATTGCATTGTCCAGTCCATCTCTCTCAAGCCACATTTCAGAAAATGTGTATTTTTCCATTGAAGATTACATGTAAACAAATCAGTAAAAAACATTCCCTCATTGACAGAAGGGTATTGCAAGATTGTCCCCAAAGTTTGCAGTGTTGAAGCAATCTAATTCATTAGGAGTCACAGGTGCGGCACTTTATATGTGACTGCAGGGGGGAGAAAGGACTTTCTGGTGGACAAGAGTGGTACATAACAGCTAAAATTTCACAGCTGTAGAAGAGGGAGAATTCCAGTAGAGTGCTGACTATTAAGAAAAACAGTTAATGTTCAGTACCATTAATTCTGCATTAAAAGTTTTGTCACGAAATTGGAGGAAATACGTATCACAGGACTTGAATACATCACTAACATCTAGCAGAAACTGCATAGTGCTAGGATTCTCATCAGTAGTAGGGGGCAAAAAGTCTAAGAAGCAGTTGACATGTTGGAATAAGAGACTTAAAACTAACACTACAGTTGGCCCTTATTATGGGTGTTTGTTGTGTACACCAGTCAAGTTCTTAGTGACAATTTGTGCCACCCACCTCCCGCAATCTCAATACTTGTGACCTGCAAGAACTGAGCATCAGGCTAGATTTTCCACAGGTACTCGAAACTTAATTATTCAGAATCTATCTGCTTGCCCAGCACTAAATGTTCTACACAGCTATATTCAAAGTCAGTCATTATGATCCAATGACCAAAGACTCTTGTCTGTCCCAAAACCTATCTTATCTGCTGGGCACTGTATGTACTTGTACCATGTTGCTAAGGTCTGGAAAGTACAGTTATGTACACTTACCATAAATGTAGATGTTGAGTGTATTTCACTGTTGCAGTCTTTACATTTGGGCAATCTGCTGGCAGGTTGCCCTCAGTCAGCCTGAATTCCAAAGTCTTGGGTCCTGCGTCCATTGCCGTCTCCTCTTCCATGATGTCAGGTCGTCAGGGGTATAAAACATGCAGCCGACACCCATTTTCTTTAGTTTTTCTTGCTCCCGATATCAAGTGCCCCCAAAAAGGTACCAATATACATATACATATATATATATATATATACATGTATCAATATAAACTTTACCTTCATCTAGAAGCAAATACACCACATAGGTTGTAGAAGACAGAGAAGGAAAGATAAACTGTAGAATGACAGTGGGATGGCGGGAGGGTAACCTGGACTGCAACAGTGAATACACTCGAACATCTACATTTATGGTAAGTGTACAAAACTGTACTATGTTCTTCGTGTTTCACTGTTGCAGTCATTACATTTGGGTAGAATCCCAAAGCTATGATTGGGAGGCTGGAGATAAACAGCATTAGGTGTGGCTAAAAGGCCCTGCAGCACTGCAGCGGCAAAGCCTGCCCTGGACTTAGAGTAGAGAGGCAAATGGTAATTGTAAAGGTGTGAACAGAACTCCAAGTGGCAGCCTCTAGAATGTCTTTGGCTGGTACTCCTCTGAGAAAGGCTGCCAAAGTAGCTGTAGCTCTGGTGGAATGAGACATAATGCCCTTGTGCACAGGTTTACCATGGTGTAAGTAGCAGAAACGGATGCAGTGGCTTATCCACTTTGAAATTGTCTGCTTTGAGATAGCCTTTCCTTCTGATCCTGCAGCATATGACACTAGTAATTGCTCAGTTTTTCTTAGAGCTTTTGTTCTGCTCAAGTAGAATCTTAGCTGTCTGTGTACGTCCAAGGAATGCAGAATTCTCTCTCCTTTGTTCTGCGGATTTGGATAAAAAGTTGGCAGATGAATTGTTTGGTTAAGAGCCACACTGGAAACCACCTTAAGCATAAAAGTAGGATTTGTCTGGGTAAAATGTGATAAAAGGCTCTACAGCCATGAGGGCCTGAAGCTCTGAAACTCTTCTTGCTGAAGTAATTGCTTGCTAGTAGCAGAGCCATCTTCCATGATAAGAACTTTATACAAAAGTGGTAGCGGCTGGTTCAAATGGAGGCAGGGTGAGCTTTTCCAACACATAATTGAGGTCCCATGCAGGTAATGGTGATCTTCTAGGAGACCTTAGGTTTTTGGCTCCTCTAAGATACTGCTTTAGTAAAGGATGAGAAAAGATTGGTGGCTCTGTATTGTAATGAGCTGAAATGGCAGAGGCATGGATTTTGATTGATGAGAAAGATAGGCCTTTGTCAAGCATCTCAGTTAAGTATTGTAATATCTGATGAATATGTGGTTCTGCTGCATCAGATTCCTTGTTGCTTGATTCCAAGCACAGAATCTCTTCCATTTGTCAGCAGAATATTTTCTAGTACTAGGCCTTCTGGCTTCCAAAATGACATCCATCACAGCTTTACTGAGAGGTGTCGTTTGTATGATTACATGATTAGCCATGCTGCCAGGTTCAGAGTCTGCAGTTGATTGTGCAGGATCTCATTGTTTTGCTGGGACAGTAGTTGAGGTCTTTGAGGTAAGGTCCAAGATAGGTATCGAGACAAGTTTCGTAGGATTGGGTACCAGTATTGGCGGGGCCAGTCCAGGGCAATTAATATCATCATTGGCTTCTCTTGTCTCACTTTTAGGAGGACCTTGGGTAGAAGAGGCAGAGGAGGGAAGGCGTAAACTGATAGGTTTTTCCAACTGAAAGGGCGTCCACTTTCCATGCTTGTCTGTGACAAGTCCTTGTGCAGAATCTTTTCAATTGATAATTTTGAGGAGAGGCAAATAGATCTATGTCTGGGCTCCCCATTTCTCCGTTATCATGCTGAATACTTGTGGATTTAGTTTCCACTCGTGAGGATCCATAAGGTTTCTGCTTAAATCGTCTGCCAGAGAGTTCTGTTTTCCTAGCAGGAATTGAGCTTGAAGATTTATTTGGTAGGTCAAAGCTGTGTCCCACAGTGCCATGGCTAATCTGCAAAGGGGGTATGAGTGTGTGCCCCCTTGCTTGTTTATATACCACATGACTGTAGTGTTGTCCGTCTTTATCAGTAGCTGTCCTGGATGAAGTAAGTCATTGAAGGCTGTTAGGGCATTTTGCACAGCTAGCATCTCTTTCTGGTTGATATGTAGATGCATTAGATTTGGTGCCCATATGCCCTGAAAACCTCTTCCTGCCATGGGGCCCTCCCAGGCATAATCTGATGCGTCTGTTGTTAAGGTTTGGCTGGCAGGGGGTAGAGCGAAGGGCCATCCCCTGTTTTGGTGACGGGCCTTTGCCCACCATAGAAACTCCTGTTGCAGGCAGGGGATGAGAGGAATCATTGTTTCCAGACTGTGTGAATGTTGACTCCGTAAAATTTTTAGGTACCATTGAAGTTTCCTCGTATGCAGTCTTGCATATGGAATTAGTAGGCTGCAGGATGCCATGAAGCCCACAGCCTGCAGAATTTGTCTTGCAGAAGACTGGGTTTTTGTTGCCATCAGTTTGAAGTAAGTAGTCAGTTGCCTTTGTTTGTCTGGCATGAGGTAAGCCATCTGGGCAGTTGTATGCAAGCTTGCACCCAAAAATGTTAACTTTTGAGAGGGTACCAGTTGTGATTTCTTTTCGTTTATTGTGTACCCTAGGCATGTTAGAAGCCTTTTCACAAACCCCAGGTGTCATAGAAGAGTGTCCTTGTTCTCTGCTTGAATGAGACAGTCATCCAAGTAAGGATATATCTGAATACTTCTTTGTCTGCAAAATGCAATTACTGGTGCCAGGCACTTTGTAAAGCCCCTGGGCACAGTAGATAAGCCAAAGGGCAGTGCAGAGAATTGGTAATGCATTAAGCCAGCCTTGAATCTGAGGCATCTTCTGCACGACTGTCTTACTGGGATATGCAGGTATGCCTCCTTTAAGTCTAAAGTCACCAGCCAAGCATTCTTGCCCAGCATGGGCAGAAGCTGTTGCAAAGTGAGCATTTTGAATTTTGGAATGTCCAGGTATGTGTTCAGAATCGATAAATCCAGTATTGGCCGCCAGGCCTTGTCCTTTCTGGGTACCAACAACAGTCTTGAGTAAAAACCTTGTCCTTTTCCCTGTCCTGGTACTGTCTGATGGCCCCCATATCCATAAGGGATGTAACCTGTTTTTGTGCCTCTGCCCATTGTTTTTTTGGCAGGTCTGGCCAACCATTTGCCATTGGCAGAGCATGGAAATGGAATCTGTATCCCTGTGATACGATGCTCAGTACCCACTTGTCCTGGGTTATTAACTGCCAATTTTGAGCAAAAAGTGCTAATTTTCCCCCTATTGGTGCTGCCAATAGATAAGTGCTTGTTGTAGGCAGGGGGAAGTCATTGGGATTGCTTTCTGTAGGTTTGTGCTTTATCTCCTCCAGATTTGGAGGTGGATGCGCCCCATTGCTTTGACCTGTATGAGTCTTGAGCCTGGTACCTGGAACCCTTAGGGCATCTGGATTTGCCCCTTTGAGCTCTGTCTGACAAAGGAAAGGACCATTTTTTTGTAGGCCAGTGTCTACTGAATCTAGGTGGCTGCACCTGTAAGAAATTTTTAACAGTTTGCATAGACTTAGCTTTGTCTTCCATTTTCTTTACAACCTCTTCTGCCTTAATACCAAACAGGAGAATCATGCTGTAAAGGTGCATCTAGCAATTTAGCTTTAACATGATCAGGCAAATTTTGTTCCTTTAATCAGGCATGCCTCCTAATCACAGATCCAGTAACTGGGGCCCTGCAGGAGGCCTCTAAAGAATCAAAACCACATTGCAAAGTATGCTTTCCAACTTGCTCAGCTGCATGCAATAATTCCTGCAATTCCTTATTTTCTGCACATTCGGAAATCAACATTATTTTCTGTTTCAGCAATCCCATAACATGTTGCTGGTACTTAAGCATATGAAATAGACAGTTTAAGGCCCTGATTGCCAAGGTTGCATATGTATAAACCTTTTTTCCCCATCTGTCTAGCGCCCTTGAATCTCTGTCGGAGGGGGTAGGATTTTTTGCTGCTGAGGCCTTAACTCCCTTTGGACCCTGTGAAATAGTTTCAGGATCAGCAGCAGGGTTTCTAAATAAAAATTTATGAGAGTCAGGGACCCTGCAATACCGGTCAGGCTTACTGGGAGCCGGAGGTAAAGAGTCAGGGGTCATGCTTGACTCAGAAAAAACATAATCCACAATGTCTAACACAGGGGGAATGGCTAAAGGCTTGTGCTGAGGGAGAAGGAGGAAATCCATGAGCCTCTTTTTTGATTCTGAGAAGTCTTTAGTCTCCCAGTGAAAATGCTCCCTCAAAGTATGCAAGGTTTCTCCAAATGAATAAGCCCCAGGAGAAGATGCAGACGGAATAGACTCCTCAGCATCAGAATCCTCATAAGAAGGTAAAGATAATTCCTGATCAGAAGAAATAGAAACCTGATCTGAAGATTCATAGTCAGTGTCTTGCCTAGGCCTCTTATCTGGAGGGGGATGTGCACCCCTGATCAAGGTAATAAGGTCTTCATCCATTTTGATCATTTGTTTTTTAGGCATAGAGGTCTGTGCACGTGGCTCAGGCATCGTTTTTTTAGTCCTAGAAGGTGTCTTTGCCTTTGGTTTTGCAGCTTTTGTTGGTTTGATGTAAAAATGTTGAGGTCTGAATACACCCCTCAGAAGCCGGTGCCTGTTCAGCGGTTCCGGACCCATCCGAGGGAGATTCATCCGTTGGTCCAATACCTCGAGTATCTTGTGGCATGCCGGACTCCACATGGGTGTCGGTAGAGACCTGCGACTCGAAGGTAGTGGGTATCAAGGGCTGCGAAAGCGCCTCACTGAGTACCGGCAAACTGGCGACTGGCTTAGGAGAAGCTTTGTCATCTGTTTTGGATCTGGACTGCCTTTCTCTGTCCTTTTCTTTGCATTTTTTATGTACTCCAGTAGTCAGATTGCTATCTGCCGGCATCTATGGATAGTGAAATCTGTTTCCAAAATACTTAGGTGCAAAAATATACCGACGCTTAATAGTGAGTTGGTTAAATCTAGCACAAAACTGACAGCCAGGCACGTTGTGATCAGGGCCTAGGCAAGGAATACAGTATAAATGGAAATCCTTATGAGGTATTTGCTTCCCACAAGTAATACAATTAACTTTTTCTGACCGGTAAAAAGCAAGAAAAAAGTTTCCCCAATGGGGTACTTAGCTTTGTTGAAGACTTTGGTTCTGAAACTCAAACGCGAATATTTCAGTAGTCGGCCGACTGGCACTTGCGAAATGCTTCTGCTTTGGGCACTGCACAGCAAGACAGACTAAAGAAAATGGCATCAGCTGCATGTTTTATAGACCTGACGTCATGGAAGAAGAGACAGCAACCTACGCAGGACCCAAGACTTTGGAATTCAGGCCGACTGAGGGCAACCTGCCAGCAGATCACCCAAATGTAATGACTGCAACAGTGAAACACGAAGAACATCTCTCTATCCATCAGGTCAGTACCCTCCCCCACATCCCTCAAAACCATTCTGAAAAAATTCCTAGCCAAAAGCTGGCTCTCTGTTCTTCTTTAACACCAGGATAAACTCTATCCCTAAATATTGAAAAATTATCCACTCATACCTTACATCTCCTTCCTCTTTCTTCTTCACTCACTCCCTCCCTCACTTCTATCAATTTCTCTCCCCAGGCTCTTTCTCTAAGTATACTAAAAGCTTGCTTTTTTCTCCCTTTGTATATCAATTCCTGTTTGCAATATACTGAGTTGCCTTTAATTTCTCTATAAACTGGCTAAAATTTCTCTAAGTATTAAGTCATTGCCAGACAACTTGTATTTATTGTTAATCAATGTTTTCATAGTATGTCTAATTTGGTATAACTAAAGTATATTTGTTTTTGTACTATTTTTAAACACTGTAAAATGAATATTCTTAGTATGTTTTGTAATACTTTGGAGCTTTTCTCCCTGGGTCTACGGTGAAAATGGGCTTCTACCCAGTCGGACTTTCCTGGTAATCAAATGTCAGTAAATACATAAATAAATGAGTTGTCTAAGTTGGCATCCAGTAAACTAAACAAAAATGTAGATTAGTATTTAAGAGAATGTTGCATAGTTACTATAAGCAAAAACTGGTCATGTTAAAAGCTGCAAAGACACTTTTTAGTAGCTTTCTGAGTGTAATAAAGTTTGAATACCCTGAAAAGCACCAACTCAGCTCTATCTCAAAAATGCCTATGCATTTGTTTAGGGATAGATGAACAAAGAAAGGGATAGCCTATAAAAAGAACACACACACAAAGTAAAAACAAAGGTCATTTACTAATGGATAAAGGCAGAGTAGATGGGTGTTACATGAAATAATGTACTTTCCAGGTTGAGGAGACCATTCTCTTGTGGTATGAAACCTCGCAACACCTTTGCATGTCTATTACTTTATTACAATGTCCACCCTGTCAGACACCTAGGACAGGTCAGGTTTAAACAGCAGGTGTCTCTACTGATTGAGGCACAGGAAAGTATAACTTAACTTACTGTATCAGAATATCTGTCTTCAAAGTAATTTAGAAATTCAAATACACAACACAGCATGGTCTTGGGCAATAACTGGAGGCTATGCGATACGCCATGTGCATAATTTTGGGATTTTTTTTTTTAAATATTCATCGACTATATTTATAATATTATATGGAGGTGAGAAACAGTCAAGTATTCTGCTGCAAAAATTGAAACAGGAATAGAATGAGATGAGAAGTAATGAGGAGGAAAAATTAAGGACATGGAGAGAGATTTGATTATTATTAAAAATATGACAATGTTCTGGAAGGACAAGAGAGGGAAATAAATAGTAGTAAGTGCTGGCTGAAGAGGTCGAAGAGAATACATTAGTAGTATGGCATCATTAAAGTGAGGACTTTTTTGTCATTAGCCATGACAACCTGCCAAGGCGTGGAGAAGTTAGTGAATTTAGAAAGGCATAGTTATAGTAAGCAGACTCAGCCTTTTTGTTCAAGGGAAAGATGATCATGAATAAGCCTACCCTTTTCTGTCTGAAAGCATTTTGTTTTCAATTTCATGAAGCAATTTTGTTTTATCACTACAGTAAGACGTTGTCCTGTTAGATTCTTAGCTAAAGCGTCTTCTGTGTGGAGACATGCGTGAATGGGCATACCTTAGTTGAAGGTTGTACGTCAGGGCTGGCAACTCGGTACGTAAAAATCTGCTGCCAATCATTAGCGGACCGGAGTTCCGCTAGGGTAACCCCTAACCGGGAAAAGCCGAAAGATACAACAACAACTAGTATCCATAATGCCATGGATATTGACTCATACAACATCAACATATACAGCTTTTCAATAGCTCGAGGTATCCAGAAAAAATACCCACACACAGACGGCAGAAATGTTCATTCATTCAGTACTGGGATATATACAATTGGCAAATATGTGTTTTAATGCACAGATCAGATACGTACCACCCTCCAACAACTTCTGTTGCTCACTGTAAGCACTTCAACAAAGCCATACTTACCCCATCAATTCATATCTGTTCCTTTGTTTCTGCTGGCATAACTCTTTACTGACCCTCTATGCTGTGCTACCAATATAACTCTTTATTGACCCTCTATGCTGTGCTACCAACACTAGCTCTTAACATTATTTCAATCCTAGAATATTACATATAATCAATAACAAGTTACTAGGTTTGCACTTGTCAATGCACTTGTGGTACAAGACAGACTATTTTAAAAACACTATTTCATTCACTACCATGAAAATCATAACACGAAGTGTACAATGCTAATTCAGCATATGTTACTAATATCGATGGTTAATATTAAGCCCTGTATTAAACACATTTTTGTTTCATTGTCATGACCATTGTATCATAAACTGTATTTATTATGTATTTTTTCAGTTTAACTTTTTTTTTTTTTTTTATTTATAGAGCTTTACACTTTAGATTTTGGCATTTTTATTATGTATACATTACCTGCTGGACCTTTTCTCCCTGGTCCTATGCTAAAAATGTCCACTCGCCCCCACTCAGACTTTCCCAGTCAATACAAACAAACTAATTACTTAAATAATCAATCTCACCAGACCTGTTTTATCTGTCCATGGTCAAAACATACTATGCAATTGTCTCAAGTTTGAATGCCACACTTTGGCTAACTGACTATCCCCAGTGTGACCAAAATCTGATGCCTAACTATAGTAGATGGCAAGCCTGTCACGTGGTCCAAGAAGTGTACTAGATTCAACATATCCTGAAACTCAACCCCTCCAGTGCATCTGAGATGACATCTTCCTCCACAGTAGAATAATGTCTTGGACATGATACATATTGCATTTCTCCTCTAATACTTCTCAAGTGTCCCAAATTTTAGCTCTACCCTTTTAATCCCTCCTTAAACTGGTGACGTTTGGAGAAAAGATGAATTGCACTTTAAAAATAATGACAATAATTACAGACTACTTTTAATTCAGAAAATGCATATTCATTCACATAGTCTTAATCTCAAGTTTTGTAGATTCATACTAAGCTAATGACCAACAGGGTCTTTACAAGCCCTACAGTAAAATACAACTCAGTTTTGTCCCAGAGTTTCTTGGAGGCCTACATGCTGTAGGTATGTTAGTAAAGATGTAGCTAAGGGTTTTGTATGCGTGTGCATCTCTGTGTGTCTGTTACATTTTTGTTGGGGATTAAATTTACTTACTGTCAACCTCTGTCCAAAGACATTGGGGGCCAGGCTGGAGGTGAATTTGCGATTTCCCATCCAATGATCAAAGTTTCTTTTGAACAGGGTCAGTGATGAACTCTGCTTCATGTAGATGGGGAGCTTATTCCATAGAGCAGGGCTCCTTTGAGAAACATATTGGTCCCTCCAGCACGTTGTAGATATGTCCCAGACAAAGCTCAGGCCCTTGAATTTAGTACTTCTGGTGCTGTTTATCTTGCAGATTTGCAAGAGATCCACCAGAGGTGGATCTGAGGACACTTTATATGCTAGTTATAGACTGCCTCTCAGTAACCTGTAGGAGACTAAGCACAGAGACAGGACCTTAAGGTGAGTCGAGTAGGACAGGGTATTCTGCTTTTGAGGAACCTTTGAGGGGATTCCAAATGTTGCAAGTGTCTAGCTAGGTACATGCCAAAAGAGGTACTGTACTCAATGATAGTTCTGATAAGGGCTGAGTACAGAAGTACTATTACTTCCTTGAAACTGGATGCCACACCCTTGCTGATGAGTTAGGTGACACAGAATGAATTACTATCTTGGCTACATGATGGTTGAATACCAGTTTACTGTTTACATATATTCCCAGTACTCTAACATTTGGGTCAACTATTAGGAGCCTTTTATCAGTGAAGTAATTAGCTTGGGTGGATGCTTTCCCAAAGGGCACTATAACACATTTCTTTTCATTGAGTTTTAATCTCTGGCTTTTGTGCAAGTCATTTGTTTGAGTCAGACCCTCATGCAGGGGAATCTTGGATAGTTCTCAATTTACAGTCATGTGCAAACCTGGTGAGCCAGCAGCCTTTGGCATTTACTTCTCAGAAGTCAAGGCTAATTTCAAATAAGCATAGGCCCACAGAGAGAGCCCTGGGGTACTCCACTTGGGTCCTATGTGTGAACCAGCTGGCAATCCAGTGAGTTATGGAGGAATTTATGCCTAGTTCTGAGAGTATGTCAACAACACCAGAGTGTGGTACTGTATCAAATGCCTTTGCGTGGTCAGGGCAGGAGGTATGCACTGTTTTTCCCTCATCCATAGCCAAGGTGACACTCTTGAAGAAGTCTATAAGGTTAAGTAGGCAAGACCTTCCCTTAACAAATCCAAACTAGGATGGCTCCAGTGTCTGTATGTTGCCATGTTGCCAGTGACTTTGTTGAGCAGTTCCACGACAATTCATTCCATGGTTTTGCATATTACACTTCTAAGACTGATGAGTTTTTAGTTCCCAGGGTCAGTTGATGGTCCACCTTTATGAAAAGGGACGACCACTGCGGCCCTCCATTAACCTGGCAGGTAAGCTGTTTTGAGGCTGGAGTTGGAGTGCCTCAAGTGGTCTTGCTAGGTCATGTTTTAGGCTATTTAGGAAGCAATGTGGATTATTATCGAGGACCGCTGAAAGAGTGGTTTTGGCCTTAGTGAGCACCTCCAGGACCTGCTCCCTGTTGATAGTAGGGAGGGTATGTTAGGAGGGATTTCACAGGTGGGTGAGGTTAGAGCTAAATTTATCAGCCAGTAAATTTGCTGGGTCACACTGGTCAGTGAAGGTTGCGCCATGTACAACAAAATGATGCTTCTCAACCTCTTTGAGCAAGAAATCTAGACAAAGCCTGTTAATGTGGGGGACAAAGGCCCAAAAAATAAGACTAGATCATCAGTACTGTGTTTATAAACTTAGAAATTGCTAGAGTAACAAGGTTTGTGTTAACATACACTTTCTGAAGGATCTGAAGTCTGAAACTCAAATGTATATAATTATTTAGTGACTCCAATACTCAGATCATTTCAGTGATTTGCCAGAAGACCACAAATTTTATGAGCAACAGACCAAAAATGAGGCAAAATTCTGGACATTCTTTGAAAATATGGATAGTTGAGAGGTAATGACAACCAGTTCTACAAAAGTACAGTTTTGTAACCTACCATAAATGTAGATGTTCGAGTGCAAATACAGCTGCAGTCATAAAAGATGGGTTATCCTGCTGTCAGGCGGGTCCTCGTTCGGCCGAATTCCAAAGTCTAGGTCCGGCGTCGGTTGTCGTCGCTTCTTCCCTGACGTCAGTGCGACAGGGGTATAAAAGAACCAGCCGACACCATTTTCTTCAGTTTTTCTTGCCCCAGATGTCAGGTGCCCCCAGAAGGAAGGCAATACATAAATTTATGTAATAATGCAATGCAATATAATCAAAAAACAGTAGTTGCAAGCAAATACACCATAAATGAATACCCCAATCAGGTTGTATGAGTAGGTGTTAGCCAAAAGGCCTGTCCCAAGAGGGGAAGGAGGGAGGGAAACCTGGACTGCAGCTGTATTAGCACTCGAACATCTACATTTATGGTAGGTACAAAACTGTACTATGTTCATCGTGCATACAGTTGCAGTCATAACAGATGGGTAGAATCCCAAAGCTAAAAAAGGAGTGGTAGGCACTAGGTGGAACTAGGAGGAGCCAGGATGCCCTGCAAGATTGCAGTGGCAAAGCCTGCTCTAGTTTTGGAGTATAATGGTAAATGATAGTGCTTGGAGAAGGTATGCACAGAACTCCAAGTGGCTGCTTCCAAAATATCTTTGGTAGGAACCCCTCTGAGGAAAGCTGCAGAGGTAGCTGTGGCCCTTGTGGAGTGAGATCTGATGCCTGCAGTTACAGTTTTACCATGAAAAGAGTAACAAAAGTGTATGCAGTGGGCTATCCATTTCAAGATTGTCTGCTTGGAAATTGGCTTCCCTTGAGCTCCTGTAGCATAGGACACAAAGAGTTGTTCTGATTTTCTGAAAGGCTTTGTTTTGTCCAAATACTAACGCAGCTGTCTGTGGATGTCCAAGGAATGTAGTAGTCTCTCCCCTTTGTTTTGAGGATTAGGGTAAAAGGTAGGTAAGTGGATAGCCTGATTCAAATGGAAAATGATGAAAGGCTGCACAACTATGAGGGCTTGTAGTTCCGATACCCTGCGAGCTGAGGTGATAGCCAGAAAGAAGGCTGTTTTCGAGGACAAATACTGCAATTCTGTTGAGGCAGCTGGCTCAAAAGGAGGCAAGGTCAGTTTTTCTAGAATGAAATTGAGGTCCCAAGCAGGTACTGGTTGTTTCCTTGGGGGTTTTATATTCTTAGCCCCTCTGAGGAACTGTCTTAAGAGGGGGTGAGAGAATAAAGGAGGATCAGTGTTGTATTCTGCAGAAATGGCTGAGGCATGAATTTTGATGGAGGAGAATGAAAGTCCACAGCTTAGCATCTCAGCTAGATACTGTAATATTTGAGGTAAATTCAGTATTCCAGGATTCTGGCCCTTTTTCTCATTCCAGGCACAAAACCGTTTCCATTTTGCAGAGTAAGCTTTTCTAGTAGAAGGCCTTCTGTCCTCCAAAATAACATCCTGTACCTCCTTGGAGAGTAGGGTCTGTTGTGAAGTTAAGGAATCTTCCATGCTGCCAGATTGAGTGTTTTCAGCTGACTGTGAAGAGTTTTGAAGCTGTGCTGAGTCAGAAGAAGAGGCATTAGAGGTAGGGTCCATGGTGAGGAATGCGTCAGGCTTCTCAGGAGTGGGTACCAGTGTTGTCTTGGCCAGTCTGGAGACATGAGAATCATCTTTGGTCTGTCTGCTATGGTTTTTAATAGAACTTTGGGCAGCAGAGGAAGAGGTGGAAAGGCATAAACTGTCATTGTTGTCCAACTGAAAGAGTGCGTCCACTCTCCAAGCCTGCGGATGAAAAGTCCTTTCGCAGAATTTTGCCAATTGGTGATTTTTGTGGGAGGCAAAAAGATCTATGTCTGGCCTTCCCCATGCTTGAATTATCTCTGTAAAAACTTGAGGATGCAACTTCCATTCGTGTGGATCCATCATATTTCTGCTTAGGTTGTCTGCCAGCGTGTTTTCCTTGCCTGGCAAGTACTGTGCTTGAAGTTCGATTTGTAATTCCAGAGCCATGTTCCAAATAGACATGGCCAGCCTGCATAGGGGGTATGAATGGGTTCCTCCCTGCTTGTTTATGTACCACATTACTGTGGTGTTGTCTTGTCCTTATCAATAGTTGACCTGGATGCAGAAGGTCTTTGAAAGCTATAATAGCATTTATTACTGCTAGCATTTCCTTTTGATTGATGTGTAGGTGTTTTTCTTTTTGGGACCATTTGCCCTGAATGCACCGATCTGTCATGTGCGCCCCCCAGGCGTAGTCCAAGGCGTCTGTTGTGATGACTTGATTTGATTGAGGCTTGCAGAATGGGAGACCTGTGTTTCTTTGGCATGCTTGAGCCCACCACAGAAATTCCTTTTGAAGACATGGAATCAGTGGTATTATTGTTTCCAAACTGTGGCTGTGTTGAGACCATAGGTTTTTCAGGTACCATTGAAGTTTCCTCATATCCAGCTTTGCACATGGGATTAGTAGGATGCAAGATGCTATGAATCCCAGAGCCTGCAGGATTTTCCTTGCAGTCAGCCTGGTGAAATTTGCTAGTTTTCTGAAGTATTGAGTTAGTTGCCCCTGTTTCTCTGGCGTGAGGTAGGCCATCTGGGTGTTTGTGTCCAAGTTGGCACCCAAGAAAATTATTGTTTGAGAGGGTATTAGCCTTGATTTCTTTTTGTTGACTGTGTATCCCAGAGAATTCAACAACATTATTACAAAAGCCAGATGTTTCAGAAGTATGTGCTTGCTGTCCGCTTGGATCAGGCAGTCATCCAAATATGGTTATATTTGTATCCCTTGAAGTCTGCAGTAGGCAATTATTGATGCCAGGCATTTCGTGAATACTCTGGGCACAGTAGATAAGCCAAAGGGCAATGCAGAGAATTGATAATGGGTTGAACCTGCAAGAAATCTGAGGTATCTTCTGCAATCTTGTCTGATTGGGACATGCAGGTATGCCTCCTTGAGGTCCAATGTTACCAGCCAAGACTCCTTGCCCAGCATGGGAAGAAGCTGCTGTAATGTGAGCATCTTGAATTTTGGCATGAGTAAAAATGTGTTTAGGATGGATAGGTCCAAAATAGGTCTCCAATCTTTTCCCTTCCTTGGTACTAGGAATAGTCTGGAGTAAAAACCTTGACCTTGTTCTTGTGTAGGTACCTCTTGAATAGCTTTCAAGTCTGTGAGATCTGAAATTTGTTTTTGTGCCTCTGCCCTTTGATTGTGTGGCAGGTTTGGTATGCCTCTCATTTTTGGAAGGGTGTGAAAATGGAATCTGTAGCCTCTGTTTATAATGTCCAGGATCCATTTGTCTTTTGTGACAATATGCCAATTTTTTGAAAATAATGCCAGTTTTCTGCCTAAAGGTGCTGCCATTTGAGCTTTGCTTGGCATGCAAAGGGGAAAGTCATTGGGTCTGCTTTCTGAATGGCTGTGAACTATCTTCACCACCTCTTTGTGTAGGAGCTTGCCACTGTCTGCCTGTAAACGATCCTTGAGATTGCCCTCTGCCCCTCGGGCGCCTGTATCTACCTCTTTGGGGTCTGTTCATGGCTGGAAAGGACCAATTTTTGGAAGGCCAATTTCTACTGAAACGTGGAGGTTGTACCTGTAGGAATTCTTTCACTGTTTGCATTGATTTAGCCTTTTCCTCCATTTTCTTTAATACCTCCTCAGCTTTAACACCAAATAATACATCTTTTTGCAGAGGGGCATCTAGTAATTTAGCTTTGACATGATCTGGTAAGGTTTGCTCTTTGAGCCAGGCATGTCTATCTATGACTGATCCTGTAACAGCAGCTCTACATGAGGCCTCTAAAGCATCAAAACCACATTGCAAGGTATGTTTACCCACTTGTTCTGCACTATGCATCAAATCCTGCAACTCTTTCAAGTCTGGTTGTTCAGGTTGTGACATTTTGATTCTCAACTGTGATAACAGAAACTGTTGGTACATTAACATATAGAAATGGCAGTTTAATGCCCTCATGGTTAAGGTGGCCGAGGTGTATACCTTTTTCCCCCACCTTTCTAAAGCTCTGGAATCTCTCTCTGAAGGTAATGGATTTTTAGCAGTGGAGGCCTTAATTCCCTTGGGGCCCTGTGAGATAGTTTCTGGGTCAGCCGCATGGCTTTTGTATAGGAATTGGTGTGAGTCAGGAACCCAGTAATACCTGTCAGGCTTGACTGGGGCTGGAGGTAAAGAGTCTGGGTTAAGGCAGGCCTCCGAATACACATCATCTAGAATGTCTAAGACAGGAGGTATAGCCAGAGGCCTGTGCTGAGGGAGCAAGAGAAAATCCCTAAGCCTTTTCTTGGAGTCTGAGTACTCTTGGCCTTCCCAGTGGAAGTGTTCCCTCAAGGTATGCAAGGTTTCCACAAAAGAGTAATCCTCAGGGGGGGAGACAGAGGGAATGGACTCCTCTGCATCAAAATCTTCAAAAGGGGAGTATGAATGTTCCTGGTCATCAGAATGTTCTGAAATAATGGAGGCCTGGTCCGAGGAGGGGGATTCTCCCTCCACTCTGGGCCTTCTGTCCGGGGGGGGGGGGCTGAGAACCCCTGATAAGAGTAATCAAATCCTCAGCCATTTTGAGCATCTGCTTTTTAGGCATGGGGCCTTGAGAAGGGCCCTGTGTAGCTTGTCTCTTAGTATGCATGGCTGCTTTAGACTTAGTGAAAGCCTTGATGGAAAAAGAAGAAGGCCTGAAGACACCTTGAGAGGTGGCAGACCTGTCTAAACTCTGAGTTTCACCACCAAGAGTGGCTTCGGTATCGGTAGTTGGGGTGTGGGCTGAAGAGCCTGCGACCTCGGGTACAGTAGACACCGCCAATGAAGTGTCGTCGGTAGTCAGGGGCTGCGTAGGTGCCTCACTGAGAACCGAACCACCTGTAGTCGGCTTTGGCGTGGTGTCGGTAGAAGCCACGGACCTCGTATGTCGGTCCTTATCTTTGCGTCTTTTACTCAAAACTGGAGTCGGAGTATCCGACGACATAATGTAATTAAATTTTTTGCCAAAATAGTGTTGGGCGAACTCTGCCCAACGCTTAATGGTGCGTCTGTTGAATGTAGCACAAAAACGACAGGCCGAGACGTCGTGGTCTGGGCCTAAACAAGGAATGCAGAGGGAATGAAAATCCTTATGTGGTATTTGCTTCCCACATGAAATACAATTATTAACTTTGTCTGACATCGGTCTGAGGCAAGAAAAGTTTCCCCAACGGGGTACTTAGCTTTCAAGAAGACTTTGGTTGCAAAATATTCGTAATCTCAGGAGCTGGCCGACCGGCACTTGCAAACTGCTTCGGCTTCGGGCACCACGCGGCAAGAAAGACTGAAGAAAATGGCATTGGCTGGTTCTTTTATACCCCTGTCGCACTGACATCAGGGAAGAAGCGACGACAACTGACGCCAGACCTAGACTTTGGAATTCGGCTGACCGAGGACCCGCCTGACGGCAGGATAACCCATCTGTTATGACTGCAGCTGTATGTACGATGAACATCTGCTGATCATTGCCTTAAGATTCCTGACACAGCTGAAGACCTTGTCATTTTCCTTGGTCTGGAAGGCTACCCTGACCTTGCAATTGGCCTTGTTGGACTTTATTAGACCTCTTAGTTTCTTGTTTAGTTGAATCACAGAGATCATCTCTGTGAGAGTTGCTCTTTCTGATTTTGGCCATGACTTTTTCTTTTATTATATAGTCTATTAAGGTAAGGATTCCAACAGTATGGTTTGTTTTGGTGTTAGATCTGGGCTTAATTCTGGTAGGTATGGCAGAATCAATCTGGAGATTTAAATGTTTGTACAAAATGTCTTGTGCACAGCATGGCTAGTAATGCATATAGTCTATGCGTCTTATTGCATACGTCAGTTTTATTCTGTATTGCTGTAGTTGCAGCCCATAATTGGGGACATGCTGGCATCACTGTGACAGTGTCATAACATATTGCTCCTCCCCCTGTGTTTGTGCAAACCTCAGTCTGTTCCTGAAATGGTCATCACCAAGCCCTTTTTCCACTGCTGTCACAGGTATGTCAGGTAGTGATATGGTATCCACCTGTTGCAACAGTTTTAATAGCACCATGTTATGATGCACGGTGAAGACTATAAATATTTCACTGCAGGTTTTAAAGCATAGCACAGTGAACCAATAAATGTATCATAGCAGCATGTTCCAGCCCTGCCTGTTGAGATGCCAAAATAATGTGGCAGTGTTCCATCAAGTTCCCCATGTTATGAAGCCATGAATTTTGATAAACCATCATTTAATAGGATACAGTCTACTTTAGTATAGTTCCTGACCATTACATGTTTAGTTGGGTTTTCCAGGTTGATTTTTGTTTTGAAGAAGACAGCTTTGTGGTCCAGCTTCATCAATTAGGATGTGACAGAGGGTGGGGGTGCAATGCATACCCAAGTTAGGGAGTACTAGGTCAAATATCTTTAATCCTCTGGTTGCAGACTGCACTATCTAGTCCTGGGTGACTGTGCTGATAAAGTCTAGGAAACATTGTGCATGTGAGTTAGAGGCAGTGTAAATTTCCCAATCTAGAGAGGGGCAGTTAAAGTCTCCCATGAATATGGTATTTGGTTGGATGGTGAGCACCCCTAGTATAAGTAAGAGATTTGAGCTTTGTGGGTCATAAGAGGGATAACTTGCAGCAGTACATGGTAGGACACCTTGTCTATGGAGACTTGGACATGGATAAACTCCAGGGCATCATCCTATTTAACCAACCTAGAGTTGTATTTGGTGCTAGTGTAGACTGAGTCATCTCCACCTTTAGCCCATCTGTACTGTTGTTGGCCTAAAGGTGTGGAAGGTACTGTAGTCTTCCCCTGCCAGAGTGCTTTCTGTGGCTTTATACCAAGTGTTAGTAACAGCACATTTGTCTACATTCTCCAGAGTGAGGAGAGCTTGTAGGGTGTGAAGTTTCTTGTTTAGGCTCCTAGCATTGAGCAGTAACACCTAAAGGTTGCTTTGAGTTTTTTTTTTTTTTTTGCTATGTTGGTAATTTTGTCATTTTGACACTGCCTAAAAAAAGGATGCAAGGCTGGAGGTGGATAAAGTTTTAGCCAATATCCGAAAGCCAGGGGGACAGGGGCAAACTATCATTGGCAAAGTAAAGTGGTCTGTTAGCCATGTCCTCCCATGATGATAAATACTGGATTCCCCTGGGGTGACACCAGAATCTAAGCCAGTTATTAAAATCAATCATTTTCCATTCATACTGTAGCATCATTCTTGCTGAAGGTAGAATGCTTCATAATGCAAGGCATTGTCTGTGACATACATGCATAGAGATCCATGAGGTCTCTTTTCATATAGTCTAGTGAGGTGTGCCTCAGGTCATTTATACCCACATGGACTATGACAATCATATTGGTATCTGTAGTGCGGTGACTTGAGTATGTGTGCGATATTTTGGATCCTAGCCCCAGAAAGACAATTGATTGTTATCTTCTCCTTGTCCAGTCTGGTGAGAGGAGTACCTGTGTGTCATACAATAGAATCCCCTATGACAAGAGTTTTAGGTAAAGTGTTTGCTTGCCTTATGGGCTTTGTTCTTGGGGGATCATTGGGTGTAAGATTACATGTAGTGCTGGGTGTTGCTTTTAGTGTGTGCTTTAGTGATTGCTGAGGGTAGGTGTTACAATTCGATGGCTAAGGAGGGGCTTGAGGTTTGGAGAGGCTTCTTTCAAGTGTCTCATCATAAGGAGGTCTATGCATGTGGTGAGTGGTATGTGTGAAGGATGTAGTGTGTGTGCTTTTGACAACTTTGTTTGCAAGCTTGATTTTGGCCTTCAAGGAAGTTATTGTATATACATCTCTTGTATACTGTTAGTTTACTTAATGATTAAAAGGTTGTCTGAATACATAAGACAATTACTACATTGTCTCAGGATGCCCATATCTACCAAACTGGGCACAGAGGCATTAGCAAACTGGAAATTCATGCTGTCAGGTCTTGTATTAGAGTTGGACTATTATGGTTTAGGGGCTTTGTTTTACAGATATTACATATGATGAATTTGAGATTTCAGTATTTTACACATGCTGGAGGACTTGGACTGTACAAATATTCCTTGTACTCAGTACTAAACTATTCCAATTACTCTTCAAAGAAGGAAGCAAGTCCAAGATATGAGCAAAAGGAAACATCTGCAAATGCCAGATCCATTCATCTCTATCTCAAAATACTGGTCTGAATTTTTTTGCCATACACATATGTGGTCATGTTATCCAGCATCTCATTTGTAGTCTGATACCAAACACTCAAATCTGTGTGTGTGTGTGTGTGTGCGCACGCGTCAATTAGCAAAATATTTATGAAAGTATAGTAATATGCCACTTATAATACACTCAGTACTAACTTATAAAGTTTCATTTCTGCTCAAATCAAAAAGACCAAGCAAGCATAAATTTCTGTTATTTGCATTACACCCCTAATTATGACCAAAACTCATCTGGACTATGCCCAGAAACTTCTTTCACCATAACTTTTATTAACATGTTTATAGTTTGATACTTCTATCAAGAACTTGTACTACAGCCATGATACATTCACAGAGAAATCCCATTACAAATGTTGCACCTTCAGACAACTTCACTGGCATACAGGGATAAAAGCCCTGACCACAATCCAGGTGAACAGAGTTTGGTTATTAGTTCAGGCACCTATTGGAGGTGGCATGGAGGATGACAGGAATGAAAAGGCTCAGCCTCCTTACTCGACTTCATGGTAGGGCCAAGGTGCAGGGATTAAACAGGGGGGTGGTCATCTTCAAAGAAAAAGACAAGGCCATCCGATCATGTCACAAGTGAAGTTATGGACGCGCATTACAAAGGACCATTATACACTAACCCCTTCAATGCAACAAGAATGTCCAGTGGAGAGGTGCTGCTTAAAATATATAACCAAGATCATGGATAGCTGCACCTCCCCCAGTATGCTTAATCAGCTCAGGCTCAGGGATAACAAATGGGGGGGGGGGGGGGCTTATTTATGTTCGTTACACAGAGTAGTGGACTGATCCACAAATGACCATTTTAGCCCTGGCATGGAATGTAGAGTAAAATAACACACAGGTATTCAGAAAAGATAGAACAAATAACATCAAGATAATATATATCCAAGACAACAAGCAGTGTAAGAAAATGTTGCATTGTACTCCATATGCCTTGTATTTACACATATAGAATAATTATGGATATCAGATGCCCTGCTAGTTAAAGGGTGAAGGTTGTTGAATGCTTTAGGTGACTTGTTTGTTTCATGCTGAAAGGGTCATAATGAGAAGAAGGAATTAAAAAGTAGAGAGATTAATTTACATGGCAAACACATAGAGCTCAACGAGATTGGGGGAAGTCTACTGGTTTAATGCCCTGGACCAAGTGGTTGACACCCCCATAAGGGGTTCAAACGTTCTGGACCTAGTACTCACAAACATGGGGGATCGCTCCACCACCCCAAGTGTAGAGTCCTCCTTGGTGCGGCATGATCACAGGTAAGTCTCTGTCTCATTTGAGGTAACGATTGAGTCAGACCCTCACCCAGCTTAAAGAAGGCTAAAAATACTTCTCCAAAACGAACTACAACCTTCAAATGAAAAGCATTACTAGCTTTATAGCTCCTGCCCTCACTGATGGTAAGGACTCCTAAGCTGGGATACACACCAATGGTTTCTATAAGCAACTACACAACTACCATCAACCCAGCCATACCCGACAGGGTCAAAGCAAGTTCCCTCAAGGAAGAAAGTACAGTTGTGTACACTTACCATAAATGCAGATGTTCGAGTGTATTCACTGTTGACGTCATTACATTTGGGTTATCTGTTTGCAGTAGCCCTCAGTCAGCCTGATTAACAAAGTCTTGGGTCCTGCATCAGATGCTGTCCCTTCTTCCATGATGTCAGGTCGTCAGGGGTATAAAACATGCAGCTGACACCATTACATCAGTTTGGGTCAGGTGCCCCCCTAATGGGAAGCAAATAAATCTATAATTACAAGGATGTACCTCCAACAAAAAAGCAAATACATCAAAAAGCTTTTTGGGCATAGTAAGAGAGAGTAGAAGTATAGCCAAAAGATGAAATGGGGCTGGAGGGAGGGTAACTACGTCTGCAACAGTGAATACACTCGAACATCTACATTTATGGTAAGTATACACAACTGTACTATGTTCTTCGTGTTTCACCGTTGCAGTCATTACATTTGGGTAGATTCCCAAAGCTAAGGTTGGGAGAGGAATTTAAGTAGAATTAGGACCAGTTATAAGACCCTGCAAGACTGCAGTGGCAAAGCCAGCCCTGGATTTAGAGAAAATGGGCAAATGATAATGCTTGGTGAAAGTATGTACAGAACTCCTGGTAGCAGCTTCTAGGATGTCCCTGGTAGGGACGCCCCTGAGAAAAACTGTGGAGGTAGATGCAGCCCTGGTTGAATGGGGTCTGATGCCCTGTGGGATAGATTTTCCACGGTGCAGAAATGAATGCAGTGTCCTATCCATTTTGAAATGGTTTGCTTTGAAATAGCTTTCCTCTCTGTCCCTGCAGCAAATGCCACCAGCAGTTGTTTAGATTTCCTTTGAAGTTTAGTCCTGTCCAATTAAAATCTAAGTTGTCTGTGCACATCTAAGGAGTGCAGTATGCGTTCCCCTTTGTTCTGTGGGTTAGGAAAGAAGGTAGGCAAATGAATGGACTGATTAAGAGCTACACTGGATAACACCTTGGGCATGAAGGAGGGATTGGTTCTGAGGGACACCCTGTCCGTATAAAAGATGATGAAAGGCTCCATGGCCATAAAGGCCTGTAATTCAGATACCCTTCTTGCAGAAGTGATTGCTAAAAGGAAAGCTGTTTTCCAGGAAAGGAATTTTAAATCTGCAGTAGCAACTGGCTCGAAAGGAGGAAGAGTGAGTTTCTCCAAGACAAAGTTAAGGTCCCAGGCTGGAGTTGGAGCTCTCCTGGGTGGCCTTAAATTTTTGGCCGCTCTGAGGAACTATTTGAGCAGTGAGTGAGAAGAGGGGAGGCTAAATCTGCCAAATCTTGGTGGCTGAACCTGTAAGAAATCCTTTACCGTTTGCATAGATTTTGCCTTATCCTCCATTTTCTTTAATACCTCTTCTGCCTTAACTCCAAATAACACATCCTGCTGTAAAGGTGCATCCAATAATTTTGCTTTAACATGATCTGGTAAGGTATGTTCTTTTAACCAAGCATGCCTTCTAATGACAGAGCCTGTAACTGTTGCTCTACAGGAGGCCTCTAAAGAATCAAAAAGTACAGTTTTGTACCTACCATAAATGTAGATGTTCGAGGATTCCATTGCTGCAGTCCTTACTATTGGGGTATAGTCCGCGTCCAGTCGGCCCGAATACCAGAGTATAAGGCTGACGTCGGTCATGGCGCCTTAGACTGACGTCAGTACGTCAGGGTACTAATGCGCATGACCCACGTCATATCCTCAGTCTTTTCTTGCCCCAGATGTCAGAAGACCCTAAAAAGACAAGGCCCAAAATACCTGCCCCAAAAACATGTACAATATATACAAGTATATGTACAAAAATAAAAACATGTAAACTCACCTACACAACCACCCCCAAACACAGAGGGGAAGGAGGGAGGGTATTGGACTGCAGCAATGGAATCCTCGAACATCTACATTTATGGTAGGTACAAAACTGTACTATGTTCTTCTTTCCATTGCTGCAGTCCTTACTATTGGGTAGAATCCCAAAGCAGAGGTAAGGGAGGCTGGCAAATCATAAAGAAGTAGGAGCTGACAACATGCCTTGCAAAACAGCTGTGGCAAAACCAGCCCTAGACTTAGAGTAAATAGGAAGGTGATAATGCTTAGAGAAAGTATGCACTGAACTCCAAGTAGCTGCTTCCAAAATATCCTTAGTTGCCACCCCCCTCAGAAATGCTGTTGAAGTGGCAGTAGCCCTAGTGGAATGAGGCCTAATCCCAGCTGGAATCTCCTTGCCATGATGGGAATAACAAAATGCAATGCAAAAGCCAATCCACCTAGAAATAGTTTGTTTTGACACAGGCTTGCCCTGTGAACTCAAAGCAAAAGAAACAAACAACTGCTGAGACTGTCTAAAATCCTTAGTCCTGCTTAAATAATAATGCAATTGCCTGTGTACATCTAAAGTGTGCAAAATCTTTTCCCCTTTATTTTGAGGGTCTGCATAAAACGTAGGCAAATGAATAGTTTGGTTTAAAGCCACACTAGAAACCACCTTAGGCATAAAGGAAGGATTAGTATGTAATGATACCCTATCCTTATGGAAAATCAAAAAGGGCTCTACTGCCATAAGGGCCTGCAACTCAGACACCCTTCTTGCAGAAGTAATAGCCAACAGAAAAGCAGTCTTCCATGACAAGTATTTCAATTCAGCAGTAGCTGCAGGCTCAAAAGGTTGTAGAGTAAGTTTTTCCAACACAAAATTGAGATCCCAAGCAGGAGTAGGAGCTCTACGTCGGGGTCTTATATTCTTTGCCCCTCTAAGAAACTGCTTGAACAAAGGATGCGAAAACAAAGGTGGGTCACAATCATAGTGAGCTGAAATTGCTGCAGCATGAATCTTAATAGAAGAGAAGGACAAACCTTTGTCCAAAAACTCAGTAAGATATTGAAGAGCCACACTCAAATTAGGCTCAGAAATCTCCAAATTCTTTGCTGTACTCCAAAATAAAAATCTCTTCCATTTTTCTGCGTACACTCTCCTTGTACTAGGTCTTCTAGCTTCCATAATCACATTTAAAACCTGTTGAGGAAGTTGAGACCTGCTGTGTTTCAACACAGAATATGCCAGGCTGTTAGATGAAGAGAGTGAAGCTTGACATTGAGCAGATGACCGTCCTCTGAGATAACAGATGAGCAATCAGAGGTAAAGCCCATGGAGGCTTCTTTACCAGACTCCGTAGTAGTGGGGACGAGTGTTGTCGAGGCCAATCTGGAGCTATCAAAATCATCCTTGGCCTGTCTTGTCTGACCTTTAATAGTACCTTTGGAAGAAGAGGCAGAGGTGGAAAGGCATACACATGAAGGTTTTTCCAACTGAAAGACAGAGCATCCACTTTCCAAGCTGTGTGATGAAACCCCTTTGTGCAATACTTTGGCAGCTGGTGGTTTAGTGGAGAAGCGAACAGATCTATGTCTGGAGTTCCCCATGACACTGTCAATTTCTGAAATACATGAAGATCCAGTTTCCACTCGTGGGGATCCATGATTTGTCTGCTTAACACATCTGCTAAGGAGTTCTGTGCTCCTGGCAGAAACCTTGCCTGAAGAGTTAGTTGCAAGCTTAGCGCAGTCTCCCATAAAATCATTGCTTGCCTGCATAGAGGATAAGAATGTGTTCCCCTTGCTTGTTGATGTACCACATGACAGTTGTGTTGTCTGTTAGAATCAACACCTGCCCTGGAAGAAGTAACTCCTTGAAAGCCAGTAATGCAAACTGGACTGCTAACATCTCCTTCATGTTGATATGTAGATGCTGTAGTCTGGCAGGCCACTTGTCTTGTATCCACTTTCCATTTAAATGAGCTCCCAAGCAATATCCGAGGCATCTGTCGTTAAAATCTGACTTGCCTCTGGCCGGGTCACAGAGAGTCCCTTGTTTAGGTGACATTCCTGAGCCCACCACAAGAATTCTTTTGAAGGCAAGGTATTATTTGAATGACAGTGTCCAAATCCTGGCAGTGCTGTGTCCATACATTTTGAGATACCATTGTAGCTTCCTCATATGCAGTTTGGCATTGGGAAGCACCAGAATACAAGATGCCATGAACCCTAATGCTTGAAGGACTGTCCTTGCAGTCAGCACGGACTGATGAGATAGTTGATGGAAGTAAAGTGACAGACTCTTTTGTTTGTCTGGGGTTAAAAGGCCATCTGGGCTGCTGTATTCAGTCTCACACCCAGAAAGCACATGTCTTGAGAGGGTACTAGACTGGACTTTATTTCGTTCACAGAATACCCTAGGCATCTTAGCACTGCTATAACATATTCCAGATGCTGTAGAAGGTCTTCCTTTTCTTGAGCTAGAATCAGGCAGTCGTCCAAGTAAGGATAGATTTGAATTCCTTGAAGCCTGAAGTAAGCTATCACTGGAGCCAGAACCTTTGTGAATACTCTGGGCAGTAGATAAGCCAAAGGGCAATGCAGAGAACTGATAATGAGAATTTCCAGTTCGAAACCGCAGATACTTCCTGCAACTTAGCCTTATAGGCACATGAAGGTAAGCTTCCTTGAGATCTAAAGTTACCATCCAGTGATCTTTGCCCAGCAGAGGTAAAAGTTGTTGTAACGTCAACATCTTGAACTTGGGAATGTCCAGATAAGTGTTGAGGAGAGATAAATCCAAAATTGGTCTCCACGTGTTCCCCTTCTTTGGTACTAGGAACAGGCGAGAATAAAATCCTAGGCCCCTTTCTGATACAGGGACTGGCTGAATGGCCCCCATCTGGAGTAACTGAGAAACTTGCTTGTGAGCCTCTTTTCTTTGTGGAGGAGGAACGTCCGGCATGCCTTTGAAAGGGGGCATGGTGTGGAAATAAAACCTGTAACCGTGGTGAATGATATCCAACACCCATCTGTCTTGAGTAATTAAATCCCAATTTTCTTTGAAAAGAGACAGTCTTCCTCCCAAAGGAGCTACCAGACGAGAATCCACTGGTAGCTGAAAAGGCAGGTCATTGGGTCTGTTTACGAAAGGACTGACCCCTGCCCTCACCAGAAGTCTGAGCAGGTGAACTCCCTGATCTAGGCCTAAAAGAACCTTGAGCCCTGCCCCTACCACGTCTAGACCTACCCCTAGACTGGGAATCATAAGCAGGATATGTCCACCCCTTAGTAGGCCAATTTCTACTAAACTTTGGTGGCTGCACCTGCAAAAAATCTTTAACAGTTTGCATAGATTTAGCTTTGTCCTCCATTTTCTTTAAAACTGCTTCCACAGGCGATCCAAACAACACATCAGACTGTAAAGGAGCATCCAAAATCCTTGTCTTAACATGCTCAGCTAAATTCTGATCCTTTAACCAGGCATGCCTGCGAAGAACAGAACTAGTAGCAGCCACCCTCGAGGAGGCCTGTACAGCATCAAAACCACATTGCAAAGAATGCTTACCCACTTGTTCAGACACATGAACCAAATCCAGCAACTCTTTACACTCAATACCTTCCGCCAAAGCATCCACCTTAGATTTCAATTGTGAAAGGAGATAATTTTGATATTTTAGCATGTGAAACTGACAATTCAACGCTCTCATGGCTAGAGTGGAAGAAGTATACACTTTCTTTCCCCACCTATCCAAAGCCCTTGCCTCTTTATCAGTGGGAACAGGATTTTTTACCACAGAAGCTTTAACACCTTTAGGCCCCTGAGAAACAGTTTCTGGGTCCGCCCTAGGACTCTTAAACAAATACTTATGAGCTTCGGGCACCCTATAATACCTATCAGGTTTAACTGGAGCAGGAGGCAAAGAGTCAGGATTCAGGGAAGCCTCTGCAAAAACATCTTCCACCACATTCAACACAGGAGGAATAGCTAAGGGCCTATGCTGGGGCAAAAACAAGAATTCCCTAAGCCTTTTCCTGAATCAGAGTAATCCTGGCCTTCCCATTTAAAATGCTCCCTCATGGAATGCAGAGTCTCTGAAAATGAGAAATCCTCAGGAGGAGAAGCTGTAGGAGTGGAATCATCCACATCAGAATCAGAATAAGTAGGATACTCCTGCAAGTCTTCCAGAAGACTCTGAAGCCTCTGAACATTGTTCAAAACTATCAAACTCGGTTCCACCCTAGGCCTCTTGTCAGGCGGGGCATAGAACCTCTAATCATAGTAATCAAATCTTCTGCCATTTTAAGCATATGTTTCTTAGGTACAGAACCCAAATGCTAGGAGAAGCCCCACTGAAACTGAACTAGGCCTACCTCTCAAAGAAGTTTTGGCAACAGAAGGAGAGGCTCTAACTACCTTGGGAAGAGAGGGAAGAACAGTTACCTGAGAAGCCCCCTCAGCCTGGCCTACCTCCTGAGAAGGCACATCCTGTAAAAGTAAAGTTTCTGCCTGAGACTCCATGGAAACTCCTGGCAAAACCTCTGGCTCCACTGAGCCTTCTAAAGAACCGACGTCCGGGACTGCCGGTTCATCAACCCTAGACTTCACAGATTTGTCCTTGCGCTTCTTAGACGGTTGCCGGAGCATCCGACGGCATTTTATAATTGCAACGCTTCCCAAACACTAACCTGGCACAGTCTAACCTCCTCTTAATAGTGTGTTTGTTAAACCTAGCACAAGAGCGGCAACCAACAACGTCGTGCTCAGGCCCTAAACAAGGTATACACAAGGTATGGTAATCCCTATGAGGTATCTGTTTCCCACAAGAAATACAGTTATTCACTTTTTCTGACATCCGTAAAATACTGAGGCAAGAAAAACAAAATGTTCCCAACGGGTACTTAGCCAACTCTGTTTCGGTCTGAAACTCCGGTTTCGGAAATATTTCAGAACGCCAACCTGCACTCGCAAAACTGCTTCTGCATCGGACCATGCGGCAAAAAAGACTGAGGATATGACGTCGGTCATGCGCATTAGTACCCTGACGTACTGACGTCAGTCTAAGGCGCCATGACCGACGTCAGCCTTATACTCTGGTATTCGGGCCGACTGGACGCGGACTATACCCAATAGTAAGGACTGCAGCAATGGAAAACGAAGAACATCCACATTGCAAAGTATGCTTTCCCACTTGTTCAGCTGCATGCAATAAATCCTGCATTTCTTTAAAATTAGGAGGATCTGAATCTGGAAGCATTTTTTGTTTTAACTGAGACATCAGAAATTGCTGATATTTTAGCATGTGAAACTGGCAATTTAAGGCTCTCATTGCTACAGTTGCAGACATATATACTTTCTTTCCCCATCTGTCCAATGCTCTGGAATCTCTGTCAGAGGGGACTGGATTTTTTGCTGATGAGGCCTTAATCCCTTTGGGCCCCTGAGAAATAGTTTCAGGGTCAGCAACAGGGCTTTTATACAAAATTTGTGTGAGTCAGGGACTCTGTAGTATCTGTCAGGTTTAGGGGCTGGAGGTAAGGAATCAGGATTTAAGCTGGATTCAGTAAACACATCCTCCACAATGTCTAACACTGGTGGAATAGCAAGGGGTCTGTGTTGAGGTAATAAAAGGAAGTCTCTGAGCCTTTTCTTGGATTCTGAGTAATCCTGGCCTTCCCAATGGAAATGCTCCCTCATGGTATGTAAGGTTTCCCCAAAGGAGTAGTCCTCAGGCGGAGAGGCTTCCTCAGCATTAGAGTCCTCATAAGGGGGGTAAAGAATATCCTAGGTCTGAGGATGAATCTGAAGAAATGGACACCTGGTCGGATTGAATCATAGTCTGCATCCTGTTTGGGCCTTTTATCAGGAGGGGGATGGGACCCAGGTCTTCGGCCATTTTAAGCATTTGTTTCTTAGGCATGGAGGCCTGTCCTGGAGAATGCTGTATTTGTTTCCTTGTTTTTAAAGGAGGCTTAGACTTAGCAGGGGGGTTAATGGATAACTGAGTAAGTAAAAGATATGAGATATGACTTAATAATAGTACTACTGTCATTAATAGTAATAAAACAGGTACATTCCCTTGTATGAATTGTAATAGATGTTCATATATTTCACTACATCAGTCTTATACTCACCCATTTTAAATTTTACGCTTAATCCCAGGTTCTATGCCTGTTGCTTAACAAAAAATTTAATATATCTAGCAACCTGTAATAAATGTACAGCTTTCTATGTTGGCCTTACTAAACGGAGGCTAACAGATAGAATTTATAACCATCTTTATGAAATCAAGAAAGGCTGTGAAAATAATGCCTTAGCTCTACATATTAAGGATAATAAAGACCATATCTTCCATTTCAGGATTTTAGTAGTAGTCCCCATAAACAAGAGAGGAGGTGATAGTACTAATTGTTTAGCCATTGCAGAGCTAAAATGGATTTTTAGGCTTGGAGCCCACCTTTTTCCAGGTTTAAATAAATTTGTCTCCATTAAACCTATTTTAAACAATAGGTCACGCATAAAAATTTTATTAGATGTTTTTAAAAAAACAGTTTTTATATGTTATGCATATGTAATTATCTTATAGTCATTAATATATACTATTCTATCATTGCACAGACTAATGCACTTTATTTTCTATATTAAATAGATATATATGCTATTTTAATGTATACATATTTATTTATATTTATCCATATATTTTTACTACATAAATTTTATACATGCTAGTATTTAGTGGAATATTTATTAATACTTATGGTGATTCAGGTGTTCTGAGATTTTTCTGTTGTTGCAAGTTTAACTTATAAACTGTCATTTATTCTTGTGTTTTTTAAAAATTGTTTCCACAGGAATACTTTAAATGTTGTAGTTGCATACACAAGAGTCCATTCTTTTTGATTAGTAGACTACAGAGTGTCATAAAACTTTCTTATATATGTTATTTATTGATTGTGCGCTGTAATATCATAATAGGATTTGTTTGTTTTAATTAATAGATTAATAATTTAATTAGCTAAGTTTCCCGCCAATTTTAGTATAAAAGAAAAGGTTTTAATTCAAAACATTATCTGATGAAGCATAGTCTTACCTACGCGAAAGCGCTTATCATTGTATTTTGTTACATGGAATAAAAGATTCATTTTTTCTGCTACTACGGAGTTACGAGGGATTCTTTAAATCACATCGTGGTGAGACCAATTTCTCTTTTTGTTTTATAACTGAGTAAGTCTGAAAACACCCTCTGAAGCTTCGGGTTGCTCAGCTACTCCGGATCCCTCTGAAGGGTTAGCCTCAGAAGGCTGAAAAACTTGTCCAAAGGCCCAGCCATCTCCACATGGGAGTCGGAAGCGGACTGTGGTTCTGCAGGAGCAGTTGTCAGGGGCTGCGAAGGCACCTCGCTGAAAACCGGAGAACCGCCTAAAAGAGGCTTAGTCAGGTTTGGGCCTCGGATGCCTGTCCTCGCCTTTGCGCTTTATGTATTCCCCGCCGGAAGGTCCGGCGGCATGGTGTAATTAAATTTTATTCCAAAATAATGTCGGGCAAAATCAAACAGACGTTTAATAGTGCGCTTGTTAAACCTAGCACAAAACCGACAACCAGTGACGTTGTGGTCTGGGCCTAGGCATGGGAGACAGTAGGAATGGAAATCCTTATGAGGTATTTGCTTTACAAGAATACAGTTATTAACTTTACTGACATCGGTCTGAGGCAAGAAAAGTTTCCCCAATGGGGTACTTAGCTTTTGTAGAAGTCTTCGGTTCTGGATTCGGAATGAATATCTCAGGAGTTGGCCGACCGGCACTTGCGAACTGCTTTTGCTTCGGGCACCGCACGGCAAGAGAGACTGAAGAAAATGGCGTCGGCTGCATCTTATATACCCCTGTCGCACTGAAGTCAGGGAGGAGGCGACAGCAACTGATGCTGGACCAAGACTTTGGAACTCAGGCCGACTGGGGAACCGCCTGATGGCAGGATAACCCAAGTGTAATGACTGCAGCAGTGTAACATGATGAACATCTGTAAATTCACCCCAGGGGTCTCACCTGTGTCTCTTCTGGGCAGCGGCAGCAGAAGTTGAATTAGGATTACCTATACATTTGCTACACAAGAGTAACGGGTTAAAACTTGGCTAGGCTTGTAAGGGCCCTTGGGCCATTAGCCTAGTAACCTCTTATGATCCTATGACAACTTTAGTTTAAAGCACTTTAAAACAGTGACAAACCATTTTTGCAGAAGCCAGTCAGATTAGTCCTAACTATTACTAGGGGTGCTACTGTGAATATTAGTTGGTAGCAAATTCCAGGATTTGGGTCCTTGGCTAGTTGTGGATGGATGGTTACTGGCATAGTTAAAAGGGACGAAAAATCTGTGGATTATAGAGCATAAAGACAGGTCCAGGAATCAAGCATTTGTCAAAAGGAGAAGTGTGAATTTTGTGGGAAGGAGGTTTGCATGCTGTTTGCCTGGAAGACAGTTGTCCCACAGAAGGGTTGTACAAATACTATTCGGTTTAAATTGAAAGGAGGATGAAATGGCAGAGTCTGCCAAATTAAATCATTATGTTTTAGTTTACTCCATGACACTGTCAATTTCTGAAATACATGAAGATCAGTTTCCACTCGTGGGGATCCATGATTTGTCTGCTTAACACATCTGCTAAGGAGTTCTGTGCTCCTGGCAGAAACCTTGCCTGAAGAGTTAGTTGGCGCAGTCTCCCATAAAATCATTGCTTGCCTGCATAGAGGATAAGAATGTGTTCCCCTTGTTGATGTACCACATGACAGTTGTGTTGTCTGTTAGAATCAACACCTGCCCTGGAAGAATTAACTCCTTGAAAGCCAGTAATGCAAACTGGACTGCTAACATCTCCTTCATGTTGATATGTAGATGCTGTAGTCTGGCAGGCCACTTGTCTTGTATCCACTTTCCATTTAAATGAGCTCCCAAGCAATATCCGAGGCATCTGTCGTTAAAATCTGACTTGCCTCTGGCCGGGTCACAGAGAGTCCCTTGTTTAGGTGACATTCTGAGCCCACCACAAGAATTCTTTGAAGGCAAGGTATTATTTGAATGACAGTGTCCAAATCCTGGCAGTGCTGTGTCCATACATTTTTGAGATACCATTGTAGCTTCCTCATATGCAGTTTGGCATTGGGAAGCACCAGAATACAAGATGCCATGAACCCTAATGCTTGAAGGACTGTCCTTGCAGTCAGCACCGACTGATGAGATAGTTGATGGAAGTAAAGTGACAGACTCTTTTGTTTGTCTGGGGTTAAAAGGCCATCTACTGCTGTATTCAGTCTCACACCCAGAAAGCACATGTCTTGAGAGGGTACTAGACTGGACTTTATTTCGTTCACAGAATACCCTAGGCATCTTAGCACTGCTATAACATATTCCAGATGCTGTAGAAGGTCTTCCTTTTCTTGAGCTAGAATCAGGCAGTCGTCCAAGTAAGGATAGATTTGAATTCCTTGAAGCCTGAAGTAAGCTATCACTGGAGCCAGAACCTTTGTGAATACTCTGGGCAGTAGATAAGCCAAAGGGCAATGCAGAGAACTGATAATGAGAATTTCAGTTCGAACCGCAGATACTTCCTGCAACTTAGCCTTATAGGCACATGAAGGTAAGCTTCCTTGAGATCTAAAGTTACCATCCAGTGATCTTTGCCCAGCAGAGGTAAAAGTTGTTTGTTATGCGTCAACATCTTGAACTTGGGAATGTCCAGATAAGTGTTGAGGAGAGATAAATCCAAAATTGGTCTCCACGTGTTCCCCTTCTTTGGTACTAGGAACAGGCGAGAATAAAATCCTAGGCCCCTTTCTGATACAGGGACTGGCTGAATGGCCCCATCTGGAGTAACTGAGAAACTTGCTTGTGAGCCTCTTTTCTTTGTGGAGGAGGAGCATGCCTTTGAAAGGGGCATGGTGTGGAAATAAAACCTGTAACCGTGGTGAATGATATCCAACACCCATCTGTCTTGAGTAATTAAATCCCAATTTTCTTTGAAAAGAGACAGTCTTCCTCCCAAAGGAGCTACCAGACGAGAATCCACTGGTAGCTGAAAAGGCAGGTCATTGGGTCTGTTTACGAAAGGACTGACCCCTGCCCTCACCAGAAGTCTGAGCAGGTGAACTCCTGATCTAGGCCTAAAAGAACCTTGAGCCCTGCCCCTACCACGTCTAGACCTACCCCTAGACTGGGAATCATAAGCAGGATATGTCCACCTTAGTAGGCCAATTTCTACTAAACTTTGGTGGCTGCACCTGCAAAAATCTTTAACAGTTTGCATAGATTTAGCTTTGTCCTCCATTTCTTTAAAACTGCTTCCACAGGCGATCCAAACAACACATCAGACAGTAAAGGAGCATCCAAAATCCTTGTCTTAACATGCTCAGCTAAATTCTGATCCTTTAACCAGGCATGCCTGCGAAGAACAGAACTAGTAGCAGCCACCCTCGAGGAGGCCTGTACAGCATCAAAACCACATTGCAAAGAAT
Organism: Protopterus annectens; assembly: GCF_019279795.1. Taxonomy (NCBI): domain Eukaryota; kingdom Metazoa; phylum Chordata; order Ceratodontiformes; family Protopteridae; genus Protopterus; species Protopterus annectens. Next base: position 949,063,466 of record NC_056741.1, on the reverse strand, counting down.
GCTTACCCACTTGTTCAGACACATGAACCAAATCCAGCAACTCTTTACACTCAATACCTTCCAAAGCATCCACCTTAGATTTCAATTGTGAAAGGAGATAATTTTGATATTTTAGCATGAAACTGACAATTCAACGCTCTCATGGCTAGAGTGGAAGAAGTATACACTTTCTTTCCCCACCTATCCAAAGCCCTTGCCTCTTTATCAGTGGGAACAGGATTTTTACCACAGAAGCTTTAACACCTTTAGGCCCCTGAGAAACAGTTTCTGGGTCCGCCCTAGGACTCTTAAACAAATACTTATGAGCTTGGCACCCTATAATACCTATCAGGTTTAACTGGAGCAGGAGGCAAAGAGTCAGGATTCAGGGAAGCCTCTGCAAACATCTTCCACCACATTCAACACAGGAGGAATAGCTAAGGGCCTATGCTGGGGCAAAAACAAGAATTCCCTAAGCCTTTCCTGGAATCAGAGTAATCCTTCCCATTTAAAATGCTCCCTCATGGAATGCAGAGTCTCTGAAAATGAGAAATCCTCAGGAGGAGAAGCTGTAGGAGTGGAATCATCCACATCAGAATCAGAATAAGTAGGATACTCCTGCAAGTCTTCCTGAAGACTCTGAAGCCTCTGAACATTGTTCAAAACTATCAAACTCGGTTCCAGCCTAGGCCTCTTGTCAGGTGGGGGCATAGAACCTCTAATCGTAGTAATCAAATCTTCTGCCATTTTAAGCATATGTTTCTTAGGTACAGAACCCGAAATGCTAGGAGAAGCCCCCACTGAAACTGAACTAGGCCTACCTCTCAAAGAAGTTTTGGCAACAGAAGGAGAGGCTCTAACTACCTTGGGAAGAGAGGGAAGAACAGTTACCTGAGAAGCCCCTCAGCCTGGCCTACCTCCTGAGAAGGCACATCCTGTAAAGTAAAGTTTCTGCCTGAGACTCCATGGAAACTCCTGGCAAAACCTCTGGCTCCACTGAGCCTTCTAAAGAACCGGCGTCGGGACTGCGGTTCATCAACCCTAGACTTCACAGATTTGTCCTTGCGCTTCTTAGCGGCATTTTATAATTACACGCTTCCCAAACACTAACCTGGCACAGTCTAACCTCCTCTTAATAGTGTGTTTGTTAAACCTAGCACAAGGCTGCAACCAACAACGTCGTGCTCAGGCCCTAAACAAGGTATACACAAGGTATGGTAATCCCTATGAGGTATCTGTTTCCCACAAGAAATACAGTTATTCACTTTTTCTGACATCCGGTAAAATACTGAGGCAAGAAAACAAAATGTTCCCCAGCGGGTACTTAGCCAACTCTGTTTCGGTCTGAAACTCCGGTTTGAAATATTTCAGAACGCCAACCTGCACTTTCGAAAACTGCTTCTGCATCGGACCAAAAGACTGAGGATATGGCGTCGGTCATGCGCGTTAGTACCCTGGCATTGGCGTCAGTCTAAAGGCCATGACCGGCGTCAGCCTCTCTGGTATTCGGGCCGACTGGGACTATACCCCAATAGTAAGGACTGCAGCAATGGAAAACGAAGAACATCCACATTGCAAAGTATGCTTTTCCACTTGTTCAGCTGCATGCAATAAATCCTGCATTTCTTTAAAATTAGGAGGATCTGAATCTGGAAGCATTTTTTGTTTTAACTGAGACATCAGAAATTGCTGATATTTTAGCATGTGAAACTGGCAATTTAAGGCTCTCATTGCTACAGTTGCAGACATATATACTTTCTTTCCCCATCTGTCCAATGCTCTGGAATCTCTGTCAGAGGGGACTGGATTTTTTGCTGATGAGGCCTTAATCCCTTTGGGCCCCTGAGAAATAGTTTCAGGGTCAGCAACAGGGCTTTTATACAAAAATTTGTGTGAGTCAGGGACTCTGTAGTATCTGTCAGGTTTAGGGGCTGGAGGTAAGGAATCAGGATTTAAGCTGGATTCAGTAAACACATCCTCCACAATGTCTAACACTGGTGGAATAGCAAGGGGTCTGTGTTGAGGTAATAAAAGGAAGTCTCTGAGCCTTTTCTTGGATTCTGAGTAATCCTGGCCTTCCCAATGGAAATGCTCCCTCATGGTATGTAAGGTTTCCCCAAAGGAGTAGTCCTCAGGCGGAGAGGCTTCCTCAGCATTAGAGTCCTCATAAGGGGGGTAAAGAATATCCTAGGTCTGAGGATGAATCTGAAGAAATGGACACCTGGTCGGATTGAATCATAGTCTGCATCCTGTTTGGGCCTTTTATCAGGAGGGGGATGGGACCCAGGTCTTCGGCCATTTTAAGCATTTGTTTCTTAGGCATGGAGGCCTGTCCTGGAGAATGCTGTATTTGTTTCCTTGTTTTTAAAGGAGGCTTAGACTTAGCAGGGGGGTTAATGGATAACTGAGTAAGTAAAAGATATGAGATATGACTTAATAATAGTACTACTGTCATTAATAGTAATAAAACAGGTACATTCCCTTGTATGAATTGTAATAGATGTTCATATATTTCACTACATCAGTCTTATACTCACCCATTTTTAAATTTTACGTTTAATCCCAGGTTCTATGCCTGTTGCTTAACAAAAAATTTAATATATCTAGCAACCTGTAATAAATGTACAGCTTTCTATGTTGGCCTTACTAAACGGAGGCTAACAGATAGAATTTATAACCATCTTTATGAAATCAAGAAAGGCTGTGAAAATAATGCCTTAGCTCTACATATTAAGGATAATAAAGACCATATCTTCCATTTCAGGATTTTAGTAGTAGTCCCCATAAACAAGAGAGGAGGTGATAGTACTAATTGTTTAGCCATTGCAGAGCTAAAATGGATTTTTAGGCTTGGAGCCCACCTTTTTCCAGGTTTAAATAAATTTGTCTCCATTAAACCTATTTTAAACAATAGGTCACGATAAAAAAATTTTTATTAGATGTTTTTAAAAAAACAGTTTTTATATGTTATGCATATGTAATTATCTTATAGTCATTAATATATACTATTCTATCATTGCACAGATTAATGCACTTTATTTTTCATTAAATAGATATATATGCTATATTTAAATATATATATATTTATTTATATTTATTTATATATTTTTATTACATAAAAGTTTTATACATGCTAGAATTTAGTGGAATATTTATTAATACTCATGGTGATCCAGGTGTTCAAAAAAATTTTTTGTTGTTGCAAGTTTAACTTATAAACTGTCATTTATTCTTGTGTTTTTTAAAAATTGTTTCCACAGGAATACTTTAAATGTTGTAGTTGCATACACAAGAGTCCATTCTTTTTGATTAGTAGACTACAGAGTGTCATAAAACTTTCTTATATATGTTATTTATTGATTGTGCGCTGTAATATCATAATAGGATTTGTTTGTTTTAATTAATAGATTAATAATTTAATTAGCTAAGTTTCCCGCCAATTTTAGTATAAAAGAAAAGGTTTTAATTCAAAACATTATCTGATGAAGCATAGTCTTACCTACGCGAAAGCGCTTATCATTGTATTTTGTTACATGGAATAAAAGATTCATTTTTTCTGCTACTACGGAGTTACGAGGGATTCTTTAAATCACATCGTGGTGAGACCAATTTCTCTTTTTGTTTTATAACTGAGTAAGTCTGAAAACACCCTCTGAAGCTTCGGGTTGCTCAGCTACTCCGGATCCCTCTGAAGGGTTAGCCTCAGAAGGCTGAAAAACTTGTGCGTCCAAAGGCCCAGCCATCTCCACATGGGAGTCGGAAGCGGACTGTGGTTCTGCAGGAGCAGTTGTCAGGGGCTGCGAAGGCACCTCGCTGAAAACCGGAGAACCGGCGACCGGCCTAAAAGAGGCTTAGTCAGGTTTGGGCCTCGGATGCCTGTCCTCGTCTTTGCGCTTTTTATGTATTCCCGTCGTCGGAAGGTCCGACGGCATGGTGTAATTAAATTTTATTCCAAAATAATGTCGGGCAAAATCAAACAGACGTTTAATAGTGCGCTTGTTAAACCTAGCACAAAACCGACAACCAGTGACGTTGTGGTCTGGGCCTAGGCATGGGAGACAGTAGGAATGGAAATCCTTATGAGGTATTTGCTTCCCACAAGAATACAGTTATTAACTTTTACTGACATCGGTCTGAGGCAAGAAAAAGTTTCCCCAATGGGGTACTTAGCTTTTGTAGAAGTCTTCGGTTCTGGATTCGGAATGAATATCTCAGGAGTTGGCCGACCGGCACTTGCGAACTGCTTTTGCTTCGGGCACCGCACGGCAAGAGAGACTGAAGAAAATGGCGTCGGCTGCATCTTATATACCCCTGTCGCACTGAAGTCAGGGAGGAGGCGACAGCAACTGATGCTGGACCAAGACTTTGGAACTCAGGCCGACTGGGGAACCGCCTGATGGCAGGATAACCCAAGTGTAATGACTGCAGCAGTGTAACATGATGAACATCTGTAAATTCACCCCAGGGGTCTCACCTGTGTCTCTTCTGGGCAGCGGCAGCAGAAGTTGAATTAGGATTACCTATACATTTGCTACACAAGAGTAACGGGTTAAAACTTGGCTAGGCTTGTAAGGGCCCTTGGGCCATTAGCCTAGTAACCTCTTATGATCCTATGACAACTTTAGTTTAAAGCACTTTAAAACAGTGACAAACCATTTTTGCAGAAGCCAGTCAGATTAGTCCTAACTATTACTAGGGTGCTACTGTGAATATTAGTTGGTAGCAAATTCCAGGATTTGGGTCCTTGGCTAGTTGTGGATGGATGGTTACTGGCATAGTTAAAAGGGACGAAAAATCTGTGGATTATAGAGCATAAAGACAGGTCCAGGAATCAAGCATTTGTCAAAAGGAGAAGTGTGAATTTTGTGGGAAGGAGGTTTGCATGCTGTTTGCCTGGAAGACAGTTGTCCCACAGAAGGGTTGTACAAATACTATTCGGTTTAAATTGAAAGGAGGATGAAATGGCAGAGTCTGCCAAATTAAATCATTATGTTTTAGTTTACTCCACCTTCAGTTCTGATGCCCAGGATGGATTTCTTCGGCTATTCTCATCCTGTCTGAGGACCAACTCTGGGCGCACACATGCGCAGGTACACATGACTCTCATACACAGCCAAAACTGCCATGTGTTGGCTTTACAAAAGACTCCTATACACAGCCAACAGAGATGTGTGTTCACTTCACAATTCTTCAAAATATAGTCGGGACAGCAGTGTGCTCTCTTTTATTCTTCAAGGCAAAAAACGCCTGCAATAGCTAATGTTTCTGTGGTAGACATATCTTCAGTGCTAATCCAATTAATGAAACACATACCCAACAGCTGGAGTGTCCATACAGGTTCCTCACAAAAAGGAATACATATCGTAAAAACAATTCCTTTAAGGAATTCCTCAAAGCCTCATCATTCTACTCAGTTTCTGACAGGCTGCTAACAGCTGGCCTATGTCTGCCTTACAAAGTATTCTCTGATTCAGTCTTAATGGCCTTGCTGCATACACACAAATGACATCAGAAATATCCTATTAAATACATACGGAATGGGGCTGTGGATAGCTCAGATAAAAAGGGTCAATACAAATGATGATGGACTATGGCCTTCTTGACATATGCAAGTAAGCACTGTCCATGTCCAATACAGTTATGAACAACCCCCTTCTATGTATGACTATTTCCATCCCAGATTTCTTTCTACCCAAATATGATCAAGTGATCAAGTCTACAAGTCTGACATATCCAAACCGGATTTGCAGTGTTGCTGTTGCTATTTTTTTGATGACCAAAGAAAAAAAGCAGAAAAGACAAGCCGTGACTTCTTTAAGTGGGAGACACCCACTGTAACTGCCTATTTTAATAGCAACTAATTCACCAAAAAGTAGCATAGGTGCTACTTGGTGGGATGGGGTGAATGGAATAAACTTGTGGTTTCAGCAGTAGTGGTCCACAAACAGCTTTCACCAGTTTAAAGAAGGCACAAATTCATCTTTCAGTTAAAAAACAAAGTACAGACACTGATTTTACAAATCAGGTAAAGAGCCAGTGACCACAGTACTATCACTGCAATTAAACGGCGGAAAAAAAAAAATCATTTATGATGAGTATCAGTATAAGGACCCAAACCATATTCCGGAAGGAGGACAGCAGACTGGGAAAACATCATTAAGGTAGTACTCGTATTGGTCATTTTGGGGTACAAAACATTAAAATATACTAAGAAGCACTTAGGGGTGCTTCTGATGGATTAGTAGTACATATGATATCAAATACAATGAAAACACATAGTAGCAGTGCAGAAGACATTAAGATAAGATGAAATTGTAAGACAGAGAGAGACAGACATTTCAGTTTTATGCAATACATTAATTTTATCGGCTATTGTACAGAGTTTCACTATTTTACCCCATCATTACAGTTTCTGAAAAGTCTATTGAATATGGCCCAATGGAGCATTGAAAATTTATTATGTAGCCAATGTATCTTTACCAGGTAATTTAATAGGCCTACTCTCACCTACACCAGGGACCCTTGCTAATGGTGGAAGGGGTATTTGTGCATGTAGTGGCCAGTGTGTGCCTACCATAAAGCCCAGCAGCCCTGGGTCAATAAGCTACTAGCCGGCCGGTGTCTAGTTGCCCAGCCTGGGTTACCAGGGATAGCTCTGTTGAGCAAAAGCTGGACGTAAAACCAACCAACCTGCCGAACATGAACTGAGAATTGCTACGCTTAATGTAGGTTCACTGACAGGATGCAGCTTAGATGTGGATGACATGATGGTACGGAGGAGCCTGGACATCCTATGTATCCAAGAGACAAGATGGAAGGGCAGTGCAGAAAAGCCAGTTGGCTTGGGATCCAGACTATTACTCAGGAGGGGACAGGCTAGAAATGGTGCAGGAATTGTGGTGAGAGATAGGTTTCAGAAGGCAGTGAGGGATGTAATCAGAATTAATGACAGACACATGGCAATCAGACTCCAGTGTAATGATAGGGCAACATTCATAATCTCAGCCTATGCCCCACAGCAGGGTTGTGATAGTGCGGAAAAGAGTGCATGCAAACAGCTGTTCCAGGACCTACTAGATAAAGCAGGACAACATGAACTGGTGTTGATAATGGGTGACTTGAATGCACATAATGGGACAGACAGAACATGATATTTGGACTGCCTTGGTCCACATGGGTGGGGCAACAGGAATAAAGGAGGAGAAGCCATTCTAGACTTCTGTCTGGCAAATGGCTTGCTAGTAGCCAACACATGGTTCAGAAAGAGAGACAGTCACAAGACCACAGACAAGAGTAGTCAACATGCAACTCAGGTAGACTTCCTCCTAGTAAGGAAAAGGCACTGGGGTAGAATCCATAATTGTAAAGTCATCCCCAGTGAAACAGTCGGCCCACAGCATAAACCACTAGTTGTCACAATCATCTGCAAGCAGTGGTCAGAAAAGGCTCCAAGGTCAACAGAGACCAGACTGAAGACCTGGAAGTTGGCTGGAGAGAAAGTACAACAGTTCAAGGAATTACTCATGGCACCAGCACCCCAAGAAGAGGAGGAAATATGTGGATTGAACAAGAATGGCAGTGCCTAAAAACAGCATGTGTTAGGGTCTACAGAAAAGATATGTGGCCGAGCCAGGTATGGAAATAAAGTACATAAGGAAAGCTGGTTGTGGAATGTATAAGTCCAGAGAGTCATCAAAAGATAGAAGTGGGAAATAGAAAAGACTGATCAGGCTTAGAAGGACTACTGGTTGGCTAGCAAAGAAGCTAAGAAAGAAGTTGCAATAGCAAAGGATAAGGCATGGGAGGCACTCTACCAACTTCTGGAAAGTGACTCAGTAAGTGGCACAAAGAAACTATATCAGGTTGCAAGGCAAAGACAGAAAAATAAAGAAGATAGTCAGACACCCTTAATAAGGGATACCAGTAACAACCTGCTCACCAGTCCACAGGACATCAAAGGCAGATGGAAGGAGTATTTCAAGCAGCTTGTGAATGAAGAAAACCCCACAGAAGCTGTACTGCCCCAGAAATAGTCTACAATGAGAGAAGAGGAGGAGCCAACCCTAGAAGAAGTAAGAAGAGCACTAAGGAAAATGAAGTCAGGGAAAGAAGCAGGCTCAGATGAGGTCACAGCAGATATGATAACAATGCTGGGTGAGATAAAGGAAAAATGGCTCCTGAGGGTACTCATAGCAGTGCGGAGAGAAAGGTGCATCACAGATGAATGGAGAATAAGCATACTCATGCCAGTGTACAAGAACAAAGGGGAGATCCACAACTGTGGGCAGTACAGAGGCATCAAACTCCTGTCAGACTGCATGAAAGCTCTGGACAGGGTGATTGATAAATGGATATGCACAGTATTATAATGTAAGGTGGGAGATGAGCAGTTCGGATTCAGATCAGAATGCAGCACAACTGACCCAATGTTTGCAGTGAGATAGATACTTCAGAAGAAGCTAGAGATGAGGACAGAGTCCAACTGGGCATTCCTAGACTTGTAAAAGGCATATAACAAGGTCCCAAGAAAGCTGATCTGGGCTGTACTGTGGTGGTTTGAAGGTCCAGAAACATTGGTAGAATTAGTCCAGGCTATGTGCAAAGACCCAACGACTCAAGTACGAACAGTGTTCAGCCTCAGGAGAGGTTTCCAGTGGAAGTGGGTGTACACCAGGGTTCAGCTCACTGTTGTTCATACTAGTGATGGACTACATTACCAAACAGGTTGGAGAGAACAGATCAACAAAGTTGCTGCGTGAAGATGATGTGGCATTATAGGCAGACTCTGAGCTAGAACGTCAGCAAAGGATAGGAGAATGGAATGCAAAATTGAAGGCACATGGGATGAAACTAAGCACATATAAAACAGTGGTAATGCTAGCAAACTGGGGAAATCAGAAGAAGCTGAGAACAGAGATAGAGGGGAAGTAGTGGAACAGGTAAACAGCTTCAAGTATCGGGGAGGGGTGGTTGAGGAGAAGAGAAGTCTGAATGAAGAGGTCAAAGCTAGAATCAAATGGGGCTGCAGCCAGGTGGCATTGAGTGTCAGGTGCAGTGTATGACAGAAGAATGCCAAAGAAGCTGAAAAGTAAGGTGCATAAGACAGTGGTGCCACCAGTACTACTGTATGGTACAGAAACCTTAGTAGTAAAGGCAGAACAGTTGAAGAAGCTATAGGTGATGGAAATGAAGTGCCTGAGAAGGGTGTTAGGATGCACACTATGAGACAGATGAAGAAATGAGGACATAAGAGTAGAAGTAAAAGTAGCTACAATTGCAGAAAATATCAAAGAGAAGAGATTACACTGGTTTAGACATGTGCAGAAAAGCAGAAGACAATCTGGTGAGGAAGATTTGGGACAGACAGGAAGAAGGAAGAGAGGACGTCCAGCAAAGAGGTGGATGGATTGTGTAAAAGAAGATCTGTGACAGTCAGGCATAAATTTTGAAGATGACAGGAGTGTGGCACTGAATCGAGAGAGTTGGAGACAGTTAACATGATACCCCCGACCCCATGTAGAAAAAATGGGGCTGATGGTGATGTATCTTTAGCAGTTTTGACCAATTTAATGGATGTGTAGCCTTTTTTGCCACACCTATCAGCCTTGATATCTTACTATTCAATTAAAAATTAACAGAAAAGACGTTTTAAACTGTGAAAGAGGGAAGGAGGAAGAGACATACAGGGGTTTACCTTATAATTCGTCTCCAAATTCTACCTTTTTCAAAGTGCTCTATGGAGCCTTCCTGCTCTTTTGTACGGTGGAGTATGACTGTTGAATCTGGGAGTCTCATCTTCATACACTATATATATATATATATATATATATATATATATATATATGTATACACATATACATATATATATTTTTTTTTTTAAGGAAAGGAGGGGTCTCCTGATGACCAGTTGAAATCTTACGTACAACTCAGTCTCTGCAAGTAAATGTCTTTTTTTGTATGTATGCATCTCCATTGCCTGCCAAACCCCAGTCGTTCCAAGACTTAGGAGTTATGGCATCTTCATTCCAGGCAAGTCAGGGTTTTTCTGATGGTAATATCCTTAGGCCTCACTCCCACTTGGCTGACATGAGTGTTCACTGGGGTGAGGGTTTGCTATGCCTTCCACTCTGTAGAGGCATGCAAGCATCCACACAAGCCAAGCCAAGCCTCCAGAAGGTTACTACCCATTGCAATTGGGCATAGCCCAACACACGTCTCTGGCCTGGATGCTGTGTGCTGTAGACTTGCTTCAGAAGCATTAGCATCATAGTAGAGGTGAACTTCTCTCCCAAGAATGGTAAGCCAGCATTAGCCACTCACTGTAAATTATGTATACATTTATATAAAAACTACATGATATACACATTAATTATACATAGCACAAAATCTTCTGAAATTATAGAATAAGCTTCCCCTCAATGACATATACACATGGGAAGAAAAAAATGTCAGCATGGGTTTATGGCACCACCAAGCTTCCTGAAAGCCAGTACAACATAAACCTTATATTCAAAGCTATGAGTCACTGATTTTTAAATATATTTTTCTGATACTCTACTCACCCTACTCAGGGCTGCAGAGCATCACAACCCCTTAACCAATGAACAAATGATATGACACCATCCCGTGTCAGCAACAGTCAAGCACACATTTTTCATGTCACTTACCTGGACAGGTTCAATGACTGCTACTTATAAGTATGCATGTGACTGTCAAATTACAAACACTAAAATCTGGACAACACCAAAAGTCACAACTACAGGCAACAGTAATAATGTGTAAGGTAACAGTACCAAAGCATTTTCTCCATTTTGGCCAGGTCAGAGTTTCTTCACACATAATCATCCTTGAAGGAAACAATGTGGTGACACCCCAACAGGGTTCACTTTCACATGCAGGCATTACTGCTCCAAAGCAATGTGATACAATTAGAAAATGAAGTCCTAAAGGTATTTGTTGTAGTCTACACGGGCATTTCTGCTACTTCATGAGTGTAGACAGATACACATAGAAACAGACACAGACACACACACACACAAACTACTTATTCTTAAAACAAGCAAGTAATGAAATAACTGTTTAACAAAGTTATGCCATGTCTTAAAATTATGAAAACAGACCTTAAAAAAACTGCCTGCACTACCCTATTCCTTTCACAACGGCACAATATTAACAGAGTACTACCTTCATCAACTGCCATTATTCACCTCTGCAAGGTCAAACCATACACCACTAAGTTCACAGTAAAATTTACATGTAGTTTTACAGAAGGCTGGGCTCCCTACATCCCTGCAGTTGATGGAATTGAACTTGAAAATGGAGAGAATCCTTGGATTTTTCATAAGTCAGAGTTTCCCTTTATGTGCAACGTTCACCAACCTTGTTGTTAGTATACTTAATTTAGTGACTATGGGGGCTTTGACATGCACTTAATTTAGGAAGTTTGGGGCTCTGCCCTCACATGATGGTGCAAGAGAAAAAAAATGGGTCTTCCTTTTCTTGGCACCCTGCAAAATATGTCTCTTTTTTACTTTTTTATTGTAGCTCTGTTTATCTTTATTATACTTTGAAACATTTAACTGTAAAACATGTGTGCTTTGTGCATCTTAGTTTATAGATGGTCTCTGGGCTATAGAAATTATTTTTGAAGCAGGTTTTAAGAATACTTCAGCTGCATGTGCATTAGTGCTTCTCTGACTCTACGTGCAGTAAAATTGCATTTTTACTCGGTTACCATTTTTATTTGCACTGATATTCCAACTGCTTATATATCAACTGAGAACAAAATGGATCTCATTTCGTCTTATTAAATAATCAGCTGTGATGAAGATCTCTGCATTGTGCTACTTGACTACACTGCTACATGAACTTACTGCATTCAGCTACTCTAAGTTTCTAGAATACAGTTTTTAAGTGTTCTTCAGCTACACTTTAACTCTACAAAAATTGGTTTGCCAACAAATAAGCAAGTTGCAAATTCATTTGAGGACAATTACCAGTCACATCTTAATTTTGTTGCACAACTGTGTTTCAGTTAAATATACAGTGACTTACTAACTATAAAAAACGTAAACACCTTAACATAATTCCAGGTATGTAAATTAAATAAACACACGATCAACAAATATGATAAACAGTACTACAATGCATTGAATTACTAATACACCACTTTCATGCCAAAGTACATTACTTCACTGACTGCAGTAATGATTACAGTTTTGAAAAGTTACAAATACTGTTTTTATATACAACACGGCTCCCTCTTAGTCTCCTTTACCCTTGCTTAAGTAGCAACACATACATAGATTTAAGCCACCTCAGCCTATTGACAAATTACATACAAGTGACATGTCTATGCTTAAAATGGCAGCCTTCATTAAAAAAAGAAAGTACCCAAGAAAATATTATAACAGCAGTACAGACATGTGGAAAAAAGAAGGCAAGTGTAAAGAAGAAACACAGCTTTTGAAAAGACAGTGTTACACAGTGCAAGCAACATTTCTCTCCTCTAGGACTTGCCAGTGGCCCTTTCAAGGCTAAGCCTCAAATTTTAAAACAAGGGTTTGACATGATGACAGGTAGAGGATGAAGTTCAGGAGTTGCTTTCTATCCTCCATGTAATAGGGAATACAATATAGCACCTGCCATTCAAGAAACTGAAACAGTTTTAATTTCTGACATCATAAGGTGAATGGCAAACAAATGACAGAAAACTGAAAAATTCTACCTACTATTGTTTTGATGTACTTTTTACTCTGTCCTTGCTTCAGACTTGTTGGAACATGGGTTAAATTCTTGGCTAGGCTTGTAAGGGCCTCAAGGCCAACAGCCTAGTACCGTCCTATGATCCTACAATACTCAACTAACTACATCTGCTTCTCAGTAGTTTATTAACATTTGCGTTTCATTCTGGCAGTCTCTTCAATATGGAAAAGCTGCATATAGACAAAAAGACTCCTAACAAACTAAATCTCTTCAGTATTATAAAGGTCCTGCTCACCTCTGTGTTTACACACTGCATTATGTTACACTACCAGAATTCAAAAAATAGTATCTGGTGCTGCGGTAGCGTTGTCGCCTCACAGTAAGATGCTGTCCGGTTCGATTCTCAGCTAGAGTGTCTTCTGCGTGGTGACATGCGTGAATGGGCGTACCTTCATTGAAGGTTGTGCGTCAGAGCTGGTAACTCTGCATGTAAAAATCAACTACCAATCATTAGCAGACCGGAGTTCCTCTGTGGCGACCCCTAACCGGGAAAAGCCGAAAGACACAAACAAAGCAGTGCAAACTCAGTTCACCGATTGCCACTACTGGCAGCATTTCTTGTTTCTACCTTATAAGGATCCAGCAGTAGTAAATGGCTTTAATAATTCAGTGGCCTTTGAGTATGCACAACAAACAAATACATACACAGCTCCAACTTCACAGCTTTCGAGAGAGAATAAGATGGTTATACCTTTTTACAGGTTTTCCTGCAATTTGTGGGAGGAAGAAAAATCTTCAGTGAGGTCTGGTTGGGCTGCTAGTGAAAGCAGTTAAACCAACCTGAGCCATTGAAAAAAGTGTGCTAAGCAAGCACCTGAGGAAGCCTGCAAATTAAGTAGAACACGCTGGATCGATAGACACTCTTCACAGGCAATACCACTTCTCTGGAACGGTCTTCGTCTCTACATATAGCAAAGTATGTCTTTTACTCTTTTCAAGCATAGTCTACTCATATGCATGGAAAAGTACAGTTGTGCACACTTACCATAAATGTAGATGCCCGAGTGTATTCACAGTTGCAGTCACCACACTTGGGTTATCTGCCTGCAGGTAGCCCTCAGTTGGCCCAAATACCAGAGACTTTGTATTTCTGCATCAGTTGCTGTTGCTTCAGGACTGATGTCAGGTCATCAGGGGTATAAACAAAACAGGCAGCCGATGCCATTACATCAGTTTTTCTTGCCCCAAATTTCAGGAGCCCCCCAAATAGGGAGCTAAGTTATAGTGGGAAAATACTACCAGTACAAAGTAAATACCAATAGCCCTGTAAGGGGTGAGTGATAGAGCGAGAGACAAGGGGGCTGGAGGGAGGGAAACCAGGACTGCAACAGTGAATACACTTGAACATCTACATTTAGGGGTGAGTAATAGAGCGAGAGCGAGAGACAAGGGGGCTGGAGGGAGGGAAACCAGGACTGCAACAGTGAATACACTTGAACATCTACATTTATGGTAAGTGTACACAACTGTACTATGTTCTTTATGTTTCACTGTTGCAGTCATCACACTTGGGTTGATTTCCAAAGCTGAAGAATGGGTGGACGTGGTCAAGAAGAGTTGGGGCTGGCTAAAATGCCCTGCAGGACTGCTGTTGCAAAAACCACCCTGGAATTGGAAAAGACAGGCAGGTGGCAATGCTTGGTGAAGGTGCGAACAGAACTCCAGGTAGCAGCTTTCAGAATGTCCCTGGTAGGGACTGCCCTGAGGAATGCTCTAGAAATAGAAGTTGCCCTAGTGGAATGCGTTCTGACCTCCTGAGAGGTTGGTTTCCCATAGTGTTTGTAGCAGAAATGGATACAGTGTGTGATCCATTTAGAAATGGTTTGTTTTGAAATGGCCTTGTCCTCTGCCCCTGGTGCAAAACCGACTAGTAACTGGTCAGATTTCCTGAAGGACTTAGTCCTATCAAGGTAGAATCTGAGCTGTCTGTGCACGTCTAAGGAGTGCAGGATCCTTTCCCCTTTGTTTTGAGGATTAGGGAAGAAGGTTGGCAAATGAATAGATTGGTTGAGAGTCGCACTGGACGCCACTTTAGGCATAAAGGAAGGGTTAGTCCTGCGGGAGACCATGTCAGCATGAAAAATAATGAAGGGTTCCACAGCCATGAGTGCTTGTAGCTCATACACTCTTCTAGCTGAAGTGATGGCCAGAAGCAAGGCTGTTTTCCAAGGGAGGAATTTTAACCCTGCTGATACTGCAGGCTCAAATGGGGGTAGTGTGAGCTTTTCCTGTACAAAGTTAAGGTCCCAAAGCAGGGGTGTGGTTTCTCCTTGGTGGTGTTAAATTGTTTGCCCCTCTCAGGAACTGTTTGATGAGAGGGAGAGAAAAGAGAGGTGGGCTCGGCGTTGTAATGAGCCAAGATGGCAGAGGCATGGATGTTAATGGAAGAGAAGGATAGGCCTCTGTGGAGTACACCTGCTAGGTAATCCAGGATTAGAGGTAAGGAGGGCAGTGCTGTGTCCTCTCCTTTTGATTGCATCCAGGAACAATACAATACCTTTTCCACTTACCAGCACAGGATTTCCTTGTACTGGGTCTTTTGGCTTCAAGAATGATGTCCAGCACCTGCTTGCTTAGGCTGGTCACTGGGGGAGAATTCAAGGAATAAGCCAAAGCTGCAAGATTCAGAGTTTGCAGTTGCGGATGCAAGATCTGTCCCTCCTGCTGAGTGAGGAGGGTTGCGATCTGGGGTAGGTGCCAAAGTGGCACCGGCGACAGGCTGCGTAGTAGTGGGTACCAGTACTGGTGTGGCCAGTCTGGGACAATTAGAATTGTCCCTGGTCTGCCTTGTCTTATCTTGAGTAATATTCTTGAGAGAAGAGGGAGTGGGGGAAATGCATGGATTGAGAGGTTTACCCACTGGAAGGATAGATCATCCACTTTCTAGGCCCTGTTGTGAGGTGTCCTGGTGCAGAATTTGCTGAGATGGTGATTGTAGGGAGAGGCAAAAAGGTCCACCAGCGGGGTCCCCCATTTCTGGGTTAGAAGGCTGAAAGTGCTGGGGTCTAATTGCCACTCATGTGGGTCTAGGAGATTTCTGCTCAAGTCTGCCAGAGAGTTTTGTTTACCTGGCAGGAATTGAGCTTGCAGATGAACATGCATGTTCAAGGCAGTGTTCCACAGGGCCATGGCTAGCTTGCAGAGTGGGTAAGAGTGGGTTCTCCCCCCTGTTTGTTGATGTACACATAATTGTGGTGTTGTCTGTTTTTATTAGCAGGGGTCCTGGTGAGAGTAAGGATCTGAAAGCTGTCAGAGCATGCTGAACAGTTAGCATTTCTTTTTGGTTGATGTGCAGATTAATTTGACTTGGGCTCCAGTGGCCCTGAATGCACTTGTCGTCCAGATGTGCCCCCCAGGCATAGTCTGATGCACCTGTGGTTAGGGTCTGGGCAGCATGGGGTTGAGTAAAGGGAAGTCCCTTGTTGTGGTTGCATGCTGCTCACCAAAGAAACTCTGTCCTTAGACAAGGTATGACATTCCAGGTCCTGAAAATGTTGGCACCAAAGACTTTTTAAGTACCCTTGAAGTTTCCTCATATGCAGTCTGGCATATGGAATTAGTAAAATGCAAGGGGCCATGAACCCTAGGGCCTGCAGGATTTTCCTTGCGGACAGCTGGGTTCTGGTGCCCATTTGAGTGAAGTAGCCTGTTAGATAGGCTTGTTTTTCTGGAGTAAGGAATGCCATCTGGGATGCTGTGTCCAAGCTTGGTCCCAGGAATACAATCTTTTGACTGGGGACTAGTTTGTATTTCATTTCATTGATAGTGTACCCCAGATAGGTTAGAAGGTTCTTTACAAATGTCAGGTGCTGCAACAGCTTTTTCCTGACTGTCTGCTTGAACCAGGCTGTCGTCCAAGTAAGGGTAAATTTGAATTTTTCTCTATCTGCAATAGACAATGGCTGGAGCCAGGCATTTTGTGAAGACTCTGGGAGCAGTGGATAAGCCAAAGGGAAGTGCAGAGAACTGATAATGCATAGATCCTGCCCTGAAACATAGTAATTTCCTGCATGAGTCTCTGATCGGGATGTGCAGAAAAGGCTTCTTTTAGGTCTAAGGTGGCTAACCAGGCATCTTTGGACAGCATAGGAAGGAGCTGCTGAAGGGTGAACATTTTGAATTTTGGTACCACCAGGAAGGTGTTTAAAATGGAAAGATCTAGGATTGGGCACTAAGTGCCCCCCTTTCTGGGTACCAGGAAAAGTCTGAAATAAAACCCTTGACCTATCTGTTCTGCAGGGACAGGTTGAATTGCCCTTATGGAGAGCAGGGATTGAACTTGGTTTTGTGCCTCTGCCCACTGGTTTGGAGGAAGGTCTGGGAACCCTTTTAGGGCTGGCAGTGAGCGGAAGTAAAATTTGTACCCCCTGGGATACAATGCTGAGGACCCATCTGTCTTTGGTAATGGAGGTCCAGTTTTTTGCTTGATGGGCAAGATTTCCTGTTAGGGGCACGAGCAATTGGGCAGAGGTGAGGAGTGGAGTTGGGAAGTCATTGTGAATTCTTTCCGTAAGGGGGTGGCTTAGCCCTCCCTGCTTTAGAAGGGGAAGTACTCCATTGCTTAGATCTCTCCATACCCTGAGACTGTAATCTGGGGGGGGGTCTGTTTCCCCTGGGTCTAGTTTGAGATGGCCTTGAGGGGGCTGGAAAGGACCAATGCTTCAAGTGGCAATGCCTACTGAATCTTGGAGCCTGCACTGGCAAAAAATCTTTGACTGTCTGCATAGAGTTAGCTTTTTCTTCCATTTTTTTTAGAACTGCTTCTGCTTTGGTGCCAAACAGATTGTCCTTGTTCAAAGGAGTGTCTAGTAATTTTGATTTGACATGGTCTGCTCCTTATGCCAGGCATGCCTTCTCAGTACAGAACCAGTGACTGCTGCCCTGCAAGATGCTTCTAGGGCATCAAAAGCCACACTGCGGTATGCCTGCTGACTTGGCTTGCAGAATGCCTAAGCTCCTGTAATTCTTTATTTTTTGCACAGTCTGTAAGGGTTGATAATTTTTACTTAAGTTCCATAATATGTTGCTGGTATTTCAGCATGTGAAATTGGCAATTCAATGCCCTAATGGCTAGAGTTGAAGAGGTGTATACATTTTTACCCCATCTGTCTAAAGCTCGGGAATCCCTGTCCGAAGGGGTGGGATTCGTAGCTTTAGTTGCTTTTATACCTTTAGGCCCTTGGGAAATGAACTCTGGGTCAGCAGTAGGATTTTTCAAAATAAATTTGTCAGTCAGGGACTCTGTAGTACCCTTCTTGTTTCCTTGGAGCAGGGGGTAAAGTATGAGGAGTCAGACTGGATTCCATAAAGACATCATCCAGAACAGGGGGTATAGCTAAAGGTCTATGTTATGGCAAATCTAAACATTCTCAGAGTCTCTTTTTGGACTGAGGATAATCCTGGCATTCCCAGTGGAAATGCTCTCAGAGTATGTAGGGTTTCACCAAAAGCAAAATCCTCTGGAGGGGAAGCAGAAGGAATGGAGTCCTCTGCATCTGAATCCTCATAAGCAGATAAAGGCATGTCTTCATATTCAGAAGCCTCAGAGTCATCAGACTCTGGGTCTGTTACAGCTGCTGGAGACAGGTCTCTTTTTTTGCTGGCTTCCCCTTATCAACATAAGCAGATCTTCTGACATTTTAAGCATTTGATGTTGTGGGCAAGGAAGCAGATGCTTGTGTTTGGGGCGCTAATTTTTTAGGCGTAGCTCGTAGTCTTGGCCTTAGAAACTCTGTAGTTTTAGACAGAACTGAAGACTTGAAAGAAGTCGGTTTGTATCGAATATTGGTAATGCGAAGAACTTCCTTGGAAGTTGGTGCCTGCACAGCCGCTCCGGACCGGACCCATCCAAGGTAGAGACATCCACAGGTTCTGTAGTCAAAGAAGACTCTCGTGGCATACCAGACTCCGAACTGGTCTAGGTAGCAGCCTGTGAATCCAACAAAGAAGGTATTAGGGGCTGTGAAAGCACCTCACTGACTACTGATAAACTGGCGACTAACTTAACGGAAGCGTTGGCGGCGGGTTTGGACCTGTGCGGTCTCCGTCTTTATCCTTACGTTTTTTCAGAAGATGGGTAATCAGATGGCTTACCGAAGCCATTTCGGAATACGGAGATCGGGAGCAAAAGTATTTGGTGACGATAAGGGCCCAATGATGAATTGTTTGGGCATTGAACAAGGCACAAAACCTACAGAGGGACGTTGTGGTCTGGACCTAAACAGGTGATTCAGAAAGAATGGAAATCTTGGTGTGGTATTTGCTTTCCACAGGCAAGGCAATTGTTAACTTTTTCTGACATCGGTTAGAGCAAGAAAAAAGGATCCCCATCAGGGTACTTCGCGTTAGAAGACTTCAGGATGATTCAATTTGGAAATGAAAACTCAGGTAGCGGCCAACCGGCACTTGTGTGAACTGCTTCTGCTTTGGGCTCCTCAGCAAGAAAGACTGATGTAATGGCGTCGGCCACCTGTTTTTATACCCCTGATGACCTGACATCAGTCCTGAAGTGACAGCAACTGACGCAGAAATACTAAGTCTCTGGTATTCAGGCCGACTGAGGGCTTCCTGTAGGCAGATAACCCAAGTGCGATGAGTGCAACAGTGAAACAAAGAACATCCGCGTGTGCACTCCTGGTTTAGGACACTTGTGCCTAATGGATAGGGATAACATGCAAGTGTCTTCCCAGCTTTGCATTAATTGTAAATGTAATACAAAGTGCTCCGGGTAAATTTAAATTTAAATACAAAGGCTAATAACTTCTTGGGACTGTAAGGCTTGACTTCTAGAGATCCCCAGAGATCAATAATCTAGTATGCACCTATGAGAATCAGACATGAAAGAAGATGCGGCTTTGGGGGAGCATGGAGCCATCTGCTGAGATATCTTGTTGTTATCCTCTTCACTGGTGACCCAATCAGGCGAGTGAGTCAATGTTCCCCTCACAGTTCTGTCATTATGCATTTTAGGCATTCATTCCAAATGTGAATGCATGAAAGTGGTATCCTTGCATGTTTATGTTTTCAGCTCAGTAAATGCCCATGTGGAATGTTCTATGTGGGGGAGAGTAAAAGGGCTTTTAAAACCAGGTTACAGGAACATGTGAGGGATATTAGGAATGAAAAGTTAGAAAGTCCACTTGCAATGCACTTTAAAAGGTATCATAATAGTAACCCACAGGGTATGCTAGGTACTGTTTTAGAACTTGTCTCTATAGCTCAATATGGTATTAATATAAAGAAAAAACTTCTGTATTAGGAAACAGTTTTTATACTGAAATATGGCAATTTAGCCCCTAGTGGCATTAACGTAGATGCAACTGGAGAGTTTTTATTTAATTATTTAGGTGTTTTAATTGTTTGTTAAAATAGGTTGATTAGTTTTATTGTATAAATGTGTGGTGCTTTTTTCTGTTTGTATTCTCCTTGGAAGGCGTTTGCCGAGGCGCTAGAGAGAGTTTGGATTAAATTATGTGGTGGATGCTGGTTTATTGGTCGTTTATTTTTATTTGGTTCACATTTTTTGTTTTATTTGTTGTTCATAATATATGTCCAGTGATCCTTCACTTACGGTGCCTACAATTTTTAGGCAGGACTCTATGGATTAGAGTCAAACCAGTATACCTTGTCTATAGATGATTAAAACGAATATACGCGTGACCCAGGAAGAGCATATTAACTTTTGGTAAAAATCTCTGCTAAAAGAACAGCAAAGAAGAACTAGTAATCTTTTTCTGGTATCGGACAGAGAATGGGTAATTCTTTATCAATTGAAATAAAAGAAATATTTGATAAATTAGATTGACTCATGTCAAGAGCTGGCAGTTCATTTAAACTGTCTCAGCCTACAGAGATATTTAGAATTAGAAATCACACCTCCAGGCTTGAGAGCTTTCAAAAATTCAACAACTCCTTTTGATATGCAGGATGAAAATGATAAAAAGTTTCATACTAGGTGGGTAGCCGCCGCCCACCATTGTTCAATTGAATGGATAAATATTTTGGTGGAACGAGATAGATTAAAACAGGCAAAATTAAAAACAGATATAACTACTGCCTGTGAGACATTGTCAGATGCATTAGGGGTTACACATATGGCACAATGTCTACAAGATATACAGGGTAAACTCATGGACTTTGAAAAAGAACTGTTAAATACAAAGAAATATAAACTGAACTGTGACATTAAAGACTATGCCAGTGGTTCCACTTTTTTCCAGCCAACCAATAAGAGGAGGCAACAGAGAGGTGTTCGGTTTGCCGACCAGGAAGGTCAGAGATGTAATGGCAGCTCGAGCGCTTGCTCGGATGTCTCTACGGAGTGGGAGAGTGAACCTGGAGAATATCCAGAACTTCCTGCTGCCCAGGATTCATGATATCTAGAGCAAAATTTCGGAGAAATAAGCGACCCGAGTATGCAGATAGAGAAACAACCAGGGGAGAGAATTCGACATCAGAACAGGGGTATAGACAACAGCCCGAAGCACAACCACCTATGCAGCAAAGGTACAAGCAATTCAAAAGAAACTGACTTTAATACAGTTTGGTCATTGACTTTACTGGGTAATAACTGGTCAAATAGTGGAGATGCATATATAGTTAATTTGTCTGGCTATACATTGAATGATGCTACATTTTCTGTGCTTAATCATGGTTTAAAATTCATTCCTGCTGTCATGCCTAGATTGTATGTTATGAAGAAAGATATGTACTGTCTTGTACGGAAGTTGCATTTGGCTTGTTTTTTTTAAGGATAAACAATGAGAATAGTCTTAACAATGGTTTAAATAATGACATGTTCTTTTCTTCTGCTGACTCAGAGGACAGTTTCTATTCTTGCGTTTCTGATGATGAATTTCCTGAACCTTTTAATGCATATTGTAGGTTGGATACATCTAAAGTTGTAGTTAAAAGTCAATTTATGCCACCTTTTTCTCATGAAGGCATACAAAATTTTGCAGCTAAGGTAGATTTTGCAATATAATCTTTATATTGTGATTTCTTTAAGAAGAAACAAAATATACAGTATAATTTAACTAAATTAGATTGGGAAGCATTACAACAACTAAGTAGAAATGAAGAACTTATTATAAAATCATCAGATAAAGGGAATAAGGTTGTATTAATGCATTTTTCACAATTATGTTCAGATGCGTTTGGAACATTTACATGATCGTGAGACTTATGAAAAATTCAGTTAAAGAATATGAAGAAGCCACTCAACAATTTAGAAATTTATTACAGAAGGGACAGCATTTAGGATATTTTTCAAAAGATGATGTACATATTAAATTTAAAATAGATAACTGTGAAATTGCCAGATTTTATTGTCTGCCTAAGATACAGAAGGACACCCAGAATCCTCCGGGTCATCCTATTGTGCATGCATGTAATTATTTCAATAATATGGGTATAGTTTTACACAGTTTTCTTTTACCATATGTTATTAGACAAAGTTCTTTTATTAAAGATAGTTCTGATTTTTTAGAACAGGCATTACCCCTCAAATGGTCTAAAGATATGTACTGGTTAACAGCAGACGTGAAGAGTTTGTACACAAGTATTAATCATCAGCACGGGCTAGAAGCATTAAACAAAACTTTGGGAGACAGTCCCCTTTCACATTATATAATTGAATTGGTTGATTTCTGTTTAAGAAATAATTATTTTGAGTTTTATGGACAGATATTTCACAAAGTGAAGGGTACAGCCATGGGGGCAGCTTTCGCCCCCATGTATGCTAACATCATGATGGGGCTTTTTGAAATGAAATTTTTGTATCAGTAGGAATTTTTCAAAAAGTACGTGGTGAAATATTGTCGATATATTGATGATTTAATTTTTATATGCAAGGGGGGTAGAGGAGAAGTAAGGAATTTTATATACGCCCACCAAGAAAATAGATTTTCATTGAAGTTTGATGGTTTTCAACTAGATAATAAGGTTAACTTTTTAGACATATGTCTTGAAGGAGGTGAAAATTGGAGAATTATTACTAAGGTATTTCATAAATTTGAGGATGGTTTACACTTCTTAGATGGAACTAGCTATCATCCTCTACATTTATTAAAATCTTTACCATATGGAGAATTAATGAGAGTAAAAGAGATTATGTAAAAACACTAATGAGGTAAATAAGGAGTTAGAAAAAACGTCTCAATTATTTATAAAGAGGGGTTATAATGCTGAGGAAGTGTTACTCTCTTTAGATAAAGTTAATAAGAACATTATATAGAAGCCTAGTAATAATTGTAATAAACATTAAGGTAGATTTAAGAAAGAATTAAATCATTTGAGAAAGATTTATGCAGTTATGACCTATGATTTATTGACAGAAGAAGTTAAGCAGATTATTCAACTTTATTGGACTTCCCTGTTTAAATATAGGGATTTAGTAGATGTTTTTGAAAAAAAAATTTTTTCTTTTAGAAGGGGCAAGAATATAAAGGATATGCTAGTCCATAATAGATTTTTTATTCCTATAGCACGCTTGAATATAAATTTGAGCTTACTAGGAACATATCCCTGTGGTAGATGTATAACATGTCAATATGCAATTAGAACATTTCAATAGGTTCATAGGTAGGTACTAGGCTATCTGCCCAAGGGCATTTATAAGCCTAGCCAGAATGTGTTGGCTTTCGCCTCCCTTTTAAATTAGTTTCCTGGGCCTCTGTCTAGCAGGGCCACTGAAGTGATCCCAGGGGTAAATTTACGATTTCCCATCCAGTCGTCAAGATTTCTCTAGAAGAGAGTCAGCGAGGGACTCTGCCTAACATAAACTGGGATTCTATTCAAGAGCGAGGGAAGTCTCCGAGACAGGAATCTATCCCTCCAGCATGTCCTGTTTATTGTTGCGCTGAGGTTTAGTTCACTGGAGCGTGTGGCTCTAAGAGATTTGGTTTTCTTGAGGTGGAGCATGTCCACTAATTCCGGGTAGGACATGGCCTTATATGTCAGGCAGAGATCACCTCTGAGCAGGTGGTAAGCAACCGAGTAAAGCTGTAGTTTCTTTAGTTGAGCTGCATAGGGCATCTCTTTGAGGCCCATGATCCTCTTGGTGAGGTACTTCTGTGGTCTTTCCAGCTGTTGCAGGTGTCGAGTAAGGTACATTCCAAATGGGGCATTGTACTATATTATGGGCCTGATGAGTAGAGGGGCACAATGACCTCTCTTGATCTAGAGATGAACCCTTTCGTGATTAGGTGGGCAACATAGAAGGAATTTCTAACCACTTTAGCAATGTGATTATCGAAGGAGAGGTTGCTATCTACCTGGGTCCCAAGGTCCGCAATTACATCTTCCGTACTTAGTGGATTACCACCCATGTGATAATTCATGGGCACTTTGTTTTTCCCAAAGGGGATGACTATGCATTTTTTGGCATTCAGCTTGAGGCCATGGTTTTGACACCAGGTATCTCTCTCTGTAAGACCCTTCTGGGGGATGTCTGTGTCAGCTGGTGAGTTGATTATGGCCCCCAGTTTGCAGTCATCTGTGAACTTGGTCAGCCATAGTCCTCCCGTGCTTGCCTGTACCTCAGAGAAGTATATACCGAACAGGAGGGGTCCCAGGACAGAGCCCTGTGGGACACCATTTATAACTGGTTTAGAGTCGGACATGTCACCCACGACTCTGACCATGTGTGTTCTATCCGTGAGCCAGTTGGCCACCCATCTTGTGACATAGGGGTTAATGTTCAAGCTGGTGAGCTTATCTATGATGCCAGAGTGGGGAATGGTGTGGAAGGCCTTAGCAAGGTCCATGTAGACTGTGTGGACTACCTTTACTTCATCTATGGCCTTGGTAACTGTTTCAAATAAGTCAACTAGGTTTAGGAGGCAGGATCTGCCTTTAACAAAGCTGAATTTAGTAGGGTCCAGTGTCTGCAGG
Source organism: Protopterus annectens (assembly GCF_019279795.1). NCBI lineage: Eukaryota > Metazoa > Chordata > Ceratodontiformes > Protopteridae > Protopterus > Protopterus annectens. The sequence goes on along the minus strand of NC_056741.1, from coordinate 949,038,830 downwards.
TTCCCAATGTCTCTGTTTATTAATGTATTAATGGACAGAATTTCCAGGCTAAAGGTATGTTTTCATGTAATACTGAAAGTATTGTGTATGCATTCAAATGCCCATGTGGAATGTTCTACGTGGGGGAAGAGTAAAATGGCTTTTAAAACCAGGTTACAGGAACACGTGAGGGATATTAGGAACGAAAAGTTAGAAAGTCCACTTGCAATGCACTTTAAAAAGCATCATAATAGTAACCCACAGGGTATGCTAGGTATTGTTTTAGAACATGTCTCTATTGCTCAATATGGTATTAATATAAAGAAAAAAACTTCTGTATTCGGAAACAGTTTTTATATTGAAATATGGCACTTTAGCCCCTAGTGGCATTAACGTAGAATGCAATTGGAGAGTTTTTATTTAATTATTTAGGTGTTTTAATTGTTTAATTATTAGAACAGGTTGATTAGTTTTATTGTATAAATGTGTGGTGCTTTTTTCTGTTTGTATTCTCCTTGGTAGGCGCTTGCCAATGAGCTAGAGAGAGTTTGGATTAAATGCTGTGGTGGATCCTGGTTTATTGGTTGTTTATTTTTATTTGGTTCACATTTTTTTATTTGTTGTTCATAATACTTAGCTTTAGAAGACTTCAGGATGATTCAATTCGGAAACGAAAACTCAGGTAACGGCCGACCGGAACTCGTGTGAACTGCTTCTGCTTCGGGCTCCTCAGCAAGAAAGACTGATGTAATGGCTTCGGCTGCCTGTTTTTATACCCATGATGACCTAACATCACTCCTGAAGTGACAGCAACTGACGCAGAAATACTAAGTCTCTGGTATTCAGGCCGACTGAGGGCTTCCTGTAGGTAGATAACCCAAGTGTGATGAGTGCAACAGTGAAACACAAAGAACATCCATGTGTGCACTCCTGGTTTAGGACACTTGTGCCTAATGGATAGGGATAACATGCAAATGTCTTCCCAGCTCTGCATTATTTGTAAATATAATATAAAGTGCTCCGGGTAAATTGGAAATTTAAATACAAAGGCTAATAACTTCTTGGGACTGTAAGGCTTGACTTCTAGAGATCCCCAGAGATCAATAATCTAGTATGTACCTATGAACCTATGAGAATCAGACATGAAAGAAGATGCGGCTTAGGGGGAGCATGGAGCCATCTGCTGAGATATCTTGTTGTTATCCTCTTCACTGGTGCCCCAATCAGGCGAGTGAGTCAATGTTCCCCTCACAGTTCTGTCATTATGCATTTTAGGCATTCATTCCAAATGTGAATGCATGAAAGTGGTATCCTTGCATGTTTATGCTTTCAGCTCAGTAAAGCGACATCAATGTAAGCAGCAAGGAGTTATGAAGCACCACTGCCTTCCAGGTAAGATCAAACCTCGGAACACACAGCACTTCTGAATTTGTGTGGTACACTTGAAGAAAAAACTTTTTTTTTTGAGGGGCAGTTCATCGGATGATGCATCTGAAGCAATTGCATGCTTACATTTTATGACTTGATAATTTGTATGAAGTGGCACCATACATTCCTACAGGAAAGTTAACTATTTGTAAAGTTAGTACAAGGAAATTAATGCTGCAAAAATGTTAAATGGCACAATAAGTGAGAACTGCTAGGATTGCCAGTGTTTTGTTTTTAACAAGAGTGAGCTTTATACTTGGCACAGTTTTTTATTGATATAAGAATTGTGTCAATAAACAGTGTTGTTATGGCTAAAAACTCTAAACTCATTGTAAGACTCAGTCCTGCTAAAAAAAGACATGATTTGTATTGCTATATTATAATTTCATCAGCAAACCTTCTGTTTTATTTACTACTTATGCAATTCTGGGCAAACCTACGCAGCCACAGATGTGTGTCATAAAATAAACTTTATAACATAATTGCTTTTTGTAACAGACCTATGTCTGCCTAGGTTTCCTTAGATTGCCTATGCTTTAAGACAGAAAAAAAGACCATTTTACTACAAAATGTTACACAGTATTTAAATTCCAAGTGATGCACTGGTCATACCTCTCAAATGTACTGTAGTAGCATGCGGTTTGTTACATGCTAATCCACACTAAAAGGGTCTGGTCTCTCACACAATTCATTGTTGAGATGATGTTTTAACAAAAATCCATGGTTAATAGTACTGTATTATATTAATACATTAAAAGAAAATTTCAAAGTACAAAGTCACACATTTTAATCATGCTGTGAACTTCCTAGTTAAATGTTGCAAGCAAATGAGCACATTTTGTTTCATATTATAGGAGCCAGTTATCCACATTTTGAAAATGAAAACTTGAGAACACTGTGTCTCCTGTTTATGATAGCCATTTACAGCTTTTTCCCTCATATGGAAAGATTATTTTTATAAACAACGTGTTATCTCTTAAATGTCATTTAATGTGATTATTTTGATTGCCTAGAAGTGGGACGTAGATAAAAGGTAGTTAATCATAAATGAAGCAGTGCCTAAACAGTGCAGTCCTGTGTGTGTACAAAACTGACCAGGGAGTTAACAATACTTCACAACATGACGCAGTATGTACTGTGCTCTCTATTTAGACAGCATGTTACATAAGCAATCCTGCCAATGCAATGAGACATGATTAAACAACAGTCAAGATGAGGCCAGGTTTTAAGCACTAGTTATAATGATCTGGAGTAAAATGTAATTTCAATGGCTGTAGTTTGAAGCATGAAACATGATTATTAGCTTAAGGATGATGATTTATTTGGAGTTATTTTTTGTGAGAAGGCATCCATTAGCTCTCACTGTGCTTCTGCTTGCATCAGATACCTCTCAAGTGTCCCTCATTTGCCTGTAGTTACAAATGACTGCATACCAGCATTCAGCATCACCAGCAGCTTCCTATATTATTTATTTATTTATTTATTGCAGTTGGTTTACCAGGATAGTCCATTGGGCCATTTAAGAACCCGTTTTCAATGGAGTCCTGGGGAGAAAAGCTCCAAAAAAGAAAATCAATTTACAATAACATTGACTGTAAATATATAGGTACATACTATAAAAGAACATAAGCAAAACATAAGCAAAAACATAAATGTACTTAACATTTGTCAGTGACAATCTTGGTACAGGCTAACGAAGGAATAAAAGCAAAACAGAAAAGCATTTTAATGAACGAACATAGTAGATGAATAGAGTAGAATGTTAGTACAGGGAAAGGTAGAGTTGGTTATGTGGGGTGGGTACAAGAGCATTCCCATTGAGATTCTAGGTGTAAGAAAAGTGATTTCTTGAAGGTAGAGTGGTTAGAGGTAGTGCGGATGTTTGGTGGTAGGGAATTCCAGAGGCGAGCAAGGCTGAAGGAAAGGAGGTTTTTGCCTGGGGGATGATTCGGTTTGTGGACCTCTAGAAGATTTTGATTATTAGACCTTAGAACTCTATTTGGATGGTGCATTTTAAAGGCAGAGGCGAGGGAGGGACAGTTGGAGGGGTTTAGAATAAGCTTGTGGGCTAGAGTTAGTTGAGTATGAGCAAGATAGTTGGGAAGTTCTAACCATTTTAGTTTATGGAGGGAGAGACAGTGGTGAGTGGAAGACTTATGGGTGGTAGCGAATCTAGCTATTTTGTTATAGCAAGAGGTGAGCTGTTTTTTTTAAGGAGCACTGAAGATTAGTAAGAAGTGGGGCACCATAGAGGAGGGAGGGAATGAGGTACACTGGTACACCACACACTCTCCAACAGCAACTGCCAAATGTACCCCTGATAGCTTGCACATGGGGCAGCTATTTCATCATCCCATCACAGTTACAGCAATGTTTGTATTAATACATGGTTTCAGCAAACCAAGAAGTTTTTGTCATGTTTTTAAGAAAGCAATGTCCATATTAAAATATGCCTCTGAATGGGGACCTGCGATCTTGACTATTTTTTTACTTTATCTCCCAAATGTTGAAATTTCTTGCTCACTGAGCACACTTTGACAAAATCTCTTGTAATGTTCACTGGTTGTGTATGCCTTGTGAAAAATAAATATGAATTGCTTTGATTTTGAATAAGGAGATTCAGGATTTGAGGCTCTTAATATGTTTAAGATGCTCTGATGAGACTTGTGACTTTTGACTATGATGTTACTATTTACAATGGATGTGGGAACACTTGCAGCCATCTGTGTGGGAAGCTAACTATATTATTGCTGTAATAATGTTTAGAGGAGTACTTTTGATAATAGATCTATGGCAGTCATTGTTTACCTGGATTTGCCTCAGCCGTACCTCAGGACAATTTCATAAGTGATTTGACAATGGAACAATGCTGTAAACGTAGTCCCGTAAGGAGTGCAAGAGTTGCTTATTTGAACTGAATTTTTTTTTTGGCCCTTGGTTATTGTTTTAACTACTGAAATATAAACTGGACACCTGTGGAAATACTGTTACTCTAGCTGTGATAGAGTCTGTGCTGTCCCAATCTAAATTTGTTTAACTACTGAAATGTACACTTTGTCATGTTATGTCTTACTTTTATTGTGACAGTGGGTGAACGTATAGTGTCTGTACTAGGCCAGCTTGGGTTATTTTAACTATGGAAATGTAAAGTGGCTACTCTACTATGGTAATTGTTACCGAGCCTATCATAGTGTGCAAGAGTACACTGTGTTGTGCTGACCTACATAACTCTCTCTAAATACTGAAATGTAATTTGAACACTTTATGGTAACAGTTTATCTGGCTGTGGTACACCATGGCAATACATTACATTTTTCTGAACCATCTTAGCCAAGTGCAGGGAATGCAGTTATGACTAGACTTCTGTGGCAGTGGCTTTCAAACCATGGCAATACTCATCAGTGCTGTATATCGCCCTTTGTTTGAATGAACATCTAGGACTGGATATAACAAGTGGGAGATACGGGTGCTAAATATCAGCACTGGTGTGACTGGCTACTGTGATATGGTACAGACGCCTGTCACAATACTGCACTGCAATGTTGTAAAAGTAGCCCTGTAAGGAATGCAACAGTTGCTTATTTTAACTGATTATTTTTGGCTGTTGGTTATTATTTTAACTACTCATATCAGTCTTGGATGATGTGGCCACACAGTCAGTCACTGTACTGCGTCCAAAAAGCCATTGTTAAGAAAAATTCCTTCTAAATTACTACAATGACATCACATGACCTATACCTTTTAATTGTGGGATCTGGAAAATGGTTGGGTACACCTTGGTTCAATGGCATGAATTAAACATAGTAATGTGATTGCACTGTGTACAGCTTGTAAATTTCTGGCTACACTCCTGGGTAGAACTGTCACTTTAGGTGCTTTATGGGAGTCTTTATGCACAGCAGGCAATCACATACCACCACCACCGGATTTTTATTTCCATTTGGCATGGTTATTCAGAGCTGCTAGTAATAAAAATATATGATGGGAAAGTAGCACCAGAACATTATTTAAGGAGTTACAGGGCTAGTGGGGGACAGTCCCCTTATGTGGCTAAAATCATCATTAACTCACTTTTCCCCATTTATGCACACAGGCCAGGGTATCAGATCAACTGTTTATATACTCAGTGTTGCTCTTCGACTTTCAATAGGCTTGCACGGCTATCACAGGTCTTCTCTCATGTAATCCATTTCTTGTTGGGACATATTTGTCTCTTCTTGGCTTCTTCCTTTCTCTCTCATATCAGCTTTACCAAATTGTGTTCTGCTTTCCTGCATGTGTGACCAAACCACCATAATCTGTTCTCCTTCACCCTCACTGCAATGAGAGCTACTTGGGCTTCCACTCACATGTTCTCAGAGGGTCTATATTACAAGACTGAATGTTTAGGTGATTGAACACCTAAACATAGATCGAGTACCTAAACATCAATCTTCTAATATCGAACCGCACAATGTCGAACGTCCTAGGGAAACACGTCCCTCAGCCACAACACAAAAAACATTACTTTACATCTAAATTAAGTGGGGGGGCTTCATTTCACGCCCCCCCCAACTAAATATACCAACTCCGAGATCGCTCAACAGTGGGGAAATAGCAAACTCTGGCAAACGGTCAAGGGAAATCTTTCCCTGCGTTTAATCGGCCGTTCGCCATTTTTTGCTTTCAATATTAGAAGATCGATATTTAGGTGTTCAATCATCTAAACATAAGGTCTTCTAATATAGACCCATTCTTACATTTTCACCTGTCCCACATTGTGCATCTTACTACCCATCTCAGGTCCTTCTTTGGGTCTTCAGGTTTCTGTACCATACAGCAATACTGGTTGCACCACAATTTTGCACACCTTACTTCTTCAGCTTCTTTGATATTCTTCTGTCACAGACTACCCCTGACAGTCTGTGCCAGCTGACTGCATCAAGTCTGATTCTGTTTAATCCCCTCATTTGTTTTTTTGTTCAATCACACCACCCAGATAATTAAAGTTTTGAAGACATTTTCGCCAAGGTGCTGGAGGTGAATAAAGCTATTCCTTTGGATCTATGGTGGTCATTTTGTTTAATTAAAGCTGTTAACCTGTTCCACAAGTTTTCCCCTCTGTCCCAGTTCTCATCTTCTGATTTCCCATTTGCTGTTAAGATCACTGTCTATACTTAACCTCATTGCACGTGCCTTCATTCTGCATTTCATTCTCCTATCATTTGATGTTCCTATTCACAAGCCTGCATCCAGTGCCACATCATCTCTACACAGCATCTTTGTTGACACGTCTCCTCTGACCTGTTTGCTGATGTAAGCCCATCATCACCATAAAAAGGAGTTCGCTCAGAGCTGAACCCTGATGCACACCTACTCCCACTCTAAACCCCTTTGGGCATCCAAACACTGTTCCTACTTGCTACACAGGGGCATCTGTACACAGTCTGCACTAATTCTACCAATGTTTTCAGGACTTCAAACCATTGCAGAAGTGCCAAATCAGCTTTACTGAGATCTTGTTGTATGCTTTCTCCATGTTTGGAACTGTCCAGTTGCACAGTTTGTTCACCTTCAGCTTCTTTTTCACTATCCATCTCACTGCAAACACTGAGTCAGTTGTACTGTATCCTGATCTGAATCCAAACTGCTCTACCTCTCATCTTACCTTCTGCTATTCTGCATATTCATTTGTCAATCACCTCCTCCAACATTTTCGTGCAGTATGACAGACGAGTATAAGTCTGTACTGCTCACAGATGTGAATTGGCCCTTTGATCTTTACCACTAGAATTAGAATGTTTATACTTTTTCCACCTAAGATACACCTCTCTCTCCACACTGTTATGAGGACCCTTAGGAGCCACTTCTCCCCTTCTTCTAGGGGAGGTTCTCTTCCTCTTTTCATCACAGGCTATGCATGTGACAGTACGTCTTCAATAGTGTTTCCTTCAAACAACTTTTTTGAAGTTCTCCTTCCACCTGTCCCTGATATTGAGCAGATTGTTATTTCTTATGAGTCCTATATCATGGTCTTGCAACCTTTGTGCCATCTGTGAAGTCACTTTCCAGAAGTTGGTAAAGATTCTCAGACACCCTGTTCTTTGTCACTGCATCTGATCTCCTAACTTCTTTGTTAGCCAACCAGTATTCATTTATTGTTTTGTACATATTTTCTATCTACAATTTCTTCCTGCATGCCTTTTTTCTTTTAATAACTACCCAGACTTCTGCATACCAGCTTCCCTTACATACCTTATTTCCACACTTGGCTCAGGGGCAAATCTGTTCTACTACCGCCACCCATGCTGTTCCAAAATACTGCCATGCTTCTGCTTCACCTACTTCCTCTTGTTCTTTCTGAGGAGCTAGAGCCATGATTATTTCTTGAACTTCTAAAATTTCACTCCAGTCAACTTGCAGGTCTTTAATCTACTTATATATATTAGTCTCAGAATCTTCTCCTACCACCGCTTGCAGCTGACTTAGTCAACAATGGTTTATACACTTGATTGACCTTTTAGTAGGGATAACTGTATAATCTCAGATTTGAACTCATACCCATTTCCTTGCTAGGAGGAAACCTACCCAAGTCACATGTTGGCCACTGTTTTAAATAACTTTGTGACCGTCTGTCTTGGAATACCAATTTGCCAAATGGAGGTACAGCATGGCTTCTCTTTCATTTTTTCTGTTGCCTCAACCATGTGGACCCTAGGCAATCCTTCTATTCTGTTCTAACTATCCCAATATAACCACTCAGGTCACCAATTATTCAAGACCAACTCTCTTTGTTCTGCTTTATCATGGAGATCTTTCAAATGCTGCCTGAATGTCCTCTTTTCCTTGCCATCAAAGCCATGCTGTAGCGCACAGGATGACACTGTGAAGATTTCTGTCCATCTTTACCCTGAAGTCCGATTCACATGGGTGTTGTCCTGATGGCTTACCTCACAATCTTTTGAAGCCTCTGTAACTATAGTTCTCACATTTCTACTCCATCATCACCCAGAGAAGCAGACAGGATCTCAGGCCAAGAGACATCACCACAGTGCCCTACCACCTTGTATCCTGGATACACAAAATATTCAGTCTCCTCTCTACCACCATATATTACTCACTTCCAAGCTATGTAACATCAGTTAAAGGACTGCAACAATGAATACATGTCTAGCTTTCATCCAACATAGCGGTCACGTGTAACTCAGTCAGGGCATCAGGATACTTGACAGCTAGCAGCTTACTGACACATTACTGCAGTCTTTTTTTTAATGGCAAGTACACAGTGGCCAACAAGGGACTGCAGATTCCTCCCGCCCTTTAAATGGGTTCCTGGCATGGTAGGAGTACAAAGAATCCTCAACCTACTTAGCAGCTGCAGCAAATATCCAAGTTTCTTTTGATTATCAGTTGATATGATCAAATCATCTAGAGGCAATTTCAATACCAGTGAGTGGCCAGTCCTGATACAGTGCAAATCAGCTCTGAATCTAGAAATCACATCCAACTTATAAAGTCCAAGTAGCAGCCTCAAGAATAGAATTAATATCCAAACCCTTAAAAAGCACAAGAAGAATGAGCCTTAACAGAAGAAGGAAGGATCTTTCCATGAAAACAGTAGCAAAAAGAAATGGCCTTACACATCCCAGAAGAAATGGTTTGCTTAGAAACAGACAAACATATGATGAAAAGAAACAAAAGGCTGCTCTGATTTACAAAAAGCTTTAGTCTTATCCAAATAATATCGGAGTTGTCTATGCAAATCCAAGGTGTGCAAAACCTTCTTACTAACAGATTGCTTGCGGAGAAGGTACAAAGTGGGAATAGACTGATTAAGAGACAACTCATTAACTACTTTGGGCATAAAAGCAGGATTAGTATGAAAGGACAACCTGTCCTTATGACAAACTAAAAAAGGAGGAACAACCTTAAGGGCTCGCAGCTCAGTCACCCATCTGGCAGAAGTAAAGGCCAAAAGAACAGTCTTCCAAGAACAATGTGGTAAGGAAGCTGAAGCAGCAGGCTCAAAAGGAACCAGAGTCTATTTTTCCAAAACAAAATTAAAGGTCCCAGGAAGGAGGGACAGGCTTCCCGGGAGGCCTAATGTGAAGTATGCCTTTAAGAAGCTGTTTTGCCTCAAATCTACAGACCAAAGGGAGAGTCAAAGGCGGACAAGCAGACAGAGCTGATGTGTGGGCCTTAACACAAGAATATACCATCCCAGCATTGAGCAATTCACACAAATAAGAGAATCAAAGGAAAATCCACAGTAAGTGGATCCAGATTACAAGAAAGACACCAAAAGCTTTCCATTTGGACAAATGCAGTTTTCTAGTAGTGGGTCTCCTGGCCTCCTGCAGGACCTGGAGCATGTCCACAGAAAATAGGTGCCTGAAGGGGATCAAAACCCTATCACCCACAATGTCATTTGAAAAGTGGACAGGTGGGGATGGATGAGAAACCCCTTGTCTAATGTGAGTAGGTCCACTTTATGAGTTAACTTGTAATGATTGCCCTAGGCTAAATGCAGAAGAGGGAACCAATGCTGTCTGGCCAAAAGGGAGTCACCAGCAAGATTTTGGGAACATCAGGTTTCATCTTGAGCAGGACCTTTGGAATGAGAGGGAAGGCATAAAGAAACACCCCTTCTGAGAAAAAGTGGGCTTTCCACCTTCCAGGCCAGAGAACATGGGACTCTGGCAAGAAGTTGAGGACGATGACTGTTCAGAGCAGAGGTACAGACATTTACTTGAGGAGTACCTCAGCTGGTGGGCAATGCCCAGAAACATATCACTGTGAAGCATCTACTTGATTGTGTTATGGACCTGCTCAGAGAATCTGCCATTACGTTCTGATCTGAGGGAATGTAACCTGCCTGAATGGTCACCTGATACTAGATAGCTAGATCTCAAACCTGAAGGGATCATCTGCACAGGAGACAAGACCTTGTCAGCCTTGCTTTTTGATATACCACATCACCGTGGTATTGTCTGTCAGAATCTTGAGGGGACCTGGAAAGAAAATAGAATGAAAAGACAGAAGAGCTCTCAACTCTTTGAAACTAATGCAATCCTTCTGTTGCTGAAGAGACCAAAGGCCCTGCACTTTCAGAGGACAAAAGAAGCCCCCCCCCCCATACCACATCTGAGGCATCTGTGAAGAGTTCCTGAGAGGGGATAGGAGGTTGTAAAGGAAGCCCTGGGTTGAGGGACAACTGATGGATCCACCACTGACATTCCAGCTTAACGCATGGAAGACAGACAGACTAGAAAATCTAAAGGATGAAAATGTTGAAGCCAAATTGACTTTAGAAACCACTGGAGCTTTCTTATGTGGAGCTTGGCCAGATGAAGCATAGGAATGGTGGAAGCCATGTAACCCAGAGCCCTCAGGAACTCCCTGGCTGTAGGGATTGAAAGAAAGCAATCAGAGTTAAAGCCATGGAAGGAGACAGGGACACCAGCATTGGAACAGTCTGCATCCCAGAAAAACATGAACCTGAGAAGAAGTCAGGAATGATTTTGGAAATTTACAGTAAACCCCAGGCTTTCAGAAACAGCAAAGTGTAGATGCTGAAGTAAAATCTCTGGAGAGGAGGCCTGAATGAGCAGGTCGCCCAAGTAAGGAAGGAACTACATCCCTCTCAAGCTTCAGAAAGTGATCAGAGGAATGAGGCATTTGGTGAAGACCCTTGGGGCAGTAGAGAGGCCAAAGGGGAAAGCAGAGAACTGAAAATGCCAGAAAGCAACAGAGAAATGTAAAAACTTCCTGAAAAGGGGATGAATGGGAATGTTCAGATAAGCATGCTTGAGATACAGGGAAACTAGAAAAGCCTGAGGAAGAAGCAGAGGAGACAAGGTCTGAAGGGATGGCATCTGAAAGGAAGGGACCTTCAAAAAGGTGTTTAGCTGAGAAAGATCCAGAATGGGTCTCCAGGTGTCTTCCTTCGTGAGGACCAAGAACATTCTGGGAGTAATCCCCCTGAGAAGTTGGAACTTCTTGAATTGTTCCTTGAGCCAGCAGGTCCAGACGTACCTCTGGAAAAAAGGGCAGTTGTTCCTGAGGAGGCTGAAGAATTCCCAAGGGGGAGGGGGATTTACAAACCATGTAATAACTTTGGCAAATTATGGAAAGAACCCAGGAGTCATGGGTGACCTTTAACCAAATAGGAAAGGACAGGGAAAGACGCAGAGAAAGGAATGTAACTAAAAAGGACAGGATAGTCAGACAGCATCTGGTTTGTCAGGAAAAGGAGGCATCTCGGTAGGAGGGGTTTGGATATCCTTAGCAGGAGGAGCCCTTCTACCACCTTTTATGCCTTTGGGGGAGGGCCAGACCATCCATGAACCAATGCAGCCTTGTTATGGTAATGCCTTTAAAATCTGGAAAAGTACAGTTGTGTACACTTACCATAAATGTAGATGTTAGAGTGTATTCACTGTTGCAGTCATTACATTTGGGTAATCCTGCTGGCAGGCTGCCCTTGGCTGGCCTGAATTCCAAAGTCTTGGGTCCTACATCGGCTGCTGTCGCCCCCTTCCCTGGCGTCAGGTCGTCAGGAGTATAAAAGAAGCAACAGACACCATTTTCTTTAGTTTTTCTTGCCCCAGATGCCAGGTGCCCCCAAAAAGGGTTGCCAAAATTTATATATGTATAATTACATGCACCAATATAAAATTTACCTTCATCTACAAGCACATACACCACATAGGTTCCATCAGAAGAAAAGGGGGATGGTGGGTGGGTAACCTGGACTGCAACAGTGAATACAATCGAACATCTACATTTATGGTAAGTGTACACAACTGTACTATGTTCTTCGTGTTTCACTGTTGCAGTCATTACATTTGGCTAGAGTCCCAAAGTTAAGGTTGGGTGGCTGGAGCTAAACAGCATTAGGAGCAGCTATGAGGCCCTGCAGAACTGCAGTGGTAAAGCCTGCCCCGGATTTAGAGTAGAATGGCAGATGATAGTGCTTTGTAAAGGTGTGCACTGAACTCCAAGTAGCAGCCTCTAAAATGTCCTTGTTAGGTACTCCCCTGAGAAAGGTTGCTGAAGTGGCTGCAGCTCTGGTTGAGTGTGGCCTAATGCCCTTAGGTACTGGCTTGCCATGGTGTACATAACAGAAATGAAAGCAGTGGCCTATCCACTTTGAAATAGTCTGCTTTGAGATAGCCTTTCCTTGTGATCTTGCAGCACATGTCACTAGTAATTGCTCTGTCTTTCTGAAAACTTTGGTTCTGTCCAAGTAGAATCTAAGCTGTCTGTGTACGTCCAAAGAATGCAGAATTCTCTCCACCTTGTTCTGTGAATTTTGATAAAAAGTTGGCAGATGAATAGTTTGGTTGACAGCCACATTGGACACCACCTTAGGCATAAATGTTGGGTTTGTCCTGAGAGAGACCCTGTCTGGATAAAAAATGATAAAAGGCTCCACAGCCATGAGTGCCTGTAGCTCTGAAACAGTCTTTCAGAAGTTATTGCTAGGAGCAGAGCTGTTTTCCAAGATAAAACTTTATATCAGCAGTAGCAGCTGGCTCAAAAGGAGGCAGGGTGAGTTTTTCCAAGACATAGTTGAGGTCCCATGCAGGCATTGGTGATCTCCTTGGAGGTCTTACATTTTTGACTCCTCTGAGGTACTGCTTTAATAAGGGATGAGAAAAGATTGGTGGCTCTACATTGTAATGAGCCAAAATGGCAGAGGCATGAATTTTAATAGATGAAAAAGACAGGCCTTTGTCCAGCATCTCAGTTAAGTATTGCAAAATCTGCGGAATATTTGGCACAGTTGTATCAGTTCCTTGTGCCTAGTTCCAAGCACAGAATCTCTTCCATTTTCCAGCATAAGATTTTCTAGTACTAGGCCTTCTGGCTTCCAAAATGACATCCATCACAGCTTTACTGAGAGGTGCATTTTGTATGACTACATTACTCGCCATGCTGTCAGTGAGTTGGTTGTGCAGGATCGGACTGTTTTTCTGGGACAGTAGCTGAGGTATTTGAGGTAAGGTCCAAGCTGGGCATTGAGACAAGCTCCTTAGTATTGGATACCAGTACTGGCAGGGCCAGTCTGGGGCAATCAGTATCATCTTTGGCTTCTCCTGTCTGACCTTTAGGAGTACTTTGGGAAGGAGAGGCAGAGGGGGAAATGCATATGCTGAAAGATAGTGCGTCCACTTTCCATGCTTGTCTGTGATGAATCCTTGTGCAGAATCTTTTTAGTTGGTAGTTGTGAGGGGAGGCAAATAGATCAATGTCCGGGCATCCCCATTTTCTTGTTATCATGCTGAAAACTTGTCGGTCCAGGTGACACTCATTGGGATTCATGAGGTTTCTGCTTAGTTCGTCTGCCAGAGTATTTTTCCTTCCTGGCAGGAATTGTGCCTGCAGATGTACTTTGTGGGACACAGCATCGACTTACCAAGTCATGGCTAGGGGGTACGAATGTGTGCCCCCCTGCTTGTTTATATACCACATGATCATGGTGTTGTCTGTCTTTATCAGTAGTTGTCCTGGATGAAGTAGGTCCTTGAAGGCTATCCAGGCATTATGAACTGCTAGCATCTCTTTTTGATTGATATGTAGATGCATTTCGTTTGAGGTCCATGTGGGCCCCCCAGGCATAATCTGATGCATCCATTGTTAGTATCTGCCTGGCTGGGGGTAATGTGAATGGCTGTTCCTTGTTTTGGTGACAAGCCTTTGCCCACCATCGAAACTCCTGTTGCAGGCAGGGAATGAGAGTAATCATAGTTTCCAGGCTGTGGCAATGTTGAGTCCAAACACATTTTAGGTACCATTGAAGTTTCCTCATATGCAGTCTTACATATGGAATTAGTAGGATGCAGGATGCCATGAAGCCCAAAGCCTGCAGAATTTTTCTTGCAGATAACTGGGCCTATGTTGCCAACATTTTGAAATAGGTAGTCAGTGCCTTTGTTTGTCTGGTGTGAGATAAGCCATCTGGGCAGTTGTATTTAAGCTTGCACCCAGGAATATTATCTCTTGAGAGGGTACTAGTTTTGATTTCTTTTCGTTGACTGTGTACCCTAGGGATGTTAGAAGTCTTTTCACAAACGCCAGATGCTGTAGAAGAATGTCCTTGTTCTCTGCTTGAATTAGACAGTCGTCCAAGTAAGGATATATTTGTATTCCTCTCTGTCTGCAGAATGCAATTACTGGTGCCAGGCACTTTGCAAAGACCCTGGGCGCAGTAGAGAAGCCAAATGGCAGTGCAGAGAATTGGTAATGCATTGAACCAGCCTTGAATCTGAGGTATCTTCTGCATATTTGTCTGATTGGGACATGCAGGTATGCCTCTTTTAGGTCTAAAGTCACAAGCCAAGCATTCTTGCCCAGCATGGGCAGAAGCTGCTGCAAAGTCAACATCTTGAATTTTGGTATATCCAGGAATGTGTTCAAAATGGATAGGTCCAGTATTGACCTCCAGGCCTTGTCCTTTCTGGGTACCAAGAACAGTCTTGAGTAAAATCCTTGTCCCTGCTCTTGCTCTGGTACTTGTTGAATGGCCACCATGTCTATGAGGGATTAGACTTGTTTTTGTGCCTCTGCCCATTGATTTTTTGGCAGATCTGGCCAGCTGTTTGCCTTTGGCAGGGTATGGAAATGGAGCTTGTAGCCTTGTGACACAATATTTATGACCCACTTGTCCTGGGTTATAATGTGCCAATTTTGAGAAAAAAGTGCTAATTTTCCCCCTAAGGGTGCTGCCAGGAGATAAGTGCTTGGTGCAGGCAGGGGGAAGTCATTTGGACCATTTCCTGTATGGTTGTAATTTGTCTTCTCCAACTTTGGAAATAGAAGCCCCCCTTGCTTTGAGCGGTATGAACCTTGCGCCTGGGATCTGCCTCTAGGGCATCTGGATCTGCCTCTTTGAGGTCTGTTTGACACAGAAAAGGACCAATTCTTTGTTGGCCAATGTCTACTAAACCTAGGTGGCTGTACTTGTAAAAAATCTTTCATAGTTTGCATAGATTTAGCTTTGCCCTCCATTTTCTTTAACACCTCTTCTGCCTTAACACCAAAGTATCATGCTGTAAAGGTGCATCTAATAATTTAACTTTAACATGATCAGGCAGATTTTGTTCCTTTAACCAAGCATGCCTCCTAATTACAGAACCTGTAACTGCGGCTCTGCAGGAGGCCTCTAAAGAATCAAACCCGCATTGCAAAGTATGCTTTCCAGCTTGTTCAGCTGCATGCAATAAATCCTGAATTTCCTTGTTTTCTGCACATTCAGAGTTTAACATTTTCTGTTTAAGCAATGCCATGACATGTTGCTGACATATGAGCATATGAAACTGACAGTTTAAGGCCCTTATAGCCAAGGTAGCAGATGTGTAAACCTTTTTTCCCCATCTATCCAGTGCCCTAGAAGAATCTCTGTCAGAAGGGGTAGGATTTTTTTTACAGTGGAAGCCTAACTCCTTTGGGACACTGAGAAATAGTTTGTGGGTCTGCAGCCGGGTTTTTAAAAAGGAATTTATGAGAGTCAGGAACCCTGTAATATCTGTCAGGCTAAACAGGAGCTGGAGGTAAGGAGTCAGGGGTAAGACTAGACCCCGAAAACACATCATCTACAATCTCTAACACAGATGGGATGGCTAGTGGCTTGTGTTGAGGTAGTAAAAGGAAATCCCTGAGCCTCTTTTTAGATTCTGAAAAATCTTGGCTCTCCCAGTGGAAATGCTCCCTCATGGCATGTAAGGTTTCCCCAAAAGAATAGTCCTCTGGAGGAGAAGCTGAAGGTATAGATTCTTCAGCATCAGAATCCTCATAGGGGGGGAAGAGAATATTCCTGATCAGAAGAGGAATCAGAAGAAATGGAAACCTGATCTGAAGATTCATAGTCAGTCTCTTGCCTAGGCCTCTTATCAGGAGGGGGGTGGGAACCCTTGATCAAGGTAATCAAGTCTTCGGCCATTTTGAGCATCTGTTTTTTGGGCATAGAGGCCTGACCACGTGGCTCTTGAGTTTGTTTCTTTGCTTTGGAAGGTGCTTTAGTCTTTGCCTTTGAAGCTGAAGTCTGTTTGATGTAAAGATGTTTAGGTCTGAATACACCCTCAGAAGCCGGTGCCTGCTTAGTGGCTCTGGACCCATCTGAAGGGGGTAATATCAGAGGCACCAATACCTTGAGTTTCCAGTGGCATGGCCAACTCCACGTGGGAGTCGGTTGCGGCCTGTGACTCTAAAGTAGTGGGCATCAGGGGCTGCAAAAGTGCCTCACTGAGGACCGTCGAACCGGTGACTGGCTTAGGAGAAGCTTCGTCATCGGTTTTGGGCCTCGGTTGTCTATCTCTTTCCTTTTCTTTCCGTTTCTTGTGAACTCCGGTAGTCGGATGACTATCCGACGACATTTCTGGATAATTAAACAGGCGTCCAAAATAGTTTAAAGCAAAATCATACCGACGCTTAATAGTGCATTGGTTAAATCTAGCACAAAACCAACAACCAGAAACATTGTGATCAGGGCCTAGGCAAGGAACACAGTAAGAATGAAAAACCTTATGAGGTATTTGCTTCCCACAAGAAATACAATGATTAACTTTTTCTGACATCAGTATGGAGCAAGAAAAAAAGTTTCACCAATGGGGTACTTAGCTTTATTGAAGACTTCGGATCTGAAACTCGAACACGAAAATCTCAGGAGTCGGCCGACCAGCACTTGCGAACTGCTTCTGCTTCGGGCACCGCGCGGCAAGAAAGACTAAAGAAAATGGCATCAGCTGCTTCTTTTATACCCCTGACGACGTGACGTCAGGGAAGGGGCGACAGCAGCCGACACAGGACCCAAGATTTTGGAATTCAGGCCAGCTGAGGGCAACCTGCCGGCAGGATTACCCAAATGTAATGACTGCAACAGTGAAACACGAAGAACATCTAGTGAAACAAAAATATGCTTCAACTCCTGTAATGCTTTACCCTTTTCTTGCAGGGACTTAAACAACTCTGCAGCAGCACCAAACAAATGTTTATTATCCAGAGGAGCATCCACTTGTTATCTTGATATCATCAGGCAAAGGCTGAAGTCTGAGCCAGAATATTTCCTTAAAACAGAACCAAAAGGAGCAGCCCTAGATGAAGTATCAGCTGCAACATAGCTCCATTTAATGGAATGGCAAGCTATTTGGGAAGACATTAATAGCAAGGAAAGAGCAGAGGCCTTCCCCTCAGAATCAGAAAGATCTGAAATAGCCTGACAAGCCTGAGACAGAAGAGCCAAAATATGCCTGGTCAAATGAGTCTGATAGTTCACAGCTCTAAAGGTTATAGCAGAAGTATACACTTTTTTACATAGCTTCTCCTTGGTTCTGCTGTCCTTATCAGAGGGAAGCAACTTGGAAGACAACAATTTGGAAAGCTTATCAGAGGCAACTGATACCACAGAAGGGTCTGTTGAGAGGCACTTATAAAAGAAACTTTCAGGTTTAATAAAGTGCCTGATAACTATCAGTTTTTTTTGGGAGCAGGGGGCTGGGAACCAGGAGCCTCAGAAGGAGTGGAAAATGTATCCAGCAAGGCAGCAAGAACAGGAGGAACAGCAGAGAACCTAGGAGATTCCATTTGCAGAAGCTCATCGTACCTCTTCTGATAATCAGAAACCTGCGCACAGTCCCATTTGAAGAAATTCATCATTCTGGAAATAGTGTCACCAAAAGTAATCTCAACATTAAGCTGAAGAACTTTTCATCAGAATCTGCATCATCATCAAAAGAATCATGCTCCGTAAGCCTCTTAACAGGGGTAGAAGACCAAGGAGCAGCAGAAACAGAAACCCCTTGTGGAGGCTTTAGGGCTATAATGGCATTAAACAGGCCTTGAATGAAGTTTTGCCATTCACATTGAAGATCTTTAGGAGAAGGAGAAATGTGTTTTGTTTTCTACTTCTTTTTTGATAGTGACGTCAGCCTTAAACAACATAGGAGGCTCTTACCCCTGATGGCACTCATTATTGAAGTTGGAACCTCTTTCCTCACCAATACCTAAAGAACACGTATAGCCCCTTTCATTAATTATCAGCCATGGTTCCTCCTATACATCTGAGGCAGATGTCTGCAAGGCCTCCATGGACATGCATGAAGTTGGATCCAAAGCAGTCGAGGCAGAGGAATTCCAGAAAGGAACTGGATTATGCTCCAGGCTTTCACTAGCCTCAAGAGACATCTGCTGGAGGTGGTACAGCTGAAGAATCCAACAGAGCTTTCTTGGTCTTTTTCTTCACAGACGACTGACCCCCGGGCCTGGAAGATCCTTCCATAGTGTCTTTAGATAACAGTTTAAGTCACTGGTTTTCCAAGTAAATAGCTAGGGAAGAATGCAGACTATGCAATGTCTTAGGGATGAAAGCTTGGCAAATCTCAAGATGTATGCTCGTGGGAAGCACCTAAACAGAACAAACACTGCTTGTGATGATCTTTATGGGGAATCTGTCTCCTGCACTAGCATTTTCCCTTTCTGGATGACATGAAACCAACAACCAGAACAAAGCAAAACAAAGATAAGAAAAAATAATGTGGCACTTATCTGCAAGCAGTACTGCTGGCAAAGTTGTTTGGGGATGGCACCTCTAGACATCACCTTTATGCCCTATGCCATGAGCAGGGAGCATACAAGCATACATGTGATGTACGGTGTAGCTATTACAACCTAAAGGCTTTAGTACACTGGCCAGATATTGGGCTGCCCTAGGCAGGGGATCTCTATTGTAAATAATACTGCAACAGTGATATGGAAGGAAATAGTCCTGTGTCTCGTTGGGTTTAAGATGGACTCTGTAGATACATTTACTAGAGTAGTCTGAAGTTGACCTTGAATGAAAAAGACTTGCTGCTAATTATACAATTTTTTCAGTGAAGCTCTAAAGTTCATTAAGAAAGAAATTGTGCATTTTACAGGAATACTGTCTGGAAAAACACAAATGGGAGCCACTTTCAGCTTAACTACACTACCAAGTCCAAATCAGAGTACGGCAAAGAGCCAATTGAACAGCTTGGGTAGATACTAGATTGTTTAAAGCATAACAAAACAACAGGCAGACTCTCACATATGTAAAACCAAAGTCCAGTCATACCACGAACTGTCTACTTGTATCTTGTTGAATGTTTTGCTAAACACGATTCAGCTAGAAATAAACAAATTGCATGACACTTCAAGTAAATAAGTAAAAAAGTTTAAGTGCTTTCATCAAGCCAAAATATTATGGACTTCTGAACAATACAGTCACCTCCCAATGAGGTTTAAATACCAAACATCACTAAAAAAACAGGCTTTCTTAAAGCCATACTACAAAACACAAAACATGCAGATCAGACAGTCACAAATGTAAATAAATTTATACAAATTAAAGCATCCCATGAAATCAAACATTAAAAACAACTCTTATTACAAAATATATGAACAATTTAGAACTGCAAAATTTTCCATATAATCCATTAAAGTTTGGCAGCTCATAATTTCAAAATAGGGTAAACAGATACAAAATCATTTATACCAGGTTTGTGGGTGGCATCCAACCTAACCTGCCAATAAAATTCCATGATGTCCTTCGTGGTTCACTGTTGCAGTCATGACTGTAGGGTTCTTCCTGCCAGCAGCAGCCCTCGATCGGCCAGAATCCCAAAGTCAGGATTGGGCGTCAGCTGAGGTCGCTTTTATCCTGACGTCAATGTGCCAGGAAGTATAAAGACGTCAGCCAATGCCTTTACCCCAGTCTTTCTTGCCGTGGTGCTCTGAGCAGTTCGCTGATGCCGGTTGGCCTACTCCTGTCTGTTTTTGGATTTACTTCCAGGATTTTTTGTTTTATAAGATAAGTACCCATTGGGGAGGTCTTTTTCTTGCTCCAGTCAGATGTCAGAAAAAGTTAATAATTGTATTTCTTGTGGGAAACAAATACCTCATAGGGATTTTCACTCTTATTGTATTCCCTGCCTGGGGCCTGACCACAACGTTGCTAATTGTGGGTTTTCTGCTAGATTTAATCAGCGTACTATTAGGTGTAGGTACAACTTTGCCTTCTACTATTTTGGTAAAAGGTTTAATTATAATATGTCTTCGGATTCTTTTACAGGCTTCTGGTGTGTGTAAGAGGCGCAAAGATAAAGACAGGCCTCCAAGGTCCAAAGCAGAGGATATTACTCAGTTATTGCCAGTTGCTGGTTCGTCGGTCGTCAGTGAGGCGCTTTTGCAGACCCAGTCATCCACCTCTTTTGAACCAATTGCCTGTACCAACTCCAACTCCGGTGTGGAGCTGATGGAGCCTTCAGAATTGCCAGGGAATGGACCTTCGGATACTACTCCCTCAGTTGGGTCTGGAGCCGGTAGGCAGGTACCGGCTTCTGAGTGAGTTTTCAGGCCTTCACAGCTTCATGTACATATGGATTCAGTTTTGCATTCTAAGACAATGACTAAGGTTCCAGATAAAAAGAAATGGCAAGCAGACACCTTTTGCTCAGGGTCCTAGGCCTCAAAGGCAAATGCTTAGGATGGCTGAAGATTGGTTATCTATGATCAGGGGTTCTCATCCCCCTCCTGACAAAAATCCTAGACTACAGTCCAATTATGATTCTTCAGACCAAATTTATCTTTCTTCTGCTTCTTCCCTCGGGAAGGATTGTTCCTTTCCTCCTTATGAGGATTCTGATGCTGAAGATTCCTTTCCTTCAGCCTCTCCTCCTGAGGATTATTCTTTTGGTGAAACTTTGCATGATATGAGGGAGCACTTTCATTGGGAAGGGCAGGAATTCTCTGAAACCAATAAAGGGCTTAGGGATTTTCTTCTTCTCCCTCAGCATAATCCTCTTGCTATTCCCCCTGTACTGGACCATTGTAGATGATGTTTTTTCAGAAGCTTCCCTCTCTCCTGATTCTTTTCCCCCTGCTCCAGTCAAACCAGATAGGTATTATAGGGTTCCAGATTCTCACAAGTTTCTTTTTAAGAATCTTTCACCTGATCTGGAAACAATGTCTCAGGGCCCTAAGGGTGTTAAAGCGGCCTCTGCTAAACATCCTATTCCCTCTGACCGAGAGTCCAGGGCTTTGGAAAGATGGGGTAAAAAAGTTTATACTTCTGCTACATTGTCTATTAGAGCTTTGAACTGTCAATTTCATATGCTAAAGTATCAGCAATACCTTTTGTCTGTATTTAAACAAAAGATGTCAGCTGTTTCTATTGGTGTGGATGATAAGGAGTTACAGGATTTATTGCATGCTATTAAACAAGTGGGTAAACATACCCTGCATTGTGGTTTTGATTCTTTGGAAGCTTCTTGTAGGGCTGCAACAACTGGCGCAGTTATTAGAAGACATGCTTGGTTAAAGGAACAAAGCTTGCCAGATCAGGTTAAAGCCAAACTTTTGGATGCCCCTTTGAAGCACGATGTTTTGTTTGGGGCCAAAGCTGAAGAGGTATTAAAGAAAATGGAGGAAAAAGCCAAATCTATGCAGACGGTTAAGGATTTTCTACAGGTGCAACCACCTAGATTTAGCAGGCACTGGCCAGCTAAACCTTGGTCCTTTCCGAGCTCAGACAGGCCTCAGAGAAGCAGATTCAGGCATTCCAGAGGTAGGGGACAGGCACAAACCCTTTTTAGGAATAGGCAGTGGACTACCCCATCTCCCAAAGGAGGTGAAGATAAGTATCAACCCTACCAGAAACCGTCTTTATGACTCCTCCTTTCTGGTTCCAGGGGCTCCTCTCCTGGAAGCACCTTTGGGAGGAAAGATTTGTCTTTTTTATCAAAATTGGGGCCGCACAACCCGGGACAAATGGGTTCTGGACAGTCTCAAGAGGTTACAGATTTCATTTCCACACCTTGCCAAAACTGAACGGTTGGCCAGATCTGCCAAATCATCAATGGGCAGAGGCACAACTGCAGGTTCAGTCCCTCTTAGCTATGAGGGCCATATAATTTGTACCAAATTTAGAAATAGGGCAAGGTTCTTATTCAAGACTTTTCCTTGTTTCCAGGAAGGAAAATTCGTGGAGACCAATTCTGGACCTTTCCATGCTAAACACCTTCCTAGATGTACCAAAATTCAAGATGCTCACTCTGCAACAGCTGCTGCCTATGTTGGGCAAGAATGCTTGGATGGTGACTCTGGACTTAAAGGAAGCTTACCTGCATATTCATATAAGGCGAGAGTGCAGAAGATATCTGAGACTCAAAGCGGGCTTGAAGCATTACCAGTTCTCTGTGCTGCCCTTTGGCTTATCTACTGCACCCAGGGTCTTTACAAAGTGCCTGGCACCAGTAATGGTGTTCTGCAGACAGAAGGGGATTCAAATATACCCTTATCTGGATGACTGTCTTATTCCAGCGGACAACAAAGACACTCTACTTCGGCATCTAGCTTTTGTGCAGCATCTTCTACAGTTCCTCGGATTCACAGTGAATCTAAAGAAGTCAAATCTGGTGCCCACACAACAAATTACTTTCCTGGGTGCTCTTCAGAGTACTACAACCAAGATGGCTTGCTTGACACCAGACAAAAAAGCGCAACTGGCTTCTTCTTTTCAACACTGGGCTTCAATGAAACAGCTGACTGCAAGAAAGGTTCTGCAGGCTTTAGGTTACATGGCTTCCTGCATTCTCCTAATACCATATGCAAGACTGCATAAGAGGAAACTACAGTGGTACCTCAAGAGTGTGTGGTCTCAGCATTACCACAGTTTGGAAACAGTGATCATGATTTTGCCTTGTCTACAGCAAGAGTTTCTTTGGTGGGCCGAAGCCGGTCTCCAGAACAAGGGGAGGCCTTTTTGTCCTCCACCAACCAAGTTCTGACAACGGATGCTTCAGATTATGCCTGGGGAGCCCACATGCACGGGAGATGTCTTCAGGGTGTTTGGACAAAGGAGCAAATTCACCTGCACATACATTTGAAGGAGATGCTCGCCATTCAGAATGCTCTGATAGCCTTCAGGGACTTTCTTCTACCAGGGCAATTGTTGATAAAGACAGACAACACTACAGTGATGTGGTACATGAACAAGCAGGGGGGCCTCTCTTACCCCCTGTGCAGGTTAGCCATGGCTCTGTGGTACACTACACTGACCTGCAGAGTCCACTTACAGGCACAATTCCTGCCAGGAAATGACAACACTCTGGCAAACACATTGAGCAAGACACTTTCGGATCCACACGAATGGATGTTGGATGTTCGGATATTCAGGATGATAGTACAGGCATGGGGATGTCCGGACATAGATCTTTTTGCATCCCCTCAGAATCATCAATTTCCAATATTCTGCACCAGGACCTACCACAAACTAGCATGGCAAGTGGATGCCCTCTCATTCAGTTGGAAACACCTATCAGTATATGCTTTTCCTCCTTTTCTTCTACCTCGGGTACTTCTGAAGATAAAACTGGACAGACCGCAAATGATTTTACTGGCTCCCAATTGGCCTCGACAACTCTGGTATTCCACTCTGATGAACCTAGTTCAGGAGCCTCCCTGGATTCTGCCTCAAATCCCTCATCTACTGTCTCAACAGGACAGCCGGATCCTGCACAGTCATGTCAAAACTCTGAATCTAGCTGCCTGGAGGATCCAGGGTCTGTAAACACCTCTACTCTTTCCAAACAGGTAATGGATGTAATCCTTGAAGCTAGACGGCCCAGCACTAGGAAATCTTATGCATGTAAATGGAAAAGATTTTGCTCCTGGAATCAAGTCCAAGGTGGTGATTCTACTGTTCCGAACATTCCTCTGATTTTAAAGTATCTGGCAGAGCTGTTACATACGGGCCTATCTTTTTCATCTATTAAGCTTCATGCTATTTCTGCACATTACAATACAAATTCTCCGATTTTTTCTCATCCATTACTTAAACAATTTCTTAGAGGGGCTAAGAATGTTCGGCCCCCTATAAGAGCACCTGTTCCCACTTGGGATCTTAACTATGTTTTGGAAAAATTAACCTCGTCTCCTTTTGAACCTGCAGCTTCCACGGATTTAAAATGTTTTGTCTTGGAAAACTGCTTTTCTTTTAGCTATAACCTCTGCTAGAAGAATTTCAGAATTGCAAGCACTCATGGTTGTGGAACCCTTCATTATTTTTCATCAGGACAGCGTATCCATAAGGACTAATCCCACCTTTATGCCTAAGGTGGTTTTGGCAGTGGCCTTGAATCAGACTATTCATTTGCCTACTTTTTATCCTAATCCTCAAAGTGAGGAAGAAAGTCTTTTGCACTCTTTGGATGTGCACAGGCAGCTTCGTTTTTAACTGGACATGACCAAGATATTCAGGAAATCTGACCAATTGTTTGTCGTTTATGCTCCTACTGTTCTAGGGAAAGCAATCACTAAGCAAACTATTTCTAAGTGGTTTGCCCACTGCATCAAGTTCTGTTACTCTTTTCATGGCAATCCAGTTCCTGTTAATATTAGGACTCATTCTACCTGGGCTACTGCTACTTCAGCAGCCTTTCTTTGTGGGGTTCCTACCAAGGATATTTTAGAGGCTGCTACTTGGAGTTCTGTGCATACTTTTTCTAAGCATTACAACCTCCCTCTCTATTCTAAATCTAGGGCCAGTTTTGCAAGGTTTTGTGGCCGCTCCTTCTGTTTCTCCTCCAGCCACCCTTTCTTAGCTTTGGGACTCAACCCTACAGTCATGACTGCAACAGTGAACCACGAAGGACATAGTACAGTTGTGTACTCTTACCATATCCTGCCGTCAAGCGATCCTGCAGTCGGCCAGAGTTCCAAAGTCTTGGTCCGGCGTCTGTTACTGTTGCTTCTTCCCTGACGTCAGTGCACCAGGGGTATACAAGATGCATCCGATGCCATTTTCTTCAGTTTTGCTTGCCCCAGATGTCAGGTGCCCCCTAGTAGGTAGGCAATACATATTGCTAATAAAACATATATATAAAATAAAAACAATACCTTCAGTTGCAAGCAAATACACCACAAAGGTTGTATAGGATAGAAAGGTATAGATAAGTCCAGCTAGGACAGAGGGGATGGAGGGAGGGTAACCTGGACTGCAGTAGTGTGAACACTCGAACATCTACATTTATGGTAGGTACAAAACTGTACTATGTTCGTGTTACACTGCTGCAGTCATTACACTTTGGTAGAATCCCAAAGCTGAGGTCGGGTGGCTGGTCTATAAAGAGTTAGGATTGGCTATGAGGCCCTGCAGAACTGCAGTGGCAAATCCTGCTCTGGATTTAGAGTAAAGAGGCAAGTGGTAATGCTTGGTAAAGGTGTGCACTGAACTCCAAGTTTCAGCCTCCAAAATTTCCTTTGTTGGTACTCCTCTGAGAAAGGCTGTTGAAGTGGCTGTTGCTCTGGTAGAATGTGGCCTAATGTTATTAGGGACAGACTTCCCATGCTGTGTGTAGCAGTAACGAATACAGTGCCCTATCCATTTGGAGATAGTCTGCTTTGACATAGCCTTGCCCTGTGATCCTGCAGCATATGCTACAAATAGTTGCTCAGTTTTCCTGAAAGCTTTTGTTTTGTCCAAGTAGAAGTGTAGCTGCCTGTGTACGTCCAAAGAGTGCAGAAGTTTCTCCCCTTTATTCTGGGGGTTTGGATACAAAGTTGGCAAATGGATGGTTTGGTTAAGAGCCACACTAGATACCACCTTTGGCATAAAGGTAGGGTTTGTCCTTAAAGAAACCCTGTCCTGATGAAAAATTATAAAAGGTTCCACTGCCATTAATGCCTGCAGCTCTGAGACTCTTTGTGCTGAAGTTACTGCCAGGAGCAGAGCTGTTTTCCATGATAAAAATTTTAGATCGGCTGTATTGGCTGGCTCAAAAGGTGGCAGGGTCAGTTTTTCCAAAACAAAATTGAGGTCCCAAGTTGGTGTTGGTGCTCTCTGGGGCAGTCTTATGTTTTTAGCCCCTCTGAGGTACTGCTTTAGCAAGGGATGAGAGAATAAAGGAGGATCTGTGTTGTAATGTGCTGAAATTGCAGAGGCGTGGATCTTAATTGATGAGAAGGATAGGCCTTTGTCCAGCATCTCAGTTAAGTATTGTAAAATCTGAGGAATGTTTGGGACAAGAGGGTCAAGGCTTTGAGCCTGGTTCCAGGTGCAGAATCTCTTCCATTTATCAGAGTAAGATTTCCTGGTGCTAGGCCTCCTGGCCTCCAAAATGACATCCATAACAGCTTTAGAGAGAGGTGTTGCCTGTTTGACTAATGAATCTGCCATGCATCCAGGTTTAGGGTTTTGAGCTGACTGTGCAGGATCGGATTGTTTTGTTGAGTCAGAAGGTGTGACATTTGAGACAAAATCCATGGTGGGCCTTGAGCTAAGTTCTTTAAGATTGGGTACCAGTGCTGGCATGGCCAGTCTGGAGCAATCAGGATCATCTGTGGTTTTTCTTGTCTGGCTTTTAGGAGTACCTTTGAAAGGAGAGGCAGTGGTGGGAAGGCATAAACTTTTAAGCTTTTCCAGCTGAATGAGAGAGCATCCACTTTCCATGCTTGTGTGTGATAAGTCCTTGTGCAGAATTTTTGTAGTTGGCAACTTAGTGGGGAGGCAAAAAGAGCTATGTCTGGGGATCCCCATTTTTGCGTCACCATGCTGAAGATTTGTGGATTCAGTTTCCATTCGTGAGGGTCCATGATATTTCTGCTTAGATCGTCTGCCAGAGTATTTTTCTTTCCTGGCAAGAATTGTGCCTGCAGATGAACTTGATAAGTTAGAGCTGTGTTCCACAAGGTCATGGCTTGCCTGCATAGGGGATAAGAATGAGTGCCCCCTTGCTTGTTTATGTACCACATTACTGTGGTGTTGTCTGTCTTTAATAATAAATGTCCTGGATGCAGAAGGTCCTTGAAAGCCATTAGGACATTTTGAACAGCCAACATCTCTTTTTGATTGATGTGAAGATGCATTTGGTCTGTGGTCCACTTTCCCTGAATAAATTTTCCTGCCATATGTGCTCCCCAGGCGTAGTCCAAAGCATCTGTTGTTAGTGTCTGCCTGGCTGTGGGTAGAGTGAAAGCCTGACCCTTGTTGAGGTGACATGCCTGTGCCCACCATTGAAACTCCTGTTGTAGGCAGAGAATTATTGGTATTACTGCTTCTAAACTGTGAGAGTGCTGAGTCAAAACACTTTTTAGGTACCATTGTAATTTCCTCATATGCAGTCTGGCATATGGAATTAGTAGTATGCAGGATGCCATGAATCCCAAGGCCTGCAGAATGTTTCTTGCAGTGAGATGGGACTTTTTTGTCAGTAGTTGAAAATATTGAGTCAGCTGTCCTTGTTTGTCTGGCGTGATAAGCCATCTGAGCCGTTGTATTTAAGCCAACACCCAGGAATATTATCTGTTGTGAGGGCACTAGTTTTGACTTCTTTTCGTTTACTGTGTAACCTAGAGAAATTACCAACCTTTTTACAAATGCCAGATACTGTAGAAGAATGTCCTTTGTCTCTGCTTGAATGAGGCAGTTGTCCAGGTATGGATATATTTGAATTCCTTTTTGTCTGCAAAATGCAATTACTGGTGCCAGGCACTTTGTAAAGACCCTGGGCGCATTAGATAAGCCAAAGGGCAGTGCAGAGAATTGGTAGTGCATTGTACAAGCTTTGAATCTGAGGTATCTTCTGCAATTTTGTCTGATAGGGACATGCAGGTATGCCTCTTTGAGGTCCAGAGTAACAAGCCAAGCCTTCTTGCCCAGCATGGGAAGAAGCTGCTGTAGTGTCAACATTTTGAATTTCAGAACATCCAGGTAAGTATTTAGAGTTGAAAGGTCTAGTATGGGTCTCCAGGCTTTGTCCTTTCTGGGGACCAGGAAGAGTCTTGAGTAAAATCCTTGTCCTTATTCCTGCTGTGTACTTTTTGAATAGCTTTCATGTTCATGAGGGCTGATATTTGTTTTTGAGCCTCTGCCCATTGATTTTGTGGCAGGTTTGGCATTCCTTTTAGCCTTGGTAAACTGTGAAAGTGGAACCTGTAACCTTGAGACACAATATTCAGAAGCCATTTGTCTTGGGTGATTGTTTGTCAGTTTTGATAAAAAAAAAAAAAAATGCTAGTTTTTCCCCTAAGCGTGCTGCCAAAGGGAAGTGCTTGGCGTACGAAGGGGGAAGTCATTGGGACTGTTTCCTGTATGGTTGAGATTTGTCCTCCCCTCCTTTTGGGGTTGAGGTACCCCACTGTCGTTGTCTGTTAGAGCCTTGGGGTTGAGATCTGCCTCTTGGGTGTCTGTATCTGCCTCTCTGTGGCTTGTCTGACACTGGAAAGGACATATTCTTTGTAGGCCAATTTCTGCTAAATTGAGGTGGCTGTACCTGTAAGAAATCTTTGACTGTTTGCATAGATTTAGCTTTATCCTCCATTTTCTTTAACACATCTTCTGCCTTAACACCAAACAATGTATCATGCTGTAAAGGAGCATCCAATAGTTTTGCCTTAACATGATCAGGTAAACTCTGTTCTTTTAACCAAGCATGTCTTCGAATCACAGAACCTGTAACTGCGGCTCTACAAGAGGCCTCTAAAGAATCAAAACCACATTGCAGAGTATGTTTTCCCACCTGTTCAGCTGCATGCAATAAATCCTGCATTTCTTCATAGTCAGGAGCTTCTGAGCTTGTAAGCATGTTCTGTTTTAACTGAGCCATTAAATATTGTTGGTACTTAAGCATGTGAAACTGGCAATTTAAAGCCCTTACTGCTAAAGTTGCAGAAGTGTAAACTTCCTTCCCCCATCTATCCAGTGCTCTAGAATCTCTGTCAGGGGGGACTGGATTTTTTGCAATGGAAGCCTTAACCCCTTTGGGACCCTGGGAAATGGTTTCTGGGTCAGCAGAAGGGTTTTTATAAAGAAACTTGTGAGAGTCAGGGACTCTATAGTACCTATCTGGTTTGGCTGGTGCAGGGGGAAAATAATCAGGAGATAAGCTGGATTCAGAGAACACATCATCCACAATATCTAACACAGGTGGAATAGCAAGGGGCCTGTGCTGAGGTAATAAAAGGAAGTCCCTGAGCCTTTTCTTGGATTCTGAATAATCCTGACTTTCCCAATGGAAATGCTCCCTCATGGTATGTAAAGTTTCCCCAAAAGAGTAATCCTCAGGAGAAGAGGCTGAAGGGATAGATTCTTCAGCATCAGAGTCCACATAGGGGGGTAAAGAGTATCCCTGGTCTGAAGAGGAATCAGAGGAAATGGAAACCTGATCAGAGGAATCATAGTCTGTATCCTGCCTAGGCCTTTTCTCAGGAGGGGGATGGGAACCCCTGATTAGAGTAATGAGGACTTCGGCCATTTTGAGCATCTGTTTCTTAGGCATGGAGGACTGTCCAGGAGAATGCTGTACTTGCTTCTTTGTCTTTAATGGTGTTTTTGTCTTGGCTGTTGCTTTAATGGTAAGTTGTGAAGGTCTGAAAACACCCTCAGAAGCCGATGCCTGCTCAGCGGCTCTGGACCCATCTGAGGGATTAGTTTCCATAGGTCCAATACCTTGAGTTTCCAGAGGCCTAGTTGTCTCCACGTGGGAGTCGGAGGCGGCCTGGGGCTCTGAGGTAGTGGGTGTCAGGGGCTGCGAAAGCGCCTCACTGAGAACCGGAGACTGGCCTAGAAGAGGCTTCGTCGTCGGTTTTGGACCTCGGATGCCTGTCTTTATCCTTGTCCTTGAGTTTTGTATGAATTGCAGTCGTCGGTTGTTCCGACGGCATTGTATAATTGAACCTTCGGCCAAAGTAGTGCAAAGCAAAATCAAAATGTCATTTTATAGTGCGTTTGTTAAATCTGGTACAAAACCGACAACTAGTGACGTCGTGATCAGGGCCTAGGCATGGAATACAGTAAGAATGGAAGTCCTTATGAGGTATTTGCTTCCCACAAGAAATACAATTATTAACTTTTCCTGACATCGGTCTGAGGCAAGAAAAAGTTTCCCCAACGGGGTACTTAGCTTTATTGAAGACTTCGGATCTGAAATTCGACTTTGAAAATCTCAGGAGTCGGTCGACCGGCACTTGCGAACTGCTTTTGCTTCGGGCACCGCGCGGCAAGAAAGACTAGAGAAAATGGTGTCGGATGCATCTTATATACCCCTGGCGCACTGACGGCAGGGAAGAAGCGACAGCAACTGATGCTGGACCAAGACTTTGGAACTCTGGCCGACTGCTGGCCCGCCTGACGACAGGATAACCCAAGTGTAATGACTGCAGCAGTGTAACACGATGAACATCAGGAACTTACTGAAAGGGCAACATACCAAAGAATGTTTACACAAGGCATTTTTGGTGTTTTTAGTGCTAAATATACATGTGCTCATATATTTTTTTCAAAGAGCCCATTCCATCTTGCTTACAGAAAATGCAGCACAAGAATCACATTTTGCCAAGTAAACCACTCTACTGGTATAACAGTTGCCCTGACAAAAATAAATTCCATCAGATAACATATAGTTTAAAACTAAATGGTCTCCTTCCAGAATATAAAGACACAGTGTGCATGCTCCTTACTTAAGTTTTTCCATTTTTACTGGCTACCTTATGCTGAGAATCAGGACGTTTCTCCAAGATGCTCATCAGATTTTTCTCTGTTTTGTGAACAAGCATTTATAGTTGACCCCCCCCCCCCCCAAAAAAAAAAATAGGTAGACTGTCACATATGTAAAACCACTATAAAATGAAAGTACCTGCAGCATGGAAGGCTTAGGACTGTACCAAAATCAAGCCTTACCACAGCCAACATTAAAAGATGCCTGATGACTGTTTTAACTATTCGACTAATGTAGCATGCATTTTTTTATGCTGGCTGAGGCATATTTTTCTACTTCTATTTCGTTAAATGTTTTGCTCTTTCGTGGTATGACTTAATTTTGGAAAAGTCCTAAGCCTTCTGTGCTGCATGTACTTTTTGTTTTATTGTTAAAAGCATACAGTACTGTCTACTTATTATGGTCTTTTTCTTCTTCTTTCGGCTTTTCCTTTTCCCGGTTAGGGGTTGCCACAGTGGGATCACCTGTCTGCTCATGACTGGCAGTGGAGTTTTATGGTGTTGAGTTGCCAGCCGGTGCCCAACCTTCCACAGAAGGCACACATGCACACACTCATGCCTAGTGCCAATTTGGACTGTCCAATCCACCTATAGCATGTCTTTGGGATGTGGGAGGAAACCAGAGCACCTGGAGGAAACCCACACGACCACAGGGAGGCCATGCAGACTGCACACAGAAGGCACCCCCAGCCAGGGATCAAACTGGAGAACCTCTTGCTGTGAGGTGGCAATGCTAACCGCTGCACCACTGCCAAACGCTAGTAATTTACTGGAGGTCAGCAAGAACTGCAAAATCAGGTTTTAGGTACGTTTCAAAAAACAAACGACATTTGTTTTTTGAAAATACCTAAACACACCTAAAAACAAGCCTCTAGGTTTAGATCAGACAGAAAAAGATGAAATAGATAATCCAAGCTTCTTTTAGGAATCCCATAACAGGCAGAAAAGTGTATGCATCTGCAGACTTCCTTATTCTTCTCTAGTTTTTTCAGTAACTTGGCTACTGAGCAGCTCAACTCCACAAACTGGATCCTCAGCAAATGTAGCCTCCGGGATTTGTAGGTAAATGCATAAGAGTTTCTTTATAGTTCTCCAACTCTCTACTCTCAGAGGAAACATTCCTTGAGCCCCAACTCCCCAGTGTTAATTATACTGATAACTGTTCTGCAGAAAATCAATGTTGGTGCAATTTGTGTGGGTGAGTCAGAAATGACTCGTGCAACCATGGAATAGATACATAAGTTTGGGGGTCTTATCCCCTACAAAGAAGTACAGGGGAGCTTGCTCCTGCCAAAAAAAAAAAATGCTTACTTCTGGATTTCTTTGGTGGGTTGGTTCCTAGGCAGCTCTTAGTGACTTAAAATCACAGATTATCAGGTAAAGCATGTTTTGTGTGTGTGTGTGTGTGTGTGTGTGTGTGTGTGTGTGTGTGTGTGTGTGATGATGCACTCTTTAGCCTTGCAGACCAAGCTAGTCAGGCTTATAGGGGTGATTGTTCCTGGGATCTGTTGTGGCTCCACCTCTGTAGAGTGGTATAACTGTTGCTGTACACCACTCTATGGGTATGTAGCCTGTGGAGAGGCTGAGTTTGAACAGTGTGTTTAGGTGAGGGGGGTTAGTTCATCTTTGAGCTCATGTAGGACGCAGCCTGGGATACCGTCCGGTCCCATTAATGCTGTGTTTTTGGCTTTGGAGAGGGCTGTTTTAACTTGAGTGTCTGTGATTTCAGGGGCTCTACATTCTTCTGGTATGGTTATGGGCCCTATTGGGGGGTGAGAGGGGGGTGAAGTTTACGCTGAACCTGTCTGCCAGGATATTGGTTATATCTCTCGGTTCAGTGTATTTTGTGCCATTCTGCACTAACTCCGAGCAGATCTCAGCATTGCCACTTAGATTCTTGACATAGCTAAAGAATGCCTTGTAGTTACCTTTGGAGTCCTTGGCAATTTTGAAGCTCACCTTGGAAGATTTTATGAAGGATCGCAATTTCTTGCTGATACTGATCAGGGATGTCTTCCCTTCTTGGGATTTTACTCTTTTCTGTACTAGTTTCCTCCCTTCTATTGTATAGCTTGTTTATGGCAGGAGTCCACCAGACTTGCTTCTTTTTCTTGGAGGAGTGAGTCTTGGTTTTGCTTGGGATAGCACGATCTATGCATTCTGGTAGGTGCGTGTAGAATGCATTGGTAAAGGATTTTGCAGGTTTGGCAGTGTTATCCTTTAGCATGGGAGCTTTGAAACGTTCCACCTCGGTCTTAAGTAACGTGAAGTTTGCTTTTGAAAAGTTTTTCACGGTGGTTTCCTTGTCCGGGGTTGAAGTCGGAATGTGGATATCCAAAGTGGTTAATTTATGGTCAGATCTAACCAGCGAGGAGTTGACCTCTGGTGTGGAACACCGGTCACCCATGTTGGTGATGACCAGGTCCAATATGTTATCACCTCTGGTGGGAGTGCTGACCAGGTGATTTAGAGTGTTTGAGCTTATAAATTCTAGGAAATGTTGAGCAAGTGAGTTAGTACTTGAGTAGTTCTCCCAGTTAGTTAATGTTTGGGTAATTGAAAATCACCCAATATTCGGGTATTTGGTAGGACCTTTATGTTTCCCAG
This sequence comes from Protopterus annectens, assembly GCF_019279795.1. Lineage (NCBI taxonomy): Eukaryota > Metazoa > Chordata > Ceratodontiformes > Protopteridae > Protopterus > Protopterus annectens. The sequence continues at coordinate 949,005,328 of NC_056741.1, read as the reverse complement.
TGTTTCCAGAAATGTGGAATGGGGGTCCTGGGACATGGTGGGTGATCTGTAGCAAGCTACAATTTGAATTGCAGTTTTTCTCATTGTTAGTTGCATGTGGATGATCTCTGAAGCTTCGTGCTGTGCCACTAACCTGGAGGTGTGGGTATCCTTGATGAATATGGATATGCCCCCTCCTTTTGTAATTCGGTCCAAGTTCTGTGGCCAAAATGTATGGTACGAGTTGTAGCCTGGTAGTGCTGGGGTGCTCTCTGGAGCCTTAAACCAGGTTTCTGTTACTGCACGTATATCGATTTTCTCCATACTGAGGAGTGCCTCGAGTGCATGCATTTTGAGGTTTAGACTTCTGGCAGTGAGTAGCATTACCCTCAGTTTTTTGTTACTTGTGCTATTTATGGTAGTGGGTTTGTCTAAAAAGGAACTTTGGGGTTGGCAAGAGCCTTGGCCTGTATTCAAAAGTCTAAGGGTGACAGGTGCAAGCCAGTTTTACTGAGGCAGCATGGCTTGTCGAGCATGTCCTCCCAGGTGGACAGACACTGAGACAATTGTTGAAATTTATAATTTTTTCTTTACACTGTGGTATCATTCTTGGTGAGGGCAGGATGCTACTCAGGGTCAGGGTCATACCAGCCTGGGCTATGTGATCAGAGAGCTCTTTCAGGTCTCTTTTCATGTAGTCCAAGGAAGTACAGCTCAGGTCATTCATACCAACATGGACAATGACAGTTGTATTTGTACTTGTTCTGGAGTGACCCGAGTGCTTGTGTTATGTGGCAGATCCTGGCACCTGACAGGCAGCCAACAGTAACCTTCTCCTTATTCAGCCTAGTGAGTGGGACGTCAGTGTGCCTGACTATAGAGTCACCTATTACTAGTATGTTGGGTATGTTATTTTGCCTTAAGGGCTGTAATTGCGTGGCACACTGGTTTTGTGAAGTATGTGTTACATGGTTTGTGTTGGGGAATGGAGGTTGCTTGGATGTCTGCTTTGGAGGTCTCTGTTGCTTTTGCAGATTTTTATTTAGAGCCTCCGAGTATGTTTCTGTGTATTTGTGTGTGTTTTTTGCCAGTGCTGGTTTAATGGGTCTATGTGAGACTGGTGGTGTGATGCAAGTATTTCCCTTCTCCTCTTGAATGTCTGATCCAGTCTTGGGTTGAAAGAGCTTAGCCTCAAGTTTGGCTGTATAAAGAGCTTAGCCTCAAGTTTGGCTGTATAAATGCATCTCTCGCATGTATTAGTGTTTGGTGGTAGGAGGAGAGGGATGTCTGTGTACATGAGGCAGTTGTAATATTGCCTCAAAATGCCCAGATTCACCAGTTGGACTGGAGAGTACACCTAAAACTCCCCTTTGGACATGCCTGGATAAGTACAGTGAACTGTTTTACTGAATGGCTGGTAAGGTCGAACAGAGAGCCTTGTCCTTCTGTACAGTACAGGAGGGTCTAGTGCTAGGGTTTATAAGTGCTTGCTATGAGTTTTGAGCAAGTGCCGGGCTGAGAAATGAATGGTTTGAGTGCTTAAGTTAAAAGTTTGTCTAGTTCCAAGGGAAAAACTGAAGAAGAGACTTTGTGGAGCTGGGAATAGTTTTACCCTAGCTTAACCAGAAAAATGCGGTTTTTATAGCAGGGAAATGAAAGAGAAATTAGCCAAAAATGGCCAATAAACTACTAATTTCTGGGCTGAAACCACTCCTCCAGGGACAGATAGGCTGCTCAAAGCTCCCTTCTCTCACAAGTGAACAGAGAAATGTCCTACTATCCAAGTAAGGTATGGGCAAACACAGAGATTTGTAACACAGCCCTGAATTCAGCACAAATTTCTTTATTGAATCAGCAAAAGCTGACAATCCTAAACATGTGCAAGAAATTCTCTTGCACATTTTAACATGAAACTCGGAAAACGTAAATTTGTGAAATTACGTGTGTGTGTGTGTGTGTGTGTGTGTGTGTGTGTGTGTGTGTGTGTGTGTGTGTGGAATCGCACATTCAAAAACAAGATACAAAAAGATTCTATTTGTGTGGTATATGGATTACTAGTATGTATGTTCCAAATTATACCAGTCATAGATGTTCCCCAACATAGCAGTGCACAATTAGGGGTATAAACAGACAATAAACATAGTACTAGTGAAAATATGCATCAAACTCTAGCTTAGCCAGTCTAATATTTTAGTCAAATCAGTATAAATACTTGTAGATGCCTTTTCAAAAGCTCAGCAATTGGGGGAGCATAAATTGCAAACCTACATGAATCCAGTAAATAAGCCC